>NC_139992.1:17818414-18018645 GCF_964263955.1 Coregonus lavaretus
TAAGGCTCTGGTCAAAAGTAGTGCACTATACAGTGGGGAGAACAAGTATTTGATACACTGCCGATTTTGCAGGTTTTCCTACTTACAAAGCATGTAGAGGTCTGTAATTTTTATCATAGGTACACTTCAAAAATCCAGAAAATCACATTGTATGATTTTTAAGTAATTAATTTGCATTTTATTGCATGACATAAGTATTTGATACATCAGAAAAGCAGAACTTAATATTTGGTACAGAAACCTTTGTTTGCAATTACAGAGATCATACGTTTCCTGTAGGTCTTGACAAGTTTTGCACACACTGCATCAGGGATTTTGGCCCACTCCTCCATACAGACCTCCAGATCCTTCAGGTTTCGGGACTGTCGCTGGGCAATACGGACTTTCAGCTCTCTCCAAAGATTTTCTATTGGGTTCAGGTCTGGAGACTGGCTAGGCCACTCCAGGACCTTGAGATGCTTCTTACGGAGCCACTCCTTAGTTGCCCTGGCTGTGTGTTTCGGGTCGTTGTCATGCTGGAAGACCCAGCCACGACCCATCTTCAATGCTCTTACTGAGGGAAGGAGGTTGTTGGCCAAGATCTCGCGATACATGGCCCCATCCATCCTCCCCTCAATACGGTGCAGTCGTCCTGTCCCCTTTGCAGAAAAGCATCCCCAAAGAATGATATTTCCACTTCCATGCTTCACGGTTGGGATGGTGTTCTTGGGGTTGTACTCATCCTTCTTCTTCCTCCAAACAAGGCGAGTGGAGTTTAGACCAAAAAGCTCTATTTTTGTCTCATCAGACCACATGACCTTCTCCAATTCCAACTCTGGATCATCCAGATGGTCATTGGCAAACTTCAGACGGGCCTGGACATGCGCTGGCTTGAGCAGGGGGACCTTGCGTGCGCTGCAGGATTTTAATCCATGACGGCGTAGTGTGTTACTAATGGTTTTCTTTGAGACTGTGGTCCCAGCTCTCTTCAGGTCATTGACCAGGTCCTGCCGTGTAGTTCTGGGCTGATCCCTCACCTTCCTCATGATCATTGATGCCCCACGAGGTGAGATCTTGCATGGAGCCCCAGACCGAGGGTGATTGACCGTCATCTTGAACTTCTTCCATTTTCTAATAATTGCGCCAACAGTTGTTGCCTTCTCACCAAGCTGCTTGCCTATTGTCCTGTAGCCCATCCCAGCCTTGTGCAGGTCTACAATTTTATCCCTGATGTCCTTACACAGCTCTCTGGTCTTGGCCATTGTGGATAGGTTGGAGTCTGTTTGATTGAGTGTGTGGACAGGTGTCTTTTATACAGGTAACGAGTTCAAACAGGTGCAGTTATTACAGGTAATGAGTGGAGAACAGGAGGGCTTCTTAAAGAAAAACTAACAGGTCTGTGAGAGCCGGAATTCTTACTGGTTGGTAGGTGATCAAATACTTATGTCATGCAATAAAATGCAAATTAATTACTTTAAAATCATACAATGTGATTTTCTGGATTCTCTCACAGTTGAAGTGTACTTATGATAAAAATTACAGACCTCTACATGCTTTGTAAGTAGGAAAACCTGCAAAATCGCCAGTGTATCAAATACTTGTTCTCCCCACTGTATATGGAATAGGGTGCCATTTGGGACAGAGCCTCTATCTGCCTAACCCCTTTCCTTAGGGTGTAGAAACACACAGAGTACTTATGTAAGTACTTAAGACAAATGCTTTTAAATGTCTATTTGTCAATAGGAAGCTTATAACATATAACAGTTTTACAGGTTATATATTTGGTCATTCAGCACTGGCATCATAATTCCTCTTGAAAGGGGTTACACAACTACCACACATTGCACTGCATGTAGGTTTATTTCAGTCCAGCATTTCACTTAAGGGTATAAAGGACTTTTATAATGCTTTACATAAAAAGGTTTTACATAATAAAACCCTAGCTGCATCTCACAGTCAAGGTATTTTACTGTACAGTATAACCAAGGTATTTTACTGTACAGTATAACTGCTTCTCTCCATCCACATAAGCACAGGATGCTAGTACACCAATCCTTTTAACATTTAGGGGGATAGCAGCAAAGACCCAGCCTCTTCTCCAAGCGTTGGCTCTCACAGGCGTTTTCCACACTTTAGAGATCAAAACACACATGAATGTAGACCGTCTGTCTGTCTCTCAACTTCATCTTCCTTCATTTGACCGCTATCTACTCTTTTCACAGTCCTTCTTTCTCTCCCTCCTCTGGCTCTCTCCCTCTGTCTACTTAATCTATCTTAATTTAACTTCTCTCTCCTTCTCGCTCCTCTCCCTCCCTCACCCCTTTCTAACACTTGGTCACACCCTGACACTTCTCACCATTTGAATCCAAGGGGGTTCAACTACTAATTGGTCAACAAGCTTCTCATCTCATCTCAATTTAGAGCCAGTGACTGCCCCATGACTGTGTGAGAGAGAGCTCCTTTTCCTGCTGGGCAGGGTCTGCTCACATTACCAGAGGGCGTATTGACATTTGTAATCGTGGTGGCCATCCGAGCCTGTCGCCTGCTGTTGATTGGGATGATCACCAGCGTCAGGTGAAGCACAACTGCTTAATCCCGCTATGATTTCCTGACTGCCTCGGGCCTGACTCGTAATACAATACACTCAAGAAGACATACACGTACACACACACACCACCTACAACTGCAACAGCATGATGCCATTTAGACTGCTGGGGGGCTGGGGGTAAGGGAGGGAGAGAGAGAGGGACATACAATATCTCTGATCTTTATTCTAAGACTAAATCTTACATTGACATACATTGTCATATACATTGTCACACTATACATTGTCATCCTGACTACAACTGTCAGATGGACACATTACCAAATAATATGACATGGTCTGGCTCTGTCCTTCTACAAAAGCCTGTCATAACAAACCCATCAGCAGATCTTATCATCGGCAACAATAGATAGAAGACAGGACAGTGACCTTCCACCATAATGACCTCCAAATATAGACTTGGGAGAAAGAAGACTGAGAAAATGTAAGAATCTTATATAAATCCAGTTGGATTTTGCCACCGTAGATTTGGGCTGCCATTCTTTGGGGAATCACTGAACTGTACAGTAATCCCTTCCACTGAATTTGATAGAGGGGAGAATGACAGCAGGCAGCAGGGCTCAGGGTTGATAGAGGGGGAATGACAGCAGACAGCAGGGCTCAGGGTTGATAGAGGGGGAATGACAGCAGGCAGCAGGGCTCAGGGTTGATAGAGGGGAGAATGACAGCAGGCAGCAGGGCTCAGGGTTGATAGAGGGGGAATGACAGCAGGCAGCAGGGCTCAGGGTTGATAGAGGGGAGAATGACAGCAGGCAGCAGGGCTCAGGGTTGATAGAGGGGGAATGACAGCAGGCAGCAGGGCTCAGGGTTGATAGAGAGGGAATGACAGCAGGCAGCAGGGCTCAGGGTTGATAGAGGGGGAATGACAGCAGGCAGCAGGGCTCAGGGTTGATAGAGGGGGAATGACAGCAGACAGCAGGGCTCAGGGTTGATAGAGGGGGAATGACAGCAGGCAGCAGGGCTCAGGGTTGATAGAGGGGGAATGACAGCAGGCAGCAGGGCTCAGGGTTGATAGAGGGGGAATGACAGCAGGCAGCAGGGCTCAGGGTTGATAGAGGGGGAATGACAGCAGACAGCAGGGCTCAGGGTTGATAGAGGGGGAATGACAGCAGACAGCAGGGCTCAGGGTTGATAGAGGGGGAATGACAGCTGGCAGCAGGGCTCAGGGTTGATAGAGGGGGAATGACAGCAGGCAGCAGGGCTCAGGGTTGATAGAGGGGAGAATGACAGCAGACAGCAGGGCTCAGGGTTGAGGGAGCATATGAGGGGAAGTCAAAGTCAAAAGCTTCATTCCTGTCCCGAGTCCTGACTATGGTTCCATTCTAAACGGCACCCTATTCCCTATATAGTTCACTACTATAGCCCTATGGACCCTGGTCAAAAGATGTGCACTATAATAGGGCGCCCTTTGGAATGCAACCTATATAAGCCTGCCATGCAAGGACATAATGTGGAGCTATTGTGGCTCATTTAACATCAATCTGCCCTGGCTCTGGCTGACAAACGGAGCAGTCACTTCCCATCTGGGGCCTCTAGCCTAAACACTGCCAGTCCTCTGTGCAGAAGGGAGAAGAGCACTACCGTTCACTCCCCATGTTAAACTAATGTCCCCATAAGCCAAACGTCCCCATAAAACATACACAGTCTGGCATCACCCACCTAGGACTACTGGGACAATAGAGGACACATTTCCTGATACCTCTCCATCCATTCTCTATCCAACTGTAAAGTCTTTCTACCGTATCTGAACAAAACAACCTCCTAAAACAGAGAGAGAGACTGGGTATGGCATCATCAGCCACCTCCTGTACTAGGGCTTTAGTGGGACACACACACATTATTTCCTGAACTGTCTCTATCCATTCCCAGTCCTACTGTAAAAGCTCTCTCTGCATCTGATACGGGTGGTCTGTCTATCTACCCTATCTGGACATCAGCAGTAAAGGCCCCATGTAGCTCAGTTGGTAGAGCATGGTGCTTGCAACGGCAGGGTTGTGGGTTTGATTCCCACGGGGGGCCAGTATGAAAAAAAAAATGTATGCACTCACTAACTGTAAAGTTGCTCTAGATAAGAGCGTCTGCTAAATGACTAAAATGTATATGTAATGTAAAGCTGTCAGCAGTTTGACCAGTAGGAAATAAAAAATAAGAGGCCAACTGGGGTTACTAGGAAGAACAACACTACTGGGCATAATGACTAGTGGTGAAAACTGTTGCAGCAAATTCTTGGGTCTGTAACTTAATAATGCTGAAAGCATGAGGACAAATCAATAATGTCTTTTTTTCAACAAGATGTAAAAAATACTGCTTTTCAATAAACAAATAACACTTCACAGCAGAAATCTCTACATCAAGTTTCTACAGTGAGATATCTACTGTATATCACCTTCAATAGAATGCTTCTACTTTACCACAACAAACTCCGCAGGACATGTCTTAGTGCAGCTCAATGCAACAACAACCAGAACCAACACAAACAGTCTCCCAAAATAATCAAGAAATGTCACAGACAAGACTCACAGACACAAATGACAAGCCTCAGATTCTGAGAAAATATGAAATATTAAGCAATTCAGGCGCAATTTCCTTTTGAAGTGTCAGAAAGGAAAATGCACAAAAAAAGACAGTAAAGAAAGGAATAATACTCACTGTATTACGTCCATGGAGTCCCTGAGAGAACGCTTTGGTACCATGCAACAGATTGGTCATGTTCAGAGCTGTCTGAATGACAGTCATGACAGCCTGGTGTCTCAGCATGGTTAAAGAGGTGCACAAAGGATCCTAGTCACTATAATATATACATGTATGCAGGGTTACAGGGTTACAGTACTGTTTTCATCTAATTTCAAGCAGCGTTGTAAACATTGAACTTAAGGTAAAACCTTTGGTACATTTACGTCATTTAGCAGACGCTCTTATCCAGAGCAATTAGGTTAAAGCGCCTTGCTTAAGGGCACATCGACAGATTTTTCACCTAGTCGGCTCGGGGATTAGAACCAGCAAACTTTTGGTTACTGGCACAACGCTCTTACCCACCACAACGCTCTTACCCACTAAGCTACCTGCCGCCCCACATTGAAATTAGGGTAAAACATTGACTTAACCTGACTAACAGGTTGTTACATCAGTCTAAATTCAACATAATCATATATGTTGAAATTGCATAGAAAATTCCACATCTAAAAATAAAAGTTTTTTTTATCCTATATTCAATATACAGTTGGGTGGTTGAAATTATGTTGCATTTTTTATTTGATTAGACATATTTTATTTGACCTTGTTTCAATGATGATAGTAAAATGATATGTTTGAATCAATGTAATTTTTTTAACGTAACGCTATCAACCTAAATAAAAAGGTATATTGAAATACAAAGTGAAGCCACAGTCCAATGATTTCTGCCTGAACAGTGACTCCTACTGGTATATGAGGGGTAATGCACTTCAGTGAGAACCAGTCTACCATCCAGATGCCTACCTCTATGTACCCTGCTTAACTTTCAGAACAAGCTGTGTTCATTTCAGTTCCAGATGAGCTCGCATGTCAGCAAATTTAGACACTGATCAGCTTCCATACTCATTTGCGTAGACTACCTAAATAACGTTGAATAGCTGAAAGTAACTCCTTTAACATTTCTTACACAAGCTGTTTGTGAAAGTAAATTCTGAGTGAGGTTGGGTTTATATAGGCTACATTGACATCTGATTTGCCCAACAAAGGACACCATCATTTTAATGAGTAGCTAGGTATACTCTCATTCATCCATGGTTGATTGGATCTTTGGAAGTTTACAAGTAGTTACCATTCATGATATTAATAACACACTTTTACCTTTTGATATTGTCTTGTACATGAAGGATAGTTGGTTGATAAAACATTTAATCTATAAATTATTAATATGTTGGATTCACGTCTCCATCTCAACCAAAAATCAAAGCTGAAGAATAAGACTAAATCAAATCAAACCTTATTTGAAGTGCATTTAATGTTTGATTTGATTAAGTTCTATTATTTAACTTAGATTTTTGGTTGAGATGGAGATGTGAATCTAACATATCAATCATTAATTTGTAGAGAAACTGGATATTGGTTTATGAACGCAACCAAATATCAACATTTGAAGGAGATGTATCTTCTGATTGGATAGTATATATATATATTGTATATTATGAATAACATATACTGAACAAAAACATCAACGCAACATGTAAAGTGTTGGTCCCATGTTTCATAAGCTGAAATGAAAAGATCCCAGAAATGTTCCATACGCACAAAAAGTGTATTTCTCTCAAATGTTGTGCACAAATTGGTTTACATCCCTGTTAGTGAGCATTTCTCATTGGACAAGATAATCCACCCACCTGACAGGTGTGGCATATCAAGAAGCTGATTAAATAGAATGATCATTACACAGGTGCACCTTGTGCTGGGGACAATAAAAGGCCACTCTAAAATGTGCAGTTTTGTTACACAACACAATGCCACAGATGTCTGAAGTTTTGAGGGAGAGCGTGCAATTGGCATACTGACTGCAGGAATGTCCACCAGAGCTGTTGCCAGAGAATGTAATGTTCATTTCTCTACCATAAGCCACCTCCAACGTCATTTAGAGAATTTGGCAGTATGTCCAACCTGCTTCTCAAAAACAGACCACGTGTAACCACGCCGGCACAGGACCACCACATCTGGCTTCTTCACCTGCAGGATCGTCTGAGACCAGCTACCCGGACAGCTGATGAAACTGTGGGTTTGCACAACCAAAGAATTTCTGCACAAACCGTCAGAAACCGTCTCAGGGAAGCTAATTTGCGTGCTCGTCGTCCTCACCTGACTGCGATTAGGCGTCGTAACCGACTTCAGTGGGCAAATGCTCACCTTCGATGGCCACTGGCATGCTGGAGAAGTGTGCTCTTCATGGATGAATCCCGGTTTCAACTGTACCGGGCAGATGGCAGCCAGCGTGTATGGCGTCGTTTGCTGATTTCAACGTTGTGCCCCAGGAGGCGGTGGGGTTATGGTATGGGCAGGCATAAGCTACGGATAACGAACACAATTGCATTTTATCGACGGCAATTTGAATGCACAGAGATACCCTGATGAGATCCTGAGGCCCATTGTCGTGCCATTCATCCGCAGCCATCACCTCATTTTTCAGCATGATAATGTACGGCCCCATGTTGCAAGGATCTGTACACAATTCCTGGAAGCTGAAAATGTCCCAGTTCTTCCATGGCCTGCATACTCACCAGACATGTCATCAATTGAGCATGTTTGGGATGCTCTGGATCGACGTGTATGACAGCGTGTTCCAGTTCCCGCCAATATCCAGCAACTTCACACAGCCATTGAAGAGGAGTGGGACGACATTCCACAGGACACAATCAACAGCCTGATCAACTCTTTTTTTTTAAGGAGATGTGTCGCTCTGCATGAGGCAAATGGTGGTCACAGCAGATACTGACTGGTTTTCTGATCCACACCCCTACCTTTTTTTAAGGAATCTGTGACGAATAGATGCATATCTGTATTCCCAGTCATGTGAAATTCATAGATTAGGACTTTATTTATTTATTTCAATTGACTGATTTCCTTATATGAACTGTAACTCAGTAAAATCTATGAAATTATTGTATGTTGCATTTATATTTTATATCCAAAGGTAAAAGTGTATTATTAATATCATGAATTTGGCATCCTATTTATAGGGTAACTACTTCTAAAATTCCAAAGATCCAATCAACCATACAGTATATTGAATATAGGATGAAACATATGTTTTACGTTTCTACGTGGAATTTCCAACGCAATTTCAATGTATACATAGTACTGATGATTTTGTTGACATTAGATTGATAAAATAACCTGTTAGTCAGGTTAAGTCAATGTATTCAAGTGTTACCCTAATTCCAATGTTTATAATGCTGGTTGAAATGAGATGAAAACAGTACTCTTTTCAAATCCAATGTATTTTCCATGTTGATTCCACGTCACAATATGTTGACAAATTACGTTGAAACAACATTGATTCAACCAGTGTTTGCCCAGTGGGATTGGTCTCTTCTTCTAGTATACAGTAGGTCTTCTCTGAGCAGGTCTCTTGAGAGATGTTCATTGTCCTATTTAGAAAATGTGCAAAGCACAGGGCACAATGCACATTTCTACCACAGGAGGCTGGTGGCACCTGAATTGGGGAGGACAGGCTCGTGGTCCATTCCAGCCATTATTATGAGCCGTCCTCCCCTCAGCAGCCTCCACTGATATCTACACTATTATGTTCATGTTGTATGTGCTTCAACCCTTTTCCCAGTCACTGTGCCTAATGTGGTTAGCCATTATTTGAATACTGGGCTGTTTCTGCAGCCTCTCATAGATAATTGGAGCACATTGAGAGTTTTTCTGTTTCTTTTTCCGCCTGGAGATTCAAGTGCTTTTTTCGTGTTGATTTTGGAAATTAATTTGCACGGTTGTGATTATCTACAATGCATTCAGAAATTCGAATGAATGTGTGTAATAAAGGATTCTGAAAGTTTCCTAAACAATTAGTCACTGTTATGTAAAACGCTTGCCTCGATAAACATGTTGGCTCAATAAAAGGTTTGCTGATGTGAATACAGTATAAAGGGGCACCCAGACTGCACTGTGTGAACACAATAGGCCTGAAACACGCAGATGGATTCAGTACATTTCCTTTTATATTTACCAATTATCTTTATATTTACCAACTATCTTCCTCTAACATCTTCCCAGATGGTTCGGATAAAAAGGACTGGATCACAGTTAAAAGGCTTTATTTATTTCAAAGGTAGATTTCAATTCAAGAGCTTTCTGTTCGTATTGTGACTAGGCAGTTAATGATGTATTTGTAAGGTTCCTCGGGTATTTACATCTGAACTCTGCTGTTCACAACGGATACACAGTCACATCATCTAACATAGATCAGAGATATAATTACAGTTATTATATTAGTCACCTCAATTAATAAACGTACAGCTGACGTCAATACACGTTACACAGGTCGTACATAAACTGCCTCATTATTTGTATTACTGTGCAGCAGGTTGTGAGTTCGTTTAGTTTATTAGGATCCCCATTAGTGTGCAGCAGGTTGTGAGTTCCTTTAGTTTATTAGGATCCCCATTAGTGTGCAGCAGGTTGTGAGTTCGTTTAGTTTATTAGGATCCCCATTAGTGTGCAGCAGGTTGTGAGTTCCTTTAGTTTATTAGGATCCCCATTAGTGTGCAGCAGGTTGTGAGTTCCTTTAGTTTATTAGGATCCCCATTAGTGTGCAGCAGGTTGTGAGTTCGTTTAGTTTATTAGGATCCCCATTAGTGTGCAGCAGGTTGTGAGTTCCTTTAGTTTATTAGGATCCCCATTAGTGTGCAGCAGGTTGTGAGTTCCTTTAGTTTATTAGGATCCCCATTAGTGTGCAGCAGGTTGTGAGTTCCTTTAGTTTATTAGGATCCCCATTAGTGTGCAGCAGGTTGTGAGTTCCTTTAGTTTATTAGGATCCCCATTAGTGTGCAGCAGGTTGTGAGTTCCTTTAGTTTATTAGGATCCCCATTAGTGTGCAGCAGGTTGTGAGTTCCTTTAGTTTATTAGGATCCCCATTAGTGTGCAGCAGGTTGTGAGTTCCTTTAGTTTATTAGGATCCCCATTAGTGTGCAGCAGGTTGTGAGTTCGTTTAGTTTATTAGGATCCCCATTAGTGTGCAGCAACCCTTACTGGGGTCCACAAGTTTGTGTCCTGGTTTAGGAAGATAAGTACGGAACTCACACTGTTGCACAAGCCGTGTTATAGTTGTTATAGTAACGTGTTGAGACAACAGGATGTTTGCTGTACTTATGGGCCTTTATTTATCAACATTAATTATTTTAGCATACATGACTGTAGCATACAAACACTCTCAGATGTCGTATGATTGGTATGATATGATAATGATACGATTGGACGTAGAAATGAAAACGCCCCAATGCACCAAGAGCTACCGCAGCAATCACAACTCATACATGTTTTATCCAGAGTAGACTTGTATATGCCTCCTTCCTTCTCCTCTGCTTTGATTCTGTGAACTGAGGTGTGTGTGTTTGTGTGTGTGTGTGTGTGTGTGTGTGTGAGCAGTGTGTGTGTGTTAGTGTACTGAGGTGGGCATCTTCCACAACAACTTTACAGAAGTGTGGTCAGATAAAACTGTTCCTTGTCAGACCTCGTCAAAGGAAACATCACTGTGAAACCAATAAGCAGCCGCCGTGGTTCACTGAACCAAGGAAGCCCCACAGTTGGTGCTCAAAGACAATGTTGATGTCGTCATCAAAGGCATAATTTTGATACTTATCGCTGGAGAATATAACAAGATTGTGTGATGATTCGATTTTTCTACATGGCTGCCTGCTTCATAACACATATAGTTTACTGCTTTCGAATAGTTGTCATTCTTGGATGGATCGGATGGCATGTCAACTCCACTGAGGCAAAGCTTGTTTAATATATCCACTACAAAGTCACACCTCCCACACTCTCAAATATGAGTCTGATTGCTCTGTTTATCCTGCAGGCAAATGTTGAGAATGTTTAGAGTTCTAGAATTTGAGGAGTTCTGGGAGTTTTAGAATCCCTTTATTATTTGATTCTCTGTGACATTTTACAGGTATTAAACAGTCAACAGTTGTGGTTGTCCTTGGCGATCCTTTCCGAGCGTTAATCTGGAATACATTTTCCAAACGCATGTTAATAATGATGATCTCATGGTTGAAACCTCCAGGTCTAATACAGTCTATACAGCGTACAGTCGACTGTAGGCCTACTGGAGGTTTCAACAGCACAGAAGCACATTTCCATACGTCTGGTCCAAATGTATCTGACTATCAATCCTCTTAATCGGTGTCACACATGGATGAGATTAGGGTCAGAACTGGTGTGTTCGAAAAGTTACCGTCTGGAAGCAGAACCAATAGAAACACCGGTTTTCCATCCAGGAGCACTTTTCCAGGGTGGTAGGAACTCTTACTGCTGCAGTCCAGTTGTCACTCAGTGTGTAACGATGGCATGATCGTTATTATGACAGGGAACGGAACCTCGCAACAGATTCATCACATTCTTCTCAAGTCATCTTTACAGAATTAGCTTTGCAGTGTGCAGTCTTTGCACATACTGTATCGTACTTGTTGTTTCTACATTGTGTATTTCTCACTCTATCGCATTGTTCCTATGCACCTGCAACAAGATAGCTCAGTGCAAGTGCCTTTTTGAATTTTCAATACCATAAGCAAGTTAAATAATATGACAACAAAATGCAATGAAAGCTGTGTGACCTCCATTGCTGCCGAGTCACATTCCCATCTACTCTGTGTCATTCCTCCCAGTGAAGCCTAAATTCAATTTCTATCAACACTTGTTTTTTAAACGACTGCAGTCGCCTCAGTTTGAATCAATACCATTTCTCTATTTCCCCTACTTTGATAGTGCTGTCTGCAAGAGGTGACAACATCAATGAAGCTCCCCTGAACCTGGGAATGAATCAGAGTAAATCCACAGAGTGTTTGTGTGTGTGTGTGGGTGCGTGTGCAGTCGTGTGTGAGCAAATCCACAGGGAGTGTAACTGGAAACGCACAGCGGAGGTGAACAAGATAAGTCTCAGGGGGGAACTAAAAACACCACACTATAAAGGTCCTGCCTGCCCCAAAGATCTCATTTCAAATCTCCCAAAGCCATCTAAGGACAGGAATTCAAAGTTACAGGGTCGGCATATTTTCTACAAGCAAAATACAGTAACACTTTATGGGTGAAATGCACTGCTTGGGAATCAGTGGTGGATCAGTGCATTTCACCTTGGCTAAGGAGGGAGTGTTTGGCCACCCAGAGACAGCAAAGAGACTAGGATTATGACCAACAGAAAATACACATCATGCTGTAATGATACCAGGCAGGGATTGCTGACGTGTTGATGTGGTCTGAAGGTGAACCAGATATCCACCGGAGAGCAGTGTCACAAATGGCACCATATTCTCCCTATGGCCCTCATCAAAAGTAGTGCACTATGTAGGGAATAGGGTGCTATTTGGGACAGCCGGGGCTCCTGTCTCTCACAGCAAAATGTGACTTACACCTCCTCTGGTTGTGGATCTGCATCGATCTCACAGTGTAGTTAAACTAGAAGAGCATCAGTACAAAACACTACATCACACACGCACGCACACACACACACAATTCCACCCCCCCCCCCCCCCCCCCCCCCCCACCCACCCCCCCACCACACATACTGTCCCCATCCCCATCAATAACCAACAGAATATATAAAAAGAGCCATTATATGGAATTAGCTGCGAGCAATAAATTGAGAGATTTTCCCATCATTGAAAGTGATCCCAGTGCATTAATGCAGGAATGCCCTTGGTGTTCCAGTTCAGTGGCCAGGCCCTCTCTCTGGGGTGTCATTACACTGTTTTATCTCAAAGGGACACCTTGACTGGCCCGATACTGCATCAACCTCCCTGTCTGTATCCCAAATGGCAGAGCCCATAAGGGAGTAAGGAATAAGGTGACATTTGGGAAAAAAACCCTGACAGGAGAAACGTCCTATCTTTATAGCAGTGAACCGTACACTGACCATTACCATAACACGAGAAAGATGACAGAGAATGAGAGAGCATGTGCTTGTACAAACCTAATTTCATGACTTCAAAACACACGGTGGAAGTTAGCTACAGGAGAGACGGGGGCAGAGGTGTGTGTGTGTGTGTGTGTGTGTGTGTGTGTGTGTGTGTGTGTGTGTGTGTGTGTGTGTGTGACAGCGGCAGTGGGGAGCTGAAGCGACACTTTGATACACACAGCTGCATTCTGGTACTGGCCTTCTGATGGACCTCAATGGGTAATGATCAAAAGACACACGCACGCGCACGCACACATACTGTATACACACACACGCACACACACAAACATGCACACGCACGCACACGTCCACGCTCATGCACACACACAGATCTGACTGAATTATAACTGAGACAGGGAATAAATACTACTACACTACAGCTACACAACATTTGCAACACAGTTTGATCAACTAAACCCACAAGACCTGAATATGAACAAAGATCTAAAGGATTTGGTTGCATGAAACACCACAGAATGCAACCAGTTGGCCCACATTTCACATGACTGTTATTCTATTAATCTATTCAGCATTCATAATTGTCACACCCTGGCTCTGGGGACACTTGTATGTTGAGCCAGGGTGTGCATTTCATTTGTTTATTTAGTATGTGTATTTCTATGTTGGCCTGAGTGGCTCCCAATCAGAGGCAACGAGTGTCAGCTGTCGTTGGTTGTCTCTGATTGGGAGCCATATTTAAACTGTCTGTTTCCCATTTGTGTTTGTGGGATCTTGTTTCAAGTCTGTTTATGTTAGACCGTGTACTGTCACGTATCGTTTGTTGTTTTGATCGTGTCTCTAATTAAAGAGTATGTTTGCCTGCAACGCTGCGCCTTGGTCCTCCTCTTTGGTAGACGATCGTGACAGAAGATCCCACCTCGACTGGATCAAGCAGCGTGACGAGGAGAGAGGATGGACTTGGGAGGAGATGAGTGCGAGTCTGGCAAGAGGGATGGAGGCCTTGGCCACGGGTAGGAGTGAAGCCCATACATTTTTTAGGGGGGGGCTAACGCCGTGGACGACGGGGCAGCAGGAGGCCGCCAGGTTACGGGAGTCACTGGTCACCAGGGGGAAGGAGGATGTAGAGGCACGGCGAGAGGTACTGGCGTGTGTTGCCAGTCCGGTCCGGCCTGTTCCTGATCCCCACGTAGGGCCAGTGGTGTGTGTTCCCAGTACGGTCCGGCCCATTCCTGCTCCCCGCACCAAGTCAGTGGTGCGTTTCGTCAGCCCAGCTCGGCCCGTTCCTGCTCCCCGCACCAAGTCAGTGGTGCGCTTCGTCAGCCCGGTCCGGCCCGCTCCTGCTCCCCGCACCAAGTCAGTGGTGCGTTTCGTCAGCCCGGCGCGGCCCGTTCCTGCTCCCCGCACCAAGGCAGTGGTGCGCGTCGTCAGCCCGGTCCGGCCCATTCCTGCTCCCCGCACCAAGTCAGTGGTGCGTTTCGTCAGCCCAGCTCGGCCCGTTCCTGCTCCCCGCACCAAGTCAGTGGTGCGCTTCGTCAGCCCGGTCCGGCCCGCTCCTGCTCCCCGCACCAAGTCAGTGGTGCGTTTCGTCAGCCCGGCGCGGCCCGCTCCTGCTCCCCACACCAAGCCAGTGGTGTGCGTCGTCAGTCCGGCACGGCCCGTGCCTGTTCCACCGGTGGCTGGTCCGGCACCGGTCAGATGCTTCACGCCGGAGCTAGAGCAATCCGCTCCACCAGTGTGCAGTCCAGCTCCGGCCAGCGGGGCCAGACCGGACCAGGGGTACTTTGGGGGGTTGGAGAGGGAGCGGGGATCAGGCCCGGAGCCGGATCCGCCGCCTAAGCGGAGTGCCCACCCGGTCCCTCCCCTGTGGTGTTTGGTGGGCGCGGTCGGAGTCCGCGCCTTTAGGGGGGGGTACTGTCACGCCCTGGCTCTGGGGACACTTGTATGTTGAGCCAGGGTGTGCATTTCATTTGTTTATTTAGTATGTGTATTTCTATGTTGGCCTGAGTGGCTCCCAATCAGAGGCAACGAGTGTCAGCTGTCGTTGGTTGTCTCTGATTGGGAGCCATATTTAAACTGTCTGTTTCCCATTTGTGTTTGTGGGATCTTGTTTCAAGTCTGTTTATGTTAGACCGTGTACTGTCACGTATCGTTTGTTGTTTTGATCGTGTCTCTAATTAAAGAGTATGTTTGCCTGCAACGCTGCGCCTTGGTCCTCCTCTTTGGTAGACGATAGTGACAATAATGAGCAGTATAAACATGGCTTCCACCACCAATGCTTCCCTGATGATAACAGAAACCATTGTAGGTGCTGAATTTGTGAATCCAAATCCCACCAGTGAATTAAGTAAGTCATTCCACCCCAGGGGGTCTCTAAAGTAGTTAAAACAACTTCAGTTGTTCGGCAACAGCACACATCTAAAAATATTACCCCTCAATACCCATCAATTTTTGACTTTATGTTTTGTTTTACCCCATATGTAACTCTGTGTTGTTGTTTTTATCGCACTGCTTTGCTTTATCTTGGCCAGGTCGCAGTTGTAAATGAGAACTTGTTCTCAACTGGCTTACCTGGTTAAATAAAAATAAAAAAATTCAACCCCCTTCCTTCAATGGCCAGGGGCTTCCAGTCGCAAAGAGCCGTTCACAGCATAACTACGGTGTATGGAAGATGAGTGCTCGGCACACATCACAGCCTCTCACATTAACCCAGGCTCGGCACACAGTCTGTTCTATCCCTTGTGGACATACACTGTGGGTGTACTCTGCGTCCCCTATGGGGTCTCTCTCTCTCTCTCTCTCTCTCTCTCTCTCTCTCTCTCTCTCTCTCTCTCTCTCTCTCTCTCTCTCTCTCTCTCTCTCTCTCTCTCTCTCTCTCTCTCTCTCTCTCTCTCTCTCTCTCTCTCTCTCTCTCTCTCTCTCTCTCTCTCTCTCTCTCTCTCTCTCTCTCTCTCTCTCTCTCTCTCTCTCTCTCTCTCTCTCTCTCTCTCTCTCTCTCTCTCTCTCTCTCAGAACCTGGGACACAACCTGTCAAATCTTCTCCTTGTCCCTGACAGACTAAACTGTAAGGCATTTAACCTACCGATCCAAAAGAGCACGATAAGAATGGATGGAATGTTTATCCTCGTTAGTCTTCTTTAGCAACTTTTGGTGTCAAGAAGGGGAAAAAGAAGTATTAAACGTGGACACTTAAAGTCCAAACAACGAAATGTCTGGGTAAATCTCTGGGTTCAACATCCTGTTAAAGATCTACACGCATCATACCATACATGTAAGATATCGCACTTCATAATTACAATACATGAGCTCAAAACACTAACTACAATCTTATAAAGAGTCAACAGATTTGTAAAAACATGATCAGGGACAGCAGGAGACCCAGAAAAAACAAACAGTCATAGTAATAGTCATAATCTAAAATACACATATAGTAATGACCCACAGATACTGGATAGTAAAATCCCTTACCTCTGCTGAAGAAACTGGTCCACATTTTCACTAACAACAAGCTCTTCTCTTTGCAGATAGATTTTGTTATCTTCTTTGATAAAGAGAATAAAAAAAGAAACGAAAGAATCGAGAGAGAGTATCCAGGAGAGAGACCCCTGTGTATGCAGACTGCTAGTGCTGGTTGTGCGTCTCAGCCTCAGCCTCTGTCTCTTATCCTCTATGTGACAATAGACTTTAGGATCAATACAGCACCTTCACAGATCCTCAGCCGCTGCCTCATTCCCCCTCTCAATGGAAAGCCCCGACACTCCGGCAGCATGCTAGCTAGAGCAGACGGATGCAAGCAGCACCCATTTGTGAGGAGGAGGAGGAGGAGGAGGAGGAGGAGGGGAGAGAACAAAATCAGGCGAGCACCAGCGGGTGATTTCACTTGCAGTTCTTGATGTTTGTTGTAATGAGGCGACCACAGGGTGAAGAGGAGGGATGGAGAGAAAACAAGGGAGAATACATCTTGTTTTCCTCCTTTTCTGATTCACTCATTCTCTTTCTATCATTTGCTCTCTCTCTCTCGTTTATTTTCTCTCTCTCTTTTCTCTCTCCCTCTATGTCTTCTCTCGCTCTCTACTCTCGCTCTGTCTTTCTGTCTCTCTCTATGTCTGTCTCTGTCTCTTTCGCTTTCTCTCTCACACACAGACCCAGCTAAATCAAACCAGACTAATGTATTTTGATAAATGGCTCTGCGGCTTTTCCTCACACAACACAATACTGTCAGACCGTCAACCAGCCACTGACAATAACGCTCTCCATTTCAGCTGTAAACAGGTGAGACCAGGCTAAATGGATGAGTTGTACAAAATGAAATGGCACACAACCATGAAACACAGAGTGAAATAACCAAAGGAGTGAATCCTTCTTACTAGTTAGGCTAGAGGATGAAGTGAATCACTGACAGGACTATATATGGAGCAAACGGCAGCCTGCCAACAGGGGTGACAAAATTGAGAAGTGGCTTGTACAAAGTGACACTTGTGAGAAAGACGGACAGTGTTGCTCATCACAGCAGTGTGAGTTAGTGTATGTGTAATAATAATATGGTGGGTACTTATATTTGTCCTATTTCATGTACAGGTGTGTATTAATACACGTCTGAATTGTAAGTGTATTTATTTGCATAACCCAACTCCCCCTGAGACACACTCAGAGACTCACGGCCAGGGTCTGCCATTATCAACAGTGACCCTGGAGCAATTAGGGTTAAGTGCCTTGCTCAAGGGCACATCAACAGATTGTTCACCTTGTAAGCTCTGGGATTCGAACTAGTGACCTTTCGGTTACTGGCCCAACACTCTAACCGCTAGGATGTGTGTGTGTGTCTGTATGTCACTGGTGCCATCAGCTGCCAGACAGACAGAATATTTACCGTCAAGTATGTAACTGAATACTAGACCCTGATAGACAGGACAGGGCTACTCCTAATGTTAAAGCATGATATCATGGTTTCATCCACTCATCATTCTCAAGGTGTGTGTGTGTGTGAGTGTGTATGTGTGTGTGTGTGTGTGTGTGTGTGTGTGTGTGTGTGTGTGTGTGTGTGTGTGTGTGTGTGTGTGTGTGTGTGTGTGTGTGTGTGTGTGTGTGTGTGTGTGTGTGTGTGCGTGCGTGCGTGCGTGAAGGTGTGACAGGCACCTGCTCATTCAGGATTTATTTTACATGACTTTTAAGAGAGGCTTTTCAGGAACATAGATAGTACAAGCTGTCATCAGATATAGTTTAATATTGTATGTGTCCTAAATAGCACATATTCAAATATACGTTTTAAATAAATCTGTTAATAAATGTCAGGGCGGTAATGCTATTCATTTCTAGGCGAGTTGAAAGGAAAAGTATGATGATAAACAAGAGTAAAAGAAATGAAGGAATGAATCTTCAACATTCATTCTCTCTGCAGGGAGATAAGGTAGATAAGGGAGATAAGGGAGATAAGGGAGATAAGGACATCTTTGTTCTAGCAGCTGGGCTAACAGCTTTTGTTGGTGGTAAAGTGTCTGATAACATTGTTGACTATTCAGAAGTGGCCAACGTGTTACGTACTATAATATCCTTCCGTAAAGAATTGTCAATAGGCTACAATATCGAACTCTTTTGTGTCAAAAGCCATAATCTCAAAGAGCTATTTAAACAAAATTCCTATACAGTACTGTATCAAGAGGTAACAGTTGCTCAACAACATTCTAGGAGACTGACTAGCACACTACTAGGCTCAATCCTAGCTCTACTAAGTCACGCCTCTGATTCATGAACGAGAATACAGTGTGATATCTGAGCTAGCACCACGAGACTAGCACACTACTTAATGAAACACAGCTTTAACACATTCATTCATGTTTGATTGTTTGTTGTTGTTGTTGTTGTTGTTGTTGTTGTTGTTGTGTGTAATCAGGTGAGGATATACAGATACATGAATTAATGGATGGAGGAGTGTTGTAGGGTTGACTGGGTAAGGAGGAGTGTTGTAGGGTTGACTGGGTAAGGAGGAGTGTTGTAGGGTTGACTGGGTAAGGAGGAGTGTTGTAGGGTTGTCTGGGTAAGGAGGAGTGTTGTAGGGTTGACTGGGTAAGGAGGAGTGTTGTAGGGTTGACTGGGTAAGGAGGAGTGTTGTAGGGTTGACTGGGTAAGGAGGAGTGTTGTAGGGTTGACTGGGTAAGGAGGAGTGTTGTAGGGTTGACTGGGTAAGGAGGAGTGTTGTAGGGTTGACTGGGTAAGGAGGAGTGTTGTAGGGTTGTCTGGGTAAGGAGGAGTGTTGTAGGGTTGACTGGGTAAGGAGGAGTGTTGTAGGGTTGACTGGGTAAGGAGGAGTGTTGTAGGGTTGACTGGGTAAGGAGGAGTGTCGTAGGGTTGACTGGGTAAGGAGGAGTGTTGTAGGGTTGACTGGGTAAGGAGGCGTGTTGTAGGGTTGACTGGGTAAGGAGGAGTGTTGTAGGGTTGACTGGATAAGGAGGAGTGTTGTAGGGTTGTCTGGGTAAGGAGGAGTGTTGTAGGGTTGACTGGGTAAGGAGGAGTGTTGTAGGGTTGACTGGGTAAGGAGGCGTGTTGTAGGGTTGACTGGGTAAGGAGGAGTGTTGTAGGGTTGACTGGATAAGGAGGAGTGTTGTAGGGTTGTCTGGGTAAGGAGGAGTGTTGTAGGGTTGTCTGGATAAGGAGGCGTGTCATAGGGTTGTCTAGGTAAGGAGGAGTGTCTGGGTAGGGTTGTCTGGGAAAGGAGGAGGGTCATAGGGTTGTTTGGGTAAGAAGGATTGTTGTAGGATTGTCTGGGTAAGGAGGAGTGTTGTAGGGTTGACTGGGTAAGGAGGAGTGTTGTAGGGTTGTCTGGGTAAGGAGGAGTGTTGTAGGGTTGACTGGGTAAGGAGGAGTGTCGTAGGGTTGTCTGGGTAAGGAGGAGTGTCTGGGTAGGATTGTACGTGTGTCTTGGCATGGCTGCTGGCAGAGGTAAATAAATACAATCTGTGGAGAAAGCGAGCCAGGCCCAGAGCATTTCAGTGCCATGGCCACACTGTGTTTCATTACTCAAAACTTTTGAGGAAACCCATTGCACTTCATACACAAAAGTATGTGGACACCCCTTCAAATTAGTGGATTCGGCTATTTCAGCCACACACATTGCTGACAGGTGTATAAAATCGAGCAGATAGCCATGCAATCTCCATAGATAAACATTAGCAGTAAAATGACCCGTACTGAAGAGCTCAGTGACTTTCAATGTGGCACCGTCATAGGATGCCACCTTTTCAACAAGTCAGTTCATTACATTTCTGCCCTGCTTGAGCTGCCTGTAAGTGGTGTTATTGTGAAGTGGACACATCTAGGAGCAACAGCGGCTCAGCAGCAAAGTGGTAGGCCACACAAGCTCACAGAGCTGGACCGCCGAGTGCTGAAGCATGTAGCGCGTAAAATCATCTGTCCTCGGTTGCAACACTCACTACTGCCTCTGGAAGCAACGTCAGCACAATAACTGTTTGTCGGGAGCTTCATGAAATGTGTTTCCATGGCCGAGCAGCCGCACACAAGCCTAAGATCACCATGCACAATGCCAAGCGTCGGCTGGAGTGATGTAAAGCTTGCCGCCATTGGACTCTAGAGCAGTGGAAACGCGTTCTCTGGAGTGATGAATCACGCTTCACCATCTGGTAGTCCGATGGATGAATCTGGGTTTGGCGGATGCCAGGAGAATGCTACCTGCCCGAATGAATAATGCAATAATGGTCTGAGGCTGTTTTTCATGGTTCAGGCTAGGTCCCTTAGTTCCAGTGAAGGGAAATCTTAACTCTACATCATACAATGACATTCTAGACGATTCTGTGCTTCCAACTTTGTGATAACAGTTTGGGGAAGGCCCTTTCCTGTTTCAGCATGACAATGCCCCCGTGCACAAAGCGAGGTCCATACAGAAATGGTTTGTCGAGATCGGTGTGGAAGAACTTGACAGGCCTACACAGAGCCCTGACCTCAACCCCATTGAACACATTTGGGATGAATTGGAACGCTGACTGCGAGCCAGGCCTAATCGCCCAACATCAGTGCCCGACCTCACTAATGCTTGTGGCTGAATGGAAGTCCCCGCAGCAATGTTCCAAAAAAATGTAAATAAATAAAAAACATCTAGTAGAAAGCTTTCCCAGAAGAGTGGAGGCTGTTATAGCAGCAAAGGGGGGACCAACACCATATTAATGCCCATGATTTTGGAATTAAATGTTCACAGAGCAGGTGTCCACATACTTATGGTCGTGTAGTGTATATCTGACAGTGGAGGCTGCTGAGGGGTAGACAGCTCATAATAATGGCTGGAACAGAGCAAATGGAATGGCATCAAACCACATGTTTGATGTATTTGATACCATTCCACTGATTCCACTCCAGCCATTACCACAAGCCCGTCCTCCCCAATTAAGGTGCCACCAACCTCCTATGATATCTGAGTACAGTGATTTTGTAGTCATTACTCAAACCGATAGAGTCACTATGACCCTGTAGGAGGTCCAGATTTGAGTTGTATCAGCTTAAAAAAATAAAATAAAAAGAGAACCACAAAGCCACGCCTCCAATATAATTTCCCAGTGTGCCTTGCCTTTTCGAGTGAATTGTAGAGGTACCACCCATGACTGTATTTGTTAGTGACGTAGTTGATTTTCATTCATTTTCAATCCTGTGGCCTTCACCAAGTGAGTTCCAAGGCAAATACTATCATTAACCTCTTTATGACAATACATTGCATATCTCATAAGGCTTTATTTTGAGGCCTAGATTTACCCTAATACAGTGGCTTGAAACTCATGGTTTACAAGCCACATCAGGCCTGCAAGTGGGGTAGCACATTTCTGCAAACTTTCCAGTAAAATAATCCTGGTTGGAGGTTTTCCAGGAATTTACCAGGAATTTTCTAGGGCATTTACCAGAATTTTGTAACCCTACCTACAAATCACATTATGCTGGCTTGCAAAGTGATGTGTAATTCATAATGACTGCCAGGGTTAGGAACAGTGTGAGGAGAGTACCTAAGCCATTTAAACTAGAACAACTATTTCAGTAATGGGTGCAAAAAATCGAACTAAATGATTGGATTAGTTTAGAAAACAATATGTTATGTATCTTTGTGTAGCATAAGATTGGTCAATCAATCACTGAATGTACATGCAAAAACACAGATATTAAAAACAATTCTAAAATATCAACCTGCAGTAGTTATCATTTGTTATTATAACTTTTTTTAAATTGTTGATATGACTTCTCATTTAGTTTTGAGTCAGTACCACATTCACATTTTAAGTAATAATTACTTTTCATTGACTTTGAGTTCAACTTACAGCCAGCCTGCCCCACTGCCCCAAAACAACAGCCAGCCTGCCAGCCAAACAGCCAGCCTGCCCTGCTTTCCAAGATAAACAGCCAGCCCAGCCAGCCGCCTGAGAAAAACAGCCAGCCAGCCAGCCAGAAACAGCCAGCCAGCCCCGTTGCCTGACCTGAGCCCAGACAGAAAGTGGCAGCAGCAGGCAGCAGGTCCTACAGCGGAGGCCAAGCCAAGCCTAAGCATCTTAATGAGGAAGGCTTTTCACTGCCATGGTATTAGTAAATCAACAAAATGTTGCCTTCATATCCTACTACAAAATGTTTGTAATGGTAATATGTGCCAGCTTTGTAGTTTGTCATACTGTGTGAATGTGAATATGTGCACTGTGCCTAATGTGAAGCACTTCTGGAGGGGGCCTAGGCCTTGAGCCGTAATGAGTATACACATAAAAACCTTTGTCTACCATGGCGAGGAGAGAAAATACAGAACATCAAACAAAACAGAAACAGCTTTTATTCAAATAGTTATTTAATCCAAGGACATATAAAACTGAATTCCCAGAAAGCTTCTACCAGTTCAGTACACTCTACAGTCAGTGAGCATCTACTAATCCAAGACGTACATTCTAAACAGTCTGAAATGCCAGTCTGCTGAAGCAACCCATGGTAAGGTATTAGGCATACTGTAGAGGCCTTCACGGGTCCAAAAAGTTGGACCCATTCCGAAATGGACCTGGGCCTTTCCCATCCGGACCCAATAAGCATAAATAAATACAAATTATATAGAGACCCATTCCGAACAGACCCGAGGACAACTAGACCTGTTCCGTATAGACCTGGTCGGATAAAGACCCGGTCCGATCCGACCCGAATGAGGGAAGCAATCCCCAATATGATTATGTAGTACCTGTCTTGACTGCATCAAACCGGGAGAAGCTAGTTGAGCTAGATGACTAGGCTAATTGAGGCTGCATGCGCTTTCTCGTCCTACACGTACTGGCTGTCCTAAAAAACAAATAGACTGACAGAAAGCCACCCTGCCAACATGCTAGTCAGATGACCTCATTCTGGCCTGGGGACCATGACAGAGTCATTCACCCATGATGTGTAGACAAGTCACCTGACCCTAACAGCCCTGACAGCATTACCGGCCGTCCTGTCCTGTCCTGGCATGTCCTTATTGCCAGACACAGTAGCCACGAGGTTGGAGAGGTGGGCCAGTAACTGGAGGGTTGCCTTGCCCTACACTACACTACCCTACCCTGCCCTGCCCTGCCATACACTCATCTACTCTACTCTACATTGCCCTATCATACCCTGACCTGGACTGGCCTTAGTGTGTGTTGCTGCCAGCCGCGGTAGCCTTGAGGTTGAAGAGGTGGACCATTAACTGGAGGGTTGCCTTGCTCTGACCCTACACTCTTAGGAAAAATGGTTCCAAAGGGGTTCTTCAGCTGCCTCCATATGAGAATACTTTTTGGTTGCAGGTAGGACCCTGTTTGGTTTCAGGAACGGGTTCTACATAAAATCCAAAAGGGTTCTACCTGGAACCAAAAGTGTTCTACCTAGAACCAAAAAGGGTTCTTCAAAGTTTTTTTTTCTAAGAGTGTAGTAGTAATATCCTGCCCTACTCTGACCTGCCTTAATTGCCCTGGCCCTATCATACCCTATCCTGGCCTTTTAATGTGAACTGCTGACCTGGTTTAACATGCCTGACCTGACCTGGTCATGTCCTTAGCATGTGTAGCTAGGCTGCCAGCAGACTGCATGACTCTCCTAAATGACTTAGTAGTCTAATCTGGTTATATCTGGGTATAGGCTGAATGGTGTTGTGATCATAACCGGGGCTCATGACAGCCTGCTAGTAGCTGGGTGGAAAAACAGGACATAGTAGGGTTTTGGGTTTAGTATCCACAGACAGAAAGGGCCCTGAAGTGACCGTACGTACCCCAACCAGAAACCATGGATTACAGGAAACATCCGCACTGAGCTAAAGGGTAGAGCTGCCGCTTTCAAGGAGCGGGACTCTAACCCGGACGCTTATAAGAAATCCCGCTATGCCCTCCGACGAACCATCAAACAGGCAAAGAGTCAATACAGGACTAAGATTGAATCGTACTACACCGGCTCTGACGCTCGTTGGATGTGGCAGGGCTTGAAAACTATTACAGACTACAAAGGGAAGCACAGCCGCGAGCTGCTCAGTGACACAAGACTTCCAGATGAGCTAAACCACTTCTATGCTCGCTTCGAGGCAAACAACACTGAAGCATGCATGAGAGCACCAGCTGTTCCGGATGACTATATGATCACGCTCTCCGTAGCCGATGTGAGTAAGACTTTTAAGCAGGTCAACATTCACAAGGCCGCAGGGCCAGACGGATTACCAGAACGTGTACTCCGAGCATGTGCTGACCAACTGGCAAGTGTCTTCACTGACATTTTCAATATGTCCCTGACTGAGTCTGTAATACCAACATGTTTCAAGCAGACCACCATAGTCCCTGTGCCCAAGGACTCTAAGATAACCTGCCTAAATGACTACCGACCCGTAGCACTGACGTCTGTAGCCATGAAGTGCTTTGAAAGGCTGGTCATGGCTCACATCAACACCATTATCCAAGAAACTCTAGACCCACTCCAATTTGCATACCACCCCAACAGATCCACAGATGATGCAATCTCTATTGCACTCCACACTGCCCTTTTCCCACCTGGACAAGAGGAACACCTACGTGAGAATGCTATTCATTGACTACAGCTCAGCATTCAACACCATAGTGACCTCAAAGCTCATCACTAAGCTAAGGATCCTGGGACTAAACACCTCCCTCTGCAACTGGATCCTGGACTTCCTGACGGGCCGCCCCCAGGTGGTAAGGGTAGGTAACAACACATCTGCCACACTGATCCTCAACACGGGAGCCCCTCAGGGGTGCGTGCTCAGTCCCCTCCTGTACTCTCTGTTCACCCATGACTGCATGGCCAGGCACGACTCCAACACCATCATTAAGTTTGCCGACGACACAACAGTGGTAGGCCTGATCACCGACAACGATGAGACAGCCTACAGGGAGGAGGTCAGAGACCTGGCCGTGTGGTGCCAGGATAACAACCTCTCCCTCAACGTGACCAAGACAAAGGAGATGATTGTGGACTACAGGAAAAAAAAGAGGACTGAGCACGCCCCCATTCTCATCGACGGGGCTGTAGTGGAACAGGTTGAGAGCTTCAAGTTCCTTGGTGTCCACATCACCAACAAACTATCATGGTCCAAACACACCAAGACAGTCGTGAAGAGGGCACGACAAAGCCTATTCCCCCTCAGGAGACTGAAAAGATTTGGCATGGGTCCTCAGATCCTCAAAAAATTCTACAGCTGCACCATCGAGAGCATCCTGACTGGTTGCATCACCGCCTGGTATGGCAACTGCTTGGCTTCCGTCCGCAAGGCACTACAGAGGGTAGTGCGTACGGCCCAGTACATCACTGGGGCCAAGCTTCCTGCCATCCAGGACCTCTATACCAGGTGGTGTCAGAGGAAGGCCCTCAAAATTGTCAAAGACTCCAGCCACCCTAGTCATAGACTGTTCTCTCTGCTACCGCACGGCAAGCGGTACCGGAGTGACAAGTCTAGGTCCAAAAGACTTCTCAACAGCTTCTACCCCCAAGCCATAAGACTCCTGAACAGCTAATCATGGCTACCCGGACTATTTGCACTGCCCCCCCACCCCATCTTTTTACGCTGCTGCTACTCTGTTAATTATTTATGCATAGTCACTTTAACTCTACCCACATGTACATATTACTTAAACTACCTCAACTAGCCGGTGCCCCCGCACGTTGACTCTGCACCGGTACCCCCCTGTATATATAGCCTCCCTACTGTTATTTTATTTTACTTCTGCTCTTTTTTTATCAACACTTTTTTGTTGTTGTTTTATTTTACTTTTTTATTAAAAATAAATGCACTGTTGGTTAAGGGCTGTAAGTAAGCATTTCACTATAATGTCTGCAACTGTTGTATTTGGCGCATGTGGCCAATAAAATTTGATTTGATTTGATTTGATTTGATTTGATTTGAAGGTTGTCCTACACCTAGTCAGGCTCATGAGAGCATGCTGGGTGAAGAGAAGGAGAGGCCGGATATGCCACTAAGAGGAAACTTTTATCCATAGTGACTTACAGTACAGTGAATGCATAGGGAATCAATTCCTACAGGGAATTGAGCCCACGACCTTGGCAGTGTTGTCATCGTGACACTCTTACCAACCAAGGCACACCGGACCATAGCATAATTTGGTCTATCCACTGAGGGACAGTAGCTCTGAAGGTTGCCCTATGTAATCCCTGCAGGAATTGAACCCACAACCTTGGCATTGAAGGGTACAGAGCAGGTTCGGTCTAGTATCTACTAAGTGAGGTTGTCCTACTCCTAGCCAGCTCTTCAGAAGTCTCACTGAGTAGCTGTCTGGTTGGTTGACAGACAGACAGACTGACATTTGATTGTGTTTGAATACCAAATTGTCTGTGCAA
Organism: Coregonus lavaretus; assembly: GCF_964263955.1. Lineage (NCBI taxonomy): Eukaryota > Metazoa > Chordata > Actinopteri > Salmoniformes > Salmonidae > Coregonus > Coregonus lavaretus. The sequence continues at coordinate 17,845,429 of NC_139992.1, forward strand.
AACTGCACTCATACGGAAAATTGGATCATTATATTTGCATAATTTATATTGCTCAAACAGGAGTTGTTTCTATGAGGGAGAAAAGTAAATAAAAAGGTTTTGGACAGGATTGAACAATATGGGAGTGTTGTTGGTGTCACCATCTGTTTGGAGAGAGAGATGTAATGATGGGGAACACACATGCATGTACACATACACGTACACACGCACACGCACACAAACAGACACACACACAAACAAACAAACTCAGGAAGTATGTTCTCCTAGGTAGCTACAGTCAAATATGCAAAGTGCGGAAGCAGAAACGGGGTCAGTGTTAGAGACATTACCACTTTAGAATCAGAGAGACTGTCTGACTGTCTACTTTCAACATGCCATTACATTTTCATTTAGGAGCCTTTAGTGTAGCTTTCGTAAATTGCAGCAGTGTGTAATCTGAATCATCATGTTGCATTACACAGCACCCACTGAATATACTTTTAAAGCAGATGAATTCCAGAATGGTTAAACTAAATAGATAGCTTGGATAATCAAAATAATGTGTTTCTGTTGAGTTCTTCCAGTCCCCTCATCATCACCAACATTCTGCTTTGCTTTGTGACTAATTTCTGTTTTGTTGTTCATTTATGTGCTTGTTGCATACTGCAATTCAGCTTTTAACTGCTAATGTATACATAATACAACTAAACTATCACCCACGGCTGGGATGTTGTGGGGACCGTTTGTCAACAACTCCCTAATGACTTCATTCCAACAAACATAATTTTAGACCAACCTGCCAAATATGAATACATAACAGGATGTAATGTGGCCCCTGGCTCAAACAGACAAAAATTACTCACTCAGAGTAAATAACAAACTTTCCCCCAAAAAGATGCTGCTAAACATATTCTGGTCTAAATTACCCTGAATAATTATGACTAACTGCACGGGAGAAGTTAATAGTCTTTGGTTACCCACAATGAACTTGACCACAGTTGCTGTTATCGCATGAAACCAACATTTTGAGAGAAATATATTTTTTGAAGATGTCAATACTGCCATCTAGTGGACTGTTTGCTAAAGGTTTGCTTCACACAGACCCTGAATCCCAAATTAGCCCCTTTTCCCCATCCACCAATCCCATCTAGCCTATCAGAGGGCAAGATGGAGCAACCACCATATTGTTTACACCTATCCAATCCTATCAAAGTGTCTAGGCCGTAGGGGCTAGGGGTTGGTTTGGGGAGTGAGTGAACTAGGATAAAAGCTCCACTGCAGTTTATGCAATTGAAGATGAGTGAACAACAAGCTACTTCTACATCCTGTCATTAGGTTATCATCAGGCTGTTGTGATGATGAATGAGAAGAGACCCCTCAGTATAAAGCCATGAAGTCCTGTTATGGAATGCTGCTTTAGTTGACCCAGTTAGTTGACCCAGTTAGTTGATCCAGTTAGTTTACCTAGTTAGTTGACCCAGTTAGTTTACCCAATAGGTTGACCCAGTTAGTTGACCCAGTTAGTTGGCATAGTTAGTTGGCACAGTTAGTTGACCCAGTTAGTTGAGATAGTTAGTTCACCAAGTTAGTTGACATAGTTAGTTGACCCAGTTAGTTGACCCAGTTAGTTAACCCAGTTAGTTGGCATTGTTAGTTGACCCAGTTAGTTGACCCAGTTAGTTGACATAGTTAGTTGACCCAGTTAGTTGACCCAGTTAGTTGACCCAGTTAGTTGACCCAGTTAGTTGACCTAGTTAGTTGACCCAGTTAGTTGACACTGTGAGACAGAAAGAAACTGTAGAAGAGACAGTGTGTGTGTGTGTGTGTGTGTATGTGTGTGTGTGCGCGCGTGCGTGCGTGCGTGCGTGCGTGCGTGCGTGCGTGCGTGCGTCTCTCTCTCTCCACACCACCAACACCAACACCAGAGCCTGTCTCCAGTCCTCCAGCTGTAATTACATATGTCCGGCTCAGACAACCCCAAATAATGGCAAGGCTCATTAAAGTTTCAGTGCAACAGACACCCCTGCTGTGTTTAAAAATGTAGCTGTGGTATGGCTCAACTGCCGTGTGATCGTCACATACAATCCAACTTCGCTCCAAGCTAAGAATGAGAGAAGGACACCCACTCTGATCAAATGCAAGGAGGACAGCTGTGTGTTGACTGTCAACAAAAGGAGTCACAATCTCCTATTTCTACACGGACAAATCCTACATTTCACAGGAGCCCTTTATTCATACAAACTCTGCTTTTGGCAGGGTTCAGAGAGCCCAGTTTTCTCCAATTTTATCCCCAAATACCCCAGACAGACAACAACATTGTGGATTCCTCTAATGTCTGCAAAGCCTGTCCTAAGAACAAGGCTTTATGAATCCACTATTCCATTCTATCATCTGACCTCTACAAACACACACCCGTGTTCACTACATTACAGCTGCACTGTAGCATGAAAGAGTTTCTCGCATGAGCTGCCTGTGAGGCCTGCAGCACTTTTCACTCTATTTGCTGTTTATTGAGGGTGTGTGGGGCACCAGCACAAAGGGCTGATGTTGCTGCTACTATGGGGTGTGTGTGTGTGTGTGTGTGTGTGTGTGTGTGTGTGTGTGTGTGTGTGTGTGTGTGTGTGAGCAGCCAGGGGATGGGGTTGTTACAGCAGGACGGACACAGGCCAAGTAACGACTAACCCCCCCCCCCCCCCCATCAACCTCCCAGGGGCCACAGCTGTCACGGCTGGGACAGGCCACAGACCTTGTCACAAACACACAAACACTATCTCATGCAAGCCCAGATAAGCTCCTCTGATAGAGAGAGACACCAACAACCCCTCCTCTAAACCACCACTATCACTGTCACTCACTCCATCACTCTGTCCTGTCATCCTGGGAGGATATGTAAGAAATAGCGTCTGTTCGGCTCCAACTGTAAATCAATCATGAGTCAACTTCACAGCATGTACTGTACATCATTCCAGAATCAGCCTCACTGCATTGTAATCAGCCTCACTACATTGTAATCAGCCTCACTGCATTGTAATCAGTCTCACTGCATTGTAATCAGCCTCACTCCATTGTAAACAGCCTCACTGCATTGTAAACAGCCTCACTGCATTGTAAACCTACAGTGTGTTAAATAACTTAATGGCCATATTGCAAAAACGTAGCTAAACTTGGATTATTCATCAAATTTCAGACTAAATGTACCTCTCTCTTCAAAACTCTTAACTGTTGTTTACCAAGCTTTATTTAGAGAGGCCGTACATTTGCCTTGTCTGTTTACATCTCTTTTTGAAAGTGATGCAAATTAAGTTACACAATGTTGAAGTAAAGCCAGTCTGGAAAGACTGTCTTTATCCATTGCCTACGGTTGGAGCATATTTTTTTTCTGTACAGAGTAACTCAACTCAACATTTCCACAGCCAGCCAGGCACTAAACAGTCATGATGAGTGTATTTAAACAAGGAGCCTGGGCTTAGCACTGAGCCCTCTTTCATGAAATGAGCGAGCTGCTAATTCACATTAAATCATCTGTTTTAAAGAGGAAATCACTCTCTCTGTATGCACGTCACACACAAAGCATAAAGAAAACAACTTATGCAAACGCAAATGTCACCCATATGTCAAAGCAGAGAATTTGTCCCTCAGTGAAATATGTAGAATATGTAGAATATGAAGAATATGAAGAATATGAAAATCCTTAAGCCACTACTGGTGAGAGTATGGAGGCAGAGATTACAGCAGTAGTAAACAGAGCATTGCTACTGAAAACAACACACACACACACACACACACACACACACACACACACACACACTGACTGGCATGGAAAAGTGTCACATACACCAGATAGGTGCAGTGAAATGTGTTGTTTTACAGGGTCAGCCATAGCAGTATAGCACACCTGGAGCTAATTAGGGTTAAGTGGCTATCAACAGATCTTTCACCTGGCCGGCTCAGGTATCCGAACCAGCAACCTTTCGGTTACCAGCCCAACGCTCTAACCACTAAGCTACCTGCCGCCCAAAGTAGCTAAGTCTGTTTCATAATAGACACCCCAAACACCCAGCAAACAGACATTTATTTGTCACTCTCGTCAGGCACGGGGCACTGCAGACATGGAAAGGTTAACATTAATATTCATTTCCCCAAATAATAATTTAATAGGATCTCAGAAGCAACGTCTGTCAAACCGAGCAGTGAAAGATAACAACAAAATGGCTGAGAGGGACCAAGTCATGTGTGCATCCCAAATTACACCTTATTCCCTATGCAATGCACTACTTTTGACTAGGCACTATATAGGGAATAGGGTGCCATTTGGGACGTAGCTTTGGTTCTGAGTCGAATGCTGCAAACTAACTCAGCATGCATCACCATCACCACCACCTCTAGTCTGTTAACGCCTCTAGAATAAAAAGTACAACCGTCCAATCCTTGTCATTTCTATAGAGTTATCTGCGGGTGTAGGAGAGTGCTCTCTCTCCCTGGGCGAGCCAGGGCTAGTCACTATAGACCTCTTAGTCAGCTCCCCCTTCAGAGAGGTCTCTCATCTGACCTCAAAGGGACTACCTCGCAAAATAAAGGTTCAAAAAACACATTTTGTCCAGCTATGTTTATGCCTCTGGAGTAGAATACAGACCTTGTCTTTTACCCCCTTTTTCATGATATCCAATTGCAATCTTGTCTCATTGCTGCAACTCCCCATCGGGCTTGAGAGAGGTGAAGGTTGAGTCATGCGTCCTCCGAAACAAGACCTTAACACCCACCCGCTTAACCCAGAAGCCAGCTGCACAAATGTGTCAGAGGAAACACCATTCAACTGAAATCAGCCTGCAGGCACCTGGTCCACCACAAGAGCACAATGAGCCAAGTAAACCCTCCCCTAACCCAGACAATTCTGTGCCACCCTATAGGACTCCCAGTCACGGCCGGTTGTGACACAGCCTGGGATCAAACCCAGGTCTGTAGTGACACCTCAAGCACTGCGATGCAGTGCCTTAGACCGCTGCGCCACTCGGGAGGACAGACCTTGTCATTTCTACAGCGATATCTGTGGGTGTAGGACAATAGCAGGACTCCCTTCCCTGGGCAGGCTTAGCTAGTCAGTATGAACCTCATGGCCAGGTCTCCCTTCTGACCTCAATGACACTACCTGGTTAAAGGGGCAATCTGGCATTGAAAAATCAATGAAGCGGTCACCCCGCCATTTGTTTTGGCAGCCAAGGGATGTGTCTGGAGAAATGAAACTAAACAAATATACATTTGGCCTACCTGTACTACTGCTGGTGGTGCTGGTACTGAGGGTCAGTGTAGTGGTGGGTAGAGACCCAGTAGCTGGTACTGGAGCCGGAGGAACCTCCCCATTGTTCATCTGTTTGATCCTCTTCAGGTGGGACCTCCCGTTGTAGTGCACCAGGGCCTGAGCTTGGGAGTTCAGCTGGATGTTACACACCTCACACATTGAGTAAAACAGCTTCTTCTTCTCCTGCTGCTGTTGCTGTAGGTCCATGTTTATCTGGGCTTGGCTGTTTGTGGTAGGCTCCATCCCCATCAGCTGATTCAGCTCCAGACAGCCTTCGAAGGGGAAGGCCATCCGGCCATGCTCTATGAACTGGGATGGACTCAGAGGTGTCTTCATACCTGCAGAAGACAATGACAACAATGGATTAGAATGATAGACCTACACACCAAGGCCCGTGTGACTGTGTGACCGTCTGGATGGAGCAAGGGACACTGAGCAAGTGTCTGATCCTGAATCTCTATTTCTTCCTGTAGTACAGCTAGAGCTAAGCTCCACCTATGATAGTGTCACTATACTGTCTGACAGTCTGTTGGCACAGCGTCATTCATACTGTCTGACAGTCTGTTGGCACAGCGTCATTCATACTGTCTCACAGTCTGGTGCCACAGCGTCATTCATACTGTCTGAAAGTCTAGTGCCACAGCGTCATTCATACTGTCTGAAAGTCTGGTGCCACAGCATCCTTCATACTGTCTGACAGTCTGGTGCCACAACGTCCTTCATACTGTCTGACAGTCTGGTGCCACAGCGTCATTCATACTGTCTGACAGTCTGGTGGCACAACGTAATTCATACTGTCTGACAGTCTGGTGCCACACCATCATTCATACTGTCTGACAGTCTGGTGCCACAGCGTCATTCATACTGTCTGACAGTCTGGTGCCACAACGTACTTCATACCGTCTGTCAGTCTGGTGGCACAGTGTCATTCATACTGTCTGACAGACTGGTACCACAGCGTCATTCATACTGTCTGACAGTCTGGTCCCACAGCATCATTCATACTGTCTGACAGTCTGGTCCCACAGCATCATTCATACTGTCTGACCAGACTGTCTGACCAGACTGGCACCATTAAGTTGAATGGTGCCACAACGTTATTCATACTGTCTGACAGTCTTGTGCCACAACGTCATTCATACTGTCTGACAGTCTGGTGGCACAGCATCATTCATACTGTCTGACAGTCTAGTACCACAGCGTCGTTCATACTGTCTGACAGTCTGGTGCCACAGCGTCATTCAAACGGTCTGAGAGTCTGGTGGTACAATGTCATTCATACTGTCTGACAGTCTGGTGCCACAACGTCATTCATACCGTCTGACAGTCTGGTGCCACAACGTCATTCATACTGTCTGACAGTCTGATGCCACAACGTCATTCATACTGTCTGACAGTCTGGTGCCACAGCATCATTCATACTGTCTGACAGACTGGTACCACAGCGTCATTCATACTGTCTGACAGTCTGGTCCCACAGCATCATTCATACTGTCTGACAGTCTGGTCCCACAGCATCATTCATACTGTCTGACCAGACTGTCTGACCAGACTGGCACCATTAAGTTGAATGGTGCCACAACGTTATTCATACTGTCTGACAGTCTTGTGCCACAACGTCATTCATACTGTCTGACAGTCTGGTGGCACAGCATCATTCATACTGTCTGACAGTCTAGTACCACAGCGTCGTTCATACTGTCTGACAGTCTGGTGCCACAGCGTCATTCAAACGGTCTGAGAGTCTGGTGGTACAATGTCATTCATACTGTCTGACAGTCTGGTGCCACAACGTCATTCATACCGTCTGACAGTCTGGTGCCACAACGTCATTCATACTGTCTGACAGTCTGATGCCACAACGTCATTCATACTGTCTGACAGTCTGGTGCCACAGCATCATTCATACTGTCTGACAGTCTAGTGCCACAGTCTGGTGCCAAAGCGTCATTCATACCGTCTGACAGTCTGGTGCCACAGCGTCCTACATACTGTCTGAGAGTCTGGTACCACAGCGTCAATCATATTGTCTGACAGTCTGGTGCCACAGCTACATTCATACTCTCTGACAGTCTGGTGCCACAGCGCCATTCACACTGTCTGAGAGTCTGGTGCCACAGTTACATTCACACTGTCTGACAGTCTGGTGCCACAGCGTCATTCATACTGTCTGACAGTCTGGTGCCACAGCATAATTCATACTGTCTGACAGTCTAGTGCCACAGCGTCGTTCATACTGTCTGACAGTCTGGTGCCACAACGTCATTCATACTGTCTGACAGTCTGGTGGCACAATGTCATTCATAATGTCTGACAGTCTGGTGCCACAACCTCATTCATACTGTCTGACATTCTGGTGGCACAATGTCATTCATAATGTCTGACGGTCTGGGGCCACAACGTCATTCATACTGTCTGACAGTCTGGTGCCACAACGTCATTCATACTGTCTGACAGTCTGGTGCCCCACCATCATTCATACTGTCTGACATTCTGGTGGCACAATGTCATTCATAATGTCTGACGGTCTGGGGCCACAACATCATTCATACTGTCTGACAGTCTGGTGCCACAACATCATTCATACTGTCTGCAAGTCTGGTGACACAGCATCATTCATACTGTCTGACAGTCTAGTGCCACAGTCTGGTGCCATAGCGTTGTTCATACTGTCTGACAGTCTGGTGGCACAATGTCATTCATATTGTCTGACATTCTGGTGCCACAACGTCATTCCTACTGTCTTGACAGTCTGGTGCCACAACATCATTCATACTGTCTGCAAGTCTGGTGACACAGCATCATTCATACTGTCTGACAGTCTAGTGCCACAGTCTGTTGCCATAGCGTCATTCATACTGTCTGACAGTCTGGTGCCACAGCGTCCTTCATACTGTCTGACAGTCTGGTACCACAGTGTCATTCATACTGTCTGACAGTCTAGTGCCACACCATCATTCATACTGTCTGACAGTCTGGTGCCACAGCGTCATTCATACTGTCTGACAGTCTGGTGCCACAACGTCCTTCATACTGTGAGAGTCTGGTGCCACAGCTACATTCATACTTTCTGACAGTCTGGTGGCACAACGTCATTAATACTGTCTGACAGTCTAGTGCCACAACGTCATTCATACTGTCTGACAGTCTGGTGCCACAGCGTCATTTATACTGTCTGACAGTCTGCTGCCACAGCATCCATCATACTGTGAAAGTCTAGTGCCACAGCTACATTCATACTGTCTGAGAGTCTGGTGCCACAACGTCACTCATACTGTCTGACAGTCTATTGGCACAACGTCATTCATACTGTCTGACAGTCTAGTGCCACAACGTCATTCATACTGTCTGACAGTCTGGTGCCACAGCGTCATTCATACTGTCTGACAGTCTGGTGAAACAGCATCATTCATACTGTCTGACAGTCTAGTGCCACAGCGTCGTTCATACTGTCTGACAGTCTGGTGCCACAACGTCATTCATACTGTCTGACAGTCTGGTGGCACAATGTCATTCATAATGTCTGACAGTCTGGTGCCACAACCTCATTCATACTGTCTGACAGTCTGTTGCCACAACGTCATTCATACTGTCTGACAGTCTGGTGCCACAGCATCATTCATACTGTCTGACAGTCTGGTGCCACAACGTCATTCATACTGTCTGACAGTCTGGTACCACAGCGTCATTCATACTGTCTGACAGTCTAGTGCCACACCATCATTCATACTGTCTGAAAGTCTGGTGGAACAGTGTCATTCATACTGTCTGAGAGTCTGGTACCACAGCGTCAATCATATTGTCTGACAGTCTGGTGCCACAGCTACATTCATACTCTCTGACAGTCTGGTGCCACAGCGCCATTCACACTGTCTGAGAGTCTGGTGCCACAGTTACATTCACACTGTCTGACAGTCTGGTGCCACAGCGTCATTCATACTGTCTGACAGTCTGGTGCCACAGCATAATTCATACTGTCTGACAGTCTAGTGCCACAGCGTCGTTCATACTGTCTGACAGTCTGGTGCCACAACGTCATTCATACTGTCTGACAGTCTGGTGGCACAATGTCATTCATAATGTCTGACAGTCTGGTGCCACAACCTCATTCATACTGTCTGACATTCTGGTGGCACAATGTCATTCATAATGTCTGACGGTCTGGGGCCACAACGTCATTCATACTGTCTGACAGTCTGGTGCCACAACGTCATTCATACTGTCTGACAGTCTGGTGCCCCACCATCATTCATACTGTCTGACATTCTGGTGGCACAATGTCATTCATAATGTCTGACGGTCTGGGGCCACAACATCATTCATACTGTCTGACAGTCTGGTGCCACAACATCATTCATACTGTCTGCAAGTCTGGTGACACAGCATCATTCATACTGTCTGACAGTCTAGTGCCACAGTCTGGTGCCATAGCGTTGTTCATACTGTCTGACAGTCTGGTGGCACAATGTCATTCATATTGTCTGACATTCTGGTGCCACAACGTCATTCCTACTGTCTTGACAGTCTGGTGCCACAACATCATTCATACTGTCTGCAAGTCTGGTGACACAGCATCATTCATACTGTCTGACAGTCTAGTGCCACAGTCTGTTGCCATAGCGTCATTCATACTGTCTGACAGTCTGGTGCCACAGCATCCTTCATACTGTCTGACAGTCTGGTACCACAGTGTCATTCATACTGTCTGACAGTCTAGTGCCACACCATCATTCATACTGTCTGACAGTCTGGTGCCACAGCGTCATTCATACTGTCTGACAGTCTGGTGCCACAACGTCCTTCATACTGTGAGAGTCTGGTGCCACAGCTACATTCATACTTTCTGACAGTCTGGTGGCACAACGTCATTAATACTGTCTGACAGTCTAGTGCCACAACGTCATTCATACTGTCTGACAGTCTGGTGCCACAGCGTCATTTATACTGTCTGACAGTCTGCTGCCACAGCATCCATCATACTGTGAAAGTCTAGTGCCACAGCTACATTCATACTGTCTGAGAGTCTGGTGCCACAACGTCACTCATACTGTCTGACAGTCTATTGGCACAACGTCATTCATACTGTCTGACAGTCTAGTGCCACAACGTCATTCATACTGTCTGACAGTCTGGTGCCACAGCGTCATTCATACTGTCTGACAGTCTGGTGAAACAGCATCATTCATACTGTCTGACAGTCTAGTGCCACAGCGTCGTTCATACTGTCTGACAGTCTGGTGCCACAACGTCATTCATACTGTCTGACAGTCTGGTGGCACAATGTCATTCATAATGTCTGACAGTCTGGTGCCACAACCTCATTCATACTGTCTGACAGTCTGTTGCCACAACGTCATTCATACTGTCTGACAGTCTGGTGCCACAGCATCATTCATACTGTCTGACAGTCTGGTGCCACAACGTCATTCATACTGTCTGACAGTCTGGTACCACAGCGTCATTCATACTGTCTGACAGTCTAGTGCCACACCATCATTCATACTGTCTGAAAGTCTGGTGGAACAGTGTCATTCATACTGTCTGACAGTCTGGTGCCACAACGTCCTTCATACTGTCTGACAGCCTGGTGCCACAACGTCATTCCTACTGTCTTGACAGTCTGGTGCCACAGCGGCATTCATATATTCTTGACAGTCTGGTCCCACAACATCTTTCATACTGTCTGACAGTCTGGTGCCACAACATCATGCATACTGTCTCACAGTCTGGTTCCACAGCATCATTCATACTGTCTGACAGTCTAGTGCCACAGTCTGGTGCCATAGCGTCATTCATACTGTCTGTCAGTCTGGTGCCACAGCGTCATTCATACTGTCTGACAGTCTGGTGGCACAACGTCATTCATACTGTCTGACAGTCTGGTGCCACAGCATCATTCATACTGTCTGACAGTCTGGTTGCACAGCATCATTCATACTGTCTGACAGTCTAGTGCCACAGCGTCGTTCATACTGTCTGACAGTCTGGTGCCACAACGTCATTCATACTGTCTGACAGTCTGGTGGCACAATGTCATCCATACTGTCTGACAGTCTATTGCAACAGCGTCGTTCATATTGTCTGACAGTCTGGTGGCACAATGTAATTCATAATGTCTGACAGTCTGGTACCACAGCGTCATTCATACTGTCTGACAGTCTGGTGCCACACCATCATTCATACTGTCTGAAAGTCTGGTGGAACAGTGTCATTCATACTGTCTGACAGTCTGGTGCCACAACGTCCTTCATACTGTCTGACAGCCTGGTGCCACAACGTCATTCCTACTGTCTTGACAGTCTGGTGCCACAGCGGCATTCATATATTCTTGACAGTCTGGTCCCACAACATCATTCATACTGTCTGACAGTCTGGTGCCACAACATCATGCATACTGTCTCACAGTCTGGTGCCACAGCATCATTCATACTGTCTGACAGTCTAGTGCCACAGTCTGGTGCCATAGCGTCATTCATACTGTCTCACAGTCTGGTGCCACAGCGTCATTCATACTGTCTGACAGTCTGGTTGCACAGCATCATTCATACTGTCTGACAGTCTAGTGCCACAGCGTCGTTCATACTGTCTGACAGTCTAGTGCCACAGCGTCGTTCATACTGTCTGACAGTCTGGTGGCACAATGTCATCCATACTGTCTGACAGTCTGGTGCCACAACTTCATTCATACTGTCTGACAGTCTATTGCAACAGCGTCATTCATACTGTCTGACAGTCTGGTGGCACAATGTCATTCATAATGTCTGACAGTCTGGTGCCACAACCTCAGTCATACTGTCTTACAGTCTGGTGCCACAACATCATTCATACTGACTGACAGTCTGGTGCCACACCATCTTTCATACTGTCTGACAGTCTGGTGCCACAGCATCATTCATACTGTCTGACAGTCTGGTGCCACAGCATCATTCATACTGTCTGACAGTCTGGTGCCACAACGTCATTCATACTCTCTGACAGTCTGGTACCACAGCGTCATTCATACTGTCTGACAGTCTGGTGGCACAGTGTCATTCATACTGTCTGACAGTCTGGTGCCAAAACGTCCTCATACTGTCTGACAGTCTGGTGCCACAACGTCATTCCTACTGTCTTAACAGTGTGGTGCCACAGCGTCATTCATATATTCTTGACAGTCTGGTCCCACAACGTAATTTATACTGTCTGACAGTCTAGTGCCACACCATCATTCATACTGTCTGACAGTCTGGTCCCACAACGTCCTTCATACTGTCTGACAGCCTGGTGCCACAACGTCATTCCTACTGTCTTGACAGTCTGGTGCCACAGCGGCATTCATATATACTTGACAGTCTGGTCCCACAACATCATTCATACTGTCTGACAGTCTAGTGCCACAGTCTGCTGCCATAGCGTCATTCATACTGTCTGACAGTCTGGTGCCACAGCGTCATTCATACTGTCTGACATTCTGGTGCCACAACGTCCTTCATACTGTGAGAGTCTGGTGCCACAGCTACATTCATACTGTCTGACAGTCTGGTGGCACAACGTCATTCATACTGTCTGACAGTCTATTGCAACAGCGTTGTTCATACTGTCTGACAGTCTGGTGGCACAATGTCATTCATAATGTCTGACAGTCTGGTGCCACAACGTCATTCATACTGTCTGACAGTCTGGTGCCACACCATCTTTCATACTGTCTGACAGTCTGGTGCCACAGCATCATTCATACTGTCTGACAGTCTGGTGCCACAGCATCATTCATACTGTCTGACAGTCTGGTGCCACAACGTCATTCCTACTGTCTTAACAGTGTGGTGCCACAGCGTCATTCATATATTCTTGACAGTCTGGTCCCACAACGTCATTTATACTGTCTGACAGTCTGGTGCCACAACATCATTCATACTGTCTGACAGTCTAGTGCCACAACATCATTCATACTATCTGACAGTCTGGTGGCACAGTGTCATTCATACTGTCTGACAGTCTAGTGCCACAACATCCTTCATACTGTCTGACATTCTGGTGCCACAACGTCATTCCTACTGTCTTGACAGTGTGGTGCCACAGCGTCATTCATATATTCTTGAAAGTCTGGTCCCACATCGTCTTTCATACAGTCTGACAGTCTGGTGCCACAACATCATTCATACTGTCTGACAGTCTGGTGCCACAGTATCATTCATACTGTCTGACAGTCTAGTGCCACAGTCTGGTGCCATAGCGTCATTCACACTGTCTGAAAGTCTGGTGCCACAACGTCCTTCATACTGTGAGAGTCTGGTGCCACAACGTCATTCATACTGTCTGACAGTCTGGTGGCACAGCATCATTCATACTGTCTGACAGTCTAGTGCCACAGTCTGGTGCCATAGCGTCATTCATACTGTCTGACAGTCTGGTGTCACAGTGTCCTTCATACTGTCTGACAGTCTGGTACCACAGCATCATTCATACTGTCTGACAGTCTAGTGCCACACCATCATTCATATTGTCTGACAGTCTGGTGCCACAGCGTCATTCCTACTGTCTTGACAGTGTGGTGCCACAGCGTCATTCATATATTCTTGACAGTCTGGTCCCACAACGTCATTCATACTGTCTGACAGTCTGGTGCCACAACATAATTCATACTGTCTGACAGTCTAGTGCCACACCATCATTCATACTGTCTGACAGTCTGGTGGAACAGTGTCATTCATACTGTCTGACAGTCTGGTGCCACAACGTCCTTCATACTGTCTGACAGTCTGTTGCCACAACGTCATTCCTACTGTCTTGACAGTGTGGTGCCACAGCGTCAATCATATATTCTTGACAGTCTGGTCCCACAACGTCATTCATACTGTCTGACAGTCTGGTGCCACAACATCATTCATACTGTCTGACAGTCTGGTGCCACAACATCATTCATACGGTCTGACAGTCTGGTGTCACAGCATCATTCATACTGTCTGACAGTCTAGTGCCACAGTCTGGTGCCATAGTGTCATTCACACTGTCTGAAAGTCTGGTGCCACAGCGTCATTCATACTGTCTGACAGTCTGGTGCCACAACGTCCTTCATACTGTGAGAGTCTGGTGCCACAGCTACATTCATACTTTCTGACAGTCTGGTGGCACAACGTCATTCATACTGTCTGACAGTCTGGTGGCACAGCATCATTCATACTGTCTTACAGTCTAGTGCCACAACGACATTCATACTGTCTGACAATCTAGTGCCACAGTCTGGTGCCATAGCGTCATTCATACTCTCTGACAGTCTGGTGCCACAGTGTCCTTCATACTGTCTGACAGTCTGGTACCACAGCGTCATTCATACTGTCTGACAGTCCGGTGCCACAGCGTCATTCATACTGTCTGACAGTCTGGTGGCACAGCGTCATTCATACTGTCTGACAGTCTAGTGCCACACCATCATTAATATTGTCTGACAGTCTGGTGCCACAGCGTCATTCATATATTCTTGACAGTCTGGTCCCACAACGTCATTCATACTGTCTGACAGTCTGGTGCCACAGCGTCCTTCATACTGTCTGACAGTCTGGTGCCACAGCATCATTCAGCCTCTCTACTAATGGAGCCAGGATGGGGCCGGGGCGAGGAGGGAGGCTGCTGACCAGACCTGGGTTCAAATAGTATTCAAAATCTTTGAAATATTTTAGCTGCGTTGATTGAGCTTGACTGACACAATGGAACCAATGGAATAGTCTAAAAGGTTGCAATCCCCGCCTATCTGGCACTCCAGGGCAGGCTCAAACAAATGTTGAAAGTGTTTGAGAGATTTCGAATACTATGTGAACCCAGGTTTGCTGCTGAGTGACCTCCTGTGTCCCCGTATGTTGCCCTCGCACTGTGTGTTTGTCCTATCTACAGTATCTGTATTCAGAGTGTGAATTATACCGTGACCTTCGGGGGTCTCTATTTACTTTCACGGGACCTCCTATGCGTGCACAATGTTTTTTTATTGACCTAATAGTAAAGACATGTCATTTGACTGTAAAACATTTTTTATTATCTTTTAATTTTGCATGAACACAACCAGTCAGGATGGTTTCAGCTTATTTACAAACAAATCACTTCAAAAAGTAGGCTACCTGCGCATGTTCGTCCACTCCAAAATAATTCCAGCATCCAAACAGTGCATTGTGCACTCACACCATTTGATGAATGGAAAGAGACATCTGTTACAAAACACCAAAAACGTAAGTGTAATGACATTCGGTGAGTGTCATTGGGTCTACACTTTTGAAGCCTTAATTAAATGATGCGTCTTGCTGACAAAATTACTTTTTTTGTAGAAATAAATGTTGGGACACCTGAAAAGGGCTGAGATACCGGATTGTGCAGCCACATTGGGGAAAATATGGTTTAAACCATGACACAGAAGTGGGGGTGTTCATTTGATTTGGAATAAGCTATTATTTTATATTTTACTGCTGTAGCAGTACAAATTGCATTTGAAACAAATAGCAGAATGGTTAAATTAGCATTATTTAGAGACCCCACCAAGGTTTGACTTTGTTGCCCCCCGTAATGCGCACTCTGTCTGTATCTGTGGTTGATTATGATATCAGGATGAAAGGAAAGGAACATGCTTTTGATTGACTGGAATGGCCAAGTCAGCTTCCCCTTGAAGTAGCTTCCTGTGTATGATACTGTTTGGCTGCGTCCAAAACAGTACCCTATTCCCTATGGGCCCTGGTCAAAGGTAGTGTACTATACTGCATAGGGAAATCAAATCAAACCAAATAAAATAACATTTTATTGGCCACATGCGCCGAATAATACAGGTGCAGACATTACAGTGAAATGCTTACTTACAGCCCTTAACCAACAGTGCATTTATTTTTTATAAAAAAGTAGAATATAACAACAAAAAAGTGTTGAGAAAAAAAGAGCAGAAGTAAAATAAAATAACAGTAGGGAGGCTATATACAGTGGGGAGAACAAGTATTTGATACACTGCCGATTTTACAGGTTTTCCTACTTACAAAGCATGTAGAGGTCTGTAATTTTTATCATAGGTACACTTCAACTGTGAGAGACGGAATCTAAACAAAAAACCAGAAAATCACATTGTATGATTTTTAAGTAATTAATTTGCATTTTATTGCATGACATAAGTATTTGATCACCTACCAACCAGTAAGAATTCCGGCTCTCACAGACCTGTTAGTTTTTCTTTAAGAAGCCCTCCTGTACTCCACTCATTACCTGTATTAACTGCACCTGTTTGAACTCGTTACCTGTATAAAAGACACCTGTCCACACACTCAATCAAACAGACTCCAACCTCTCCACAATGGCCAAGACCAGAGAGCTGTGTAAGGACATCAGGGATACAATTGTAGACCTGCACAAGGCTGGGATGGGCTACAGGACAATAGGCAAGCAGCTTGGTGAGAAGGCAACAACTGTTGGTGCAATTATTAGAAAATGGAAGAAGTTCAAGATGACGGTCAATCACCCTCGGTCTGGGGCTCCATGCAAGATCTCACCTCGTGGGGCATCATTGATCATGATGAAGGTGAGGGATCAGCCCAGAACTACACGGCAGGACCTGGTCAATGACCTAAAGAGAGCTGGGACCACAGTCTCAAAGAAAACCATTAGTAACACACTACGCCGTCATGGATTAAAATCCTGCAGCGCACGCAAGGTCCCCCTGCTCAAGCCAGCGCATGTCCAGGCCCGTCTGAAGTTTGCCAATGACCATCTGGATGATCCAGAGGAGGAATGGGAGAAGGTCATGTGGTCTGATGAGACAAAAATAGAGCTTTTTGGTCTAAACTCCACTTGCCGTGTTTGGAGGAAGAAGAAGGATGAGTACAACCCCAAGAACACCATCCCAACCGTGAAGAATGGAGGTGTAAACATCATTCTTTGGGATGCTTTTCTGCAAAGGGGACAGGACGACTGCACCGTATTGAGGGGAGGATGGATGGGGCCATGTATCGCGAGATTTTGGCCAACAACCTCCTTCCCTCAGTAAGAGCATTGAAGATGGGTCGTGGCTGGGTCTTCCAGCATGACAACGACCCGAAACACACAGCCAGGGCAACTAAGGAGTGGCTCCGTAAGAAGCATCTCAAGGTCCTGGAGTGGCCTAGCCAGTCTCCAGACCTGAACCCAATAGAAAATCTTTGGAGGGAGCTGAAAGTCCGTATTGCCCAGCGACAGCCCCGAAACCTGAAGGATCTGGAGAAGGTCTGTATGGAGGAGTGGGCCAAAATCCCTGCTGCAGTGTGTGCAAACCTGGTCAAGACCTACAGGAAACGTATGATCTCTGTAATTGCAAACAAAGGTTTCTGTACCAAATATTAAGTTCTGCTTTTCTGATGTATCAAATACTTATGTCATGCAATAAAATGCAAATTAATTACATAAAAATCATACAATGTGATTTTCTGGATTTTTGTTTTAGATTCCGTCTCTCACAGTTGAAGTGTACCTATGATAAGAATTACAGACCTCTACATGCTTTGTAAGTAGGAAAACCTGCAAAATCGGCAGTGTATCAAATACTTGTTCTCCCCACTATATACAGGGGGGAACCGGTGCAGAGTCAATGTGCGGGGGCACCGGCTACTTGAGGTAGTTTAAGTAATATGTACATGTGGGTAGAGTTAAAGTGACTATGCATAAATAATGAACAGAGTAGCAGCAGCGTAAAAAGATAGGTTGGGGGGGGGGCAGTGCAAATAGTCTGGGTAGCCATGATTAGCTGTTCAGGAGTCTTATGGCTTGGGGGTAGAAGCTGTTGAGAAGTATTTTGGACCTAGACTTGGCACTCCGGTACCGCTTGCCGTGCGGTAGCAGAGAGAACAGTCTATGACTAGGGTGGCTGGAGTCTTTGACAATTTTGAGGGCCTTCCTCTGACACCGCCTGGTATAGAGGTCCTGGATGGCAGGAAGCTTGGCCCCAGTGATGTACTGGGCCGTACGCACTACCCTCTGTAGTGCCTTGCGGACGGAGGCCAAGCAGTTGCCATACCAGGCGGTGATGCAACCAGCCAGGATGCTCTCGATGGTGCAGCTGTAGAATTTTTTGAGGATCTGAGGACCCATGCCAAATCTTTTCAGTCTCCTGAGGGGGAATAGGCTTTGTTGTGCCCTCTTCACGACTGTCTTGGTGTGTTTGGACCATGATAGTTTGTTGGTGATGTGGACACCAAGGAACTTGAAGCTCTCAACCTGTTCCACTACAGCCCCGTCGATGAGAATGGGTGCGTGCTCAGTCCTCTTTTTTTTCCTGTAGTCCACAATCATCTCCTTTGTCTTGGTCACGTTGAGGGAGAGGTTGCTATCCTGGCACCACACGGCCTGGTCTCTGACCTCCTCCCAATAGGCTGTCTCATCGTTGTCGGTGATCAGGCCTACCACTGTTGTGTCGTCGGCAAACTTAATGATGGTGTTGGAGTTGTGCCTGGCCATGCAGTCATGGGTGAACAGGGAGTACAGGAGGGGACTGAGCACGCACCCCTGAGGGGTCCCCGTGTTGAGGATCAGTGTGGCAGATGTGTTGTTACCTACCCTTATAACCTGGGGGCGGCCCGTCAGGAAGTCCAGGATCCAGTTGCAGAGGGAGGTGTTTAGTCCCAGGATCCTTAGCTTAGTGATGAGCTTTGAGGGCACTATGGTGTTGAATGCTGAGCTGTAGTCAATGAATAGCATTCTCACGTAGGTGTTCCTCTTGTCCAGGTGGGAAAGGGCAGTGTGGAGTGCAATAGAGATTGCATCATCTGTGGATCTGTTGGGGCGGTATGCAAATTGGAGTGGGTCTAGGGTTTCTGGGATAACGGTGTTGATGTGAGCCATGACCAGCCTTTCAAAGCACTTCATGGCTACAGACGTCAGTGCTACGGGTCGGTAGTCATTTAGGCAGGTTATCTTAGAGACCTTGGGCACGGGGACTATGGTGATCTGCTTGAAACATGTTGGTATTACAGACTCAGTCAGGGACATGTTGAAAATGTCAGGGAAGACACTTGCCAGTTGGTCAGCACATGCTCGGAGTACACGTCCTGGTAATCCGTCTGGCCCTGCGGCCTTGTGAATGTTGACCTGCTTAAACATAGTCATCCGGAACAGCTGGTGCTCTCATGCATGCTTCAGTGTTGCTTGCCTCGAAGCGAGCATAGAAGTGGTTTAGCTCGCAGATGTGCCTGCCTTTGTAGTCTGTAATAGTTTTCAAGCCCTGCCACATCCGACGAGCGTCAGAGCCGGTGTAGTACGATTCAATCTTAGTCCTGTATTGACTCTTTGCCTGTTTGAATGTTCGTCGGAGGGCATAGCGGGATTTCTTATAAGCGTCCGGGTTAGAGTCCCGCTCCTTGAAAGCGGCAGCTCTACCCTTTAGCTCAGTGCAGATGTTTCCTGTAATCCATGGCTTCTGGTTGGGGTATGTACGTACAGTCACTGTGGGGACGACATCATCGATGCATTTATTGATGAAGCCAGTGACTGATGTGGTGTACTCCTCAATGCTATCTGAAGAATCCCGGAACATGTTCCAGTCTGTACTAGCAAAACAGTCCTGTAGCTTAGCATCTGCGTCATCTGACCACTTTTTTATTAACCGAGTCACTGGTGCTACCTGCTTTAGTTTTTGCTTATAAGCAGGTATCAGGTGGATAGAGTTATGGTCAGATTTGCCAAATGGAGGGCGAGGGAGAGCTTTGTATGCGTCTCTGTGTGTGGAGTAAAGGTGGTCTAGAGTTTTTTTTCCTCTAGTTGCACATTTCACATGCTGGTAGAAATTAGGTAGAACGGATTTAAGTTTCCCTGCATTAAAGTCCCCGGCCACTAGGAGCGCTGCCTCTGGATGAGCGTTTTCCTGTTGACTTATGGCCTTATACAGCTCATTCAGTGCAATCTTAATGCCAGCATTGGTTTGTGGTGGTAAATAGACAGCTATGAAAAATATAGATGAAAACTCTCTTGGTAAATAGTGTGGTCTACAGCTTATCATAAGATACTCTACCTCAGGCGAGCAAAACCTAGAGACTTCCTTAGTATTTGATTTTGTGCACCAGCTGTTGTTTACAAATATACACAGACCGCCACTCCTTGTCTTACCGGAGTCAGCCGTTCTATCCTGCCGATGTAGCGTACTAGCTGTATGTTGTCCATGTCGTCGTTCAGCCACGACTCAGTGAAACATAAGATATTACAGTTTTTAATGTCCCGTTGGTAGGATAACCGTAATCTTAAATCATCCAATTTATTCTCAAATTATTGAAGATTGGCTAATAGGATTGATGGGAGCGGCAGTTTACTCGCTCGCCGTCGGATCCTTACAAGGCACCCCGACCTACGTCCACGATATCTCCGTCTCTTCCTCATGCGAATGACGGGGATTTGGGCCTTGTCGGGTGTCTGTAGGATATACTTTGCGGCCGCCTCGTTGAAGAAAAAATATTTGTCCAATACGAGGTGAGTAATCGCTGTCCTGATATCCAGAAGCTCTTTTTGGTTATAAGAGACGATGGCAGAAACATTATGTACAAAATAAATTACAAATAACGCGGAAAAACACACATAATAGTACAATTGGTTAGAGGGCTGTAAAACGGCAGCCATCTTCTCCGGCGCCATTATATCTAGGGAATAGGGTGCCATTTGGGATGCAGCTTGTATCTGTGATGATATAGTGAAAATGGAGGCTGTATTGTATGAGGGAGGAGCCATAGTGCAGTGTGGCCATGTTACATGTCCTTCTCACTGGACAGTAAGATAATCCTTCTGACACACGCACACACACACTCCCTCTGACACAGACAGACTGGGTAATCTCTACGGGCAACTGCAGGCTTCTAATCCCAACAGATAAACTTCCTCAGGGCTCAGTGTTGTGGCCATTCAGTTTCATTTACTACTAACCCCTTCCCTCAGCACACCTTTACATTTCACACAACAGTCATGTAAGCAAGGCAAGCACAGTGCAAACAATCAGCATTCAATAGTTTATGTGAATATCCTCAACTTTTTATCTGCTAGAAAAGCTGCTGTGTTCAGTGGCTTGTCCTAGTTATATGTAAGGAGAACACTTAGAGAAAGAATAAATGCTGAAGTGCTTTGTTGGGGATGTAGTCATTGTCTGACTCTGTGGGAGGGGGATGTCTTGTAAGTGTGTGTGTATGTGTGTATATGGTATATGTGTGTGTGTGTGTTTGTCTGACTGTGCATGCATGCACGTGTGTGTGCATTTGCTTGTGCATGTGTGTGTGTGTGTGTGTGTGTGCTCTCCTTCCTGCAGGGTCGGAAACATGGACAGATTTGACTACACAGTCATTCCATCAGACAGGGAGTCAGGGGTCTAGAGGGCCAGGGAGACAGGGAGCCAGAGGGAGAGCAGGGGGCCAGGCAGTGTGGCCTCACACACCACCAGCCCACATCAACATACACACACTAGTGAGGTTATGTTTGATGCCGGGGCTCTGAGGCATGCGCCGATGCCTGTATCACTTTATCAGAAACAAGTGATCAATGACGTCCGAAACTTCGTTTCCACCTGATTTGTTTGGTATTGGTTTCAGTAGTAGACAAAAAGGTTATGCTGCGCACGAGCTACGGTGTGTGGGACGTCATCTATAATAATTTGGCTGCTCTAAATTATTTTGACCAGCAGATGCCACTAGTGTACACTGTATTGATCAAAGCCTCAGTTAATTAACCTATTTTGGACACAATTGGCTGGAAAACCTCAACGCTTCAGGAAGCTTAGTTTCCCCATCACTAACACACAACATGACCGTGACCTCCAGCAACAAGGAGACGTTACTAGGCTTCTACAACTGCAAAGGGTACTCTTATCTTTGAAGATGGTACACAGCAAATTCTCCATCATTAAATCAACACTGAGAGTGAAAGAGTAGACCCATACAGACACTGGAACAAGGTTAACGATAACATACTCACTTAGGCTCTCACTTGGTGAAGTCCACAGGACTGAAAATGGATGAATACAACAAGTATGTCTCTGTCACTAACAAATTCAGTCATGGATGGTAACTTTACAATTCACTCAAAAGGCAAGGCAGTCTGGGAAATATGCAAATAAAGCTTCACACTAAGCATTGTGTTAAGTCAACACTGTTCAGTGTCTGTACGGGTCCACACTTTCAGTGTTAATTTAACAGTGGGAAATTTGCTGTGTACTTCATGGTATTCCATTGGGTAATATAACAATACTTTACAACAAATACCATGTTACAATCTTTCTACTTGCTCTTTAAACCAAGTAGATATGTTCAGCTTAAATCAAACGACTCACTGTTAGCAGTTTTTGTAATTTTATTAGTAACTTACTGTATTTATCAACAGTATGATACTGTATCAACTGAATAGAGTAGATTACTGTAGAATGCACAGTAAAATATTGTGCGTTTGTTTTACAGCACACTGTAAGACCTTTCAGTAATTTCAACAGTAAAACACTGTAGCATACAGAGTAAAATACTGTAAATGTGTTTTACAGTGTTAATTATGGTGCATTGTGGTAAAATGTTGTGGGTGGGGAGGGAGTCTCTGCAAGAGGCTATATTTGTTGCCCCCATGAGTGAGAATGCTGTACCCAAACAGACTACAGTAATATATTGTAGTTTAGGAGTTCTACAATGCTTGTCTTAAAACTCTACAGTAGTTTACAGGCCAATTACTTCTAGTAATTTACTATAATTCAAAAAACAATACGAGATTGCATTTTTGGAGTGCCAAAAACCTTTTGAACACTAGTGGGTGCATGATATTCTTGTTTTTCACATTTTCAAATATTTATGGTGTGTCTTGAAAGAGACTATATTTGCTGCACCCATTAGTGTGAGTGCTTTAAGAGTTTAAGTGGTATGTAGTAGTGGTTTGCTAACAATAACATTTATATAGGAGACAGGTCAGAGTGGCAGCAAGTCTCAAACTTTTAATGGTTGAGTGGCTAGCCATGTCCTTTTGATCTGTTTTGCCCTGTAGTCACTGTCAGTTTAGGGCCTAAAGTGCAAGTGATATAAAACACCAAATATCAGTTGATATGCTGTAATATATCAATACAATTTCACTATTAACAATTGCTGATTATATTTTCAATACATTCAACAATAAAGTGCTGTTTTGCTATATATTTGCTGCAGCATACTGTAAAAAAATGTGTGGGAGGAGAAAGAATCATTGGCTTATTAACATATTTTAAGGCGTACCTTGTAAGTGGCTATATTTGTTGCAGACGTTAATGAGAGTCCTGTACCAATTTAAGTGATATGTGGTAGTAGTTTACTAACAATGAAATGTATATACAGAAAAGATCAGCGTTGTAGTGATGAGTCTTAAACATTTAATGGTTAAATATTTACCTATGTCTGTTTGATCTGTTTTGTCCTGCAATCATGGCTAGTTTGGAAGCCTTTGTTAAGTCCTCTGTAAGTGCAAGTTACAGTGCATTCGGAAAGTATTCAGAACCCTTCCCTTTTCCCGCATTTTGTTACGTTACAGCCTTATTCTAAAATTGATTAAATTAAACATTTTCCTCATCAATCTACACACAATACCCCATTATGACAAAGCAAAAACAGGTATTTAGATTTTTTTTCAAATATATTACAAATACAAATAAATTGAAATACATTATTTACATAAGTATTCGGACCCTTTGCTATGAGACTCAAAATTGAGCTCAGGTGCATCCTGTTTCCATTGATCATCCTTGAGCTGTTTTTACAACTTGATTGGAGTCCACCTGTGGTAAATGCAATTGATTGGACATGATTTGGAAAGGCACACACCTGTCTATATAAGGTCCCTCAGTTCACAGTGCATGTCAGAGCAAAAACCAAGCCATGAAGTCGAAGGAATTGCCAGTAGAGCGCCGAGACAGGATTGTGTCGAGGCACAGATCTGGGGAAGGGTACCAAAAATGTCTGCAGCATTGAAGGTCCCCAAGAACACAGTGGCCTCCATCATTCTTAAATAGAAGAAGTTTGGAACCACCAAGACTCTTCCTAGAGCTGGCCATCTGGCCAAACTGAGCAATCAGATCCTGATGGTCACTCTGACAGAGCTCCAGAGTTCCTCTGTGGAGATGGGAGAACCTTCCAAAAGGACAACCATCTCTGCAGCACTCCACCAATCAGGCCTTTATGGTAAAGTGGCCAGACGGAAACCACTCCTCAGTAAAAGGCACACGACAGCCCGCTTGGAGTTTGCCAAAAGGTCTGGTCTGATGAAACCAAGATTGAATTCTTTGGCCTTAATGCGAAGCATCACGTCTGGATGAAACCTGGCACCATCCCTACGGTGAAGCATGGTGGTGGCAGCATCATGCTGTGAGGATGTTTTTCAGCGGTAGAGACTTGGAGACTAGTCAGAATCGAGTCAAAGATGAAAGGAGCTAAGTACAGAGAGATCCTTGATGAAAAGCTGCTCCAGAGCGCTCAGGACCTCAGACTGGGGCGAAGGATCTCCTTCCAACAGGACAACGACACTAAGCACACAGCCAAGACAACACAGGAGTGGCTTTAGGACAAGTCTCTGAATGTCCTTGAGTGGCCCAGCCAGAGCCCGGACTTGAACCCAATCTAACATCTCTGGAGAGACCTGAAAATAGCTGTGCAGCGATGCTCCCCATCCAACCTGACAGAGCTTGAGAGGATCTGCAGAGAAGAATGGGAGAAACTCCCCACTGGCTTCCAGTTGAAGCCCGCATCTGCTACAAGACCATGGTGCTTGCCTACGGAGCTGTGAGGGGAACGGCACCTCCGTACCTTCAGGCTCTGATCAGTCCCTACACCCAAATGAGGGCATTGTGTTCATCCACCTCTGGCCTGCTGGCCCCCCTACCTCTGCGGAAGCACAGTTCCCGCTCAGCCCAGTCAAAACTGTTCGCTGCTCTGGCACCCCAATGGTGGAACAAGCTCCCTCACGATGCCAGGACAGCGGAGTCACTCACCACCTTCCAGAGACACTTGAAACCCCACCTCTTTAAGGAATACCTGGGATAGGATAAAAGTAATCCTTCTACCTTCCCCCTACCCCACCCCCCCAAAAAAAATGTTAAAGATTTTTTTTTATTTTTTATATATTGTAAAGTGGTTGTCCCACTGGCTATCATAAGGTGAATGCACCAATTTGTAAGTCGCTCTGGATAAGAGCGTCTGCTAAATGACGAAAATGTAAATGTAAATGTACAGGTGTGCCAAGCTTGTAGCATCATACCCAAGAAGACTTGAGGCTGTAATCACTGCCAAATGTGTTTCAACAAAGTACTGAGTAAAGGGTCTGAATACTTATGTCAATGTGATATTTCATTTTTTTATTTTTTTATAGATTTGCAAACATTTCTAAATGTTTTTTTGCGTTCTCATTATGGGGTACTGTGTGTAGATTGATGAAAAAAAAACAATTTAATCAATTTTAGAATAAGGCTGTAATGTAACAAAATGTGGAAAAAGTCAAGGGATCTGAATACTTTCCAAATGCACCGTATATAAAACACCTAGTATTCATTCATATGCTGTAATATGCAAATGTATACAAGGCTGGGTCTAATCCTTAATACTGATTGGTTAAAACCGCATTGCAGCCGGTGTCTATTCCACAAGTTTCCACCGGCTAAATCGATGACGTTAAAATGCCTATTTCCTCTGTTCCATCTGACTGCGCAATCCACTGTCTCATCAGCCCAGCCAAGCAATCTCCACTATAAAAAGCATCTAGACGTTAGCTCACATTTCTTTTAGACTAACATTTCGTTTTCAACAGCGGAGATTTGTATAAGCCTTGCTGTCTGTCTCTCCGACATTTGCAATATTGTTTCAATATTCAAATTCGATCTCCAGCTGTCCCATAGTAATGAACGTGTCGGGAGTCGGGACGAGACAGACAGGCAGGCAGCGTTTCTCAGCCAGTCGAAATCATGAATCAGCTGGCATCATCTTTATGGATATATACAAAGAAATGTCATTGAAAAAAGGTAAAACGAAATGAAGTGCAGCTAGTTTGCAGTCTTTCCAGCTTCAGTTTGAAGTGATTGTGTTAGCTGTGTTGTTGGCTAGCTCCTCTGAACAACAGTGTCCTGACGAGTGAGCACATTTTCTATGCCAGGCGGAATCGCGCCTCATTAGCTCATTGTTATGGATGTATGCAAATAAATGTCACTAGAAAACAGCTTAAACAAATGCAAATGCAGTTACTTTTTTTGCACATTTTGACGTGACTAAGTTAGCCGTAGTTGGCTAGCTAGCAAGCAAGAGATAATAACGTTGCCAGCCAGTATGGCAATGGAACAATTAGAACTAACGACTGTGTCCATGGAACAAAAAGACTGAACGACTGGGTCGCATCTCTAGCAACCAAACCGATAGAACGAACGACCAGCCGGCTTGGGTATCAACCCTAGATTTGTGTTGGGACTATATCTTGTGGAAGGATGAAATAGTATGAATAGATTAAACAAAATAACGTTTTTAATGTAAATATGTCAATCATTATTTGAATATGTTGGTAACCCGTTGTAACCCGTTGTATAAAAGTTATAATGCCCTCGAAGCCGGAGGATATATTGGCCTAACAACACCAGTGCCAATATATCCTCCAAACACCGGCTTCTCTGGCATTATCACTTAAGCATAACGTTTATCTGCTTGCTCTAATCCCTTGAAATGACAGTAATATACTGCAGATTTTTTTTTTTACAGTTTAAAAGTCACTTTTACTGTATTGTACTGTGTTTCATTGCTCTGGCATCAAGTTACTGTGAATATCTCAGTATTGTATTGGCACTATCCAGAGATAATCTAGAAAATATATCTTGTTGTAATTACAATTATTTTGAAGACCTATGTA
This sequence comes from Coregonus lavaretus, assembly GCF_964263955.1. Lineage (NCBI taxonomy): Eukaryota > Metazoa > Chordata > Actinopteri > Salmoniformes > Salmonidae > Coregonus > Coregonus lavaretus. The sequence continues at coordinate 17,872,529 of NC_139992.1, forward strand.
TCCTTAACTAAAACAACATTTTCAGTAATGGTTACAGAAACATTTTACTTGCTATCACTGTGATATGTGTTTTCTTTTTTTATCAACCTTGGTTGAATGCACTCGCTAAATGACCAAAATGTAAATGAAAACTTGCAAAGAACACTGGGTAATATGTCGCTGCATGGGTAATTCCAGTAATATACTGTAAATTAGATTACAGTAACATTTTTGGTACCGTAAAATGGATTACTGTAAAATTAATTACAGTAGCTGTATTGTAATACAAATACAGTAACTTACGGCTCAATTAAGTTACTGTATATTTTACAATGTGTCTGTACACTGCTGGTTCACTCATATTCTCTGCTAATTTGAAAGACAGAAATCATGGCAAAGATATCAACTTGGCCTATGTCAGTACTGTATATGTAAGATTATTAAGGGAATACCAGATACATGCACAAATATTCCCATATAGGTACAGTTTTAAACATTCTCACAAGTATCTTTTCAAATTTAGCAGATTAATCAAACTCCTGATGTTAAAGTTCAAACTCTGAGGTAGACAATAAATGCTAAGGCACTATTTAAAATAAAAATTACAATAAAAAACCTTATTCAGATTCAGAAGGGTTATATGTAGAACCCTTCTTGCCTTCCAAAGAATCCTTCTTGCCTCCCAAAGAATCATCAAAGAAACCTTTCTTCCAAAAACAGTTCTTAGGATGTTAATGATTCTAGGTAGAACTCTTGGCCTTACAAAGAACCCTCATCTTCCATAAAGGGTTCTTCCGATGAGAATGGTTATTGGTAGAGCCCTATCCCCCTGCAACGAACCCTTTTGTAACCCTTTTTTCTAAGAGTATAGAAAAGTTTAAATATTTTCATGCCTACAACAGCCTCCACGGATTACAAAGGGAAAACCAGCCACGTCGCGGACACCGACGTCTTGCTCCCGGACAAGCTAAACACCTTCTTCGCCCGCTTTGAGGATAACACAGTGACACCGACGCGGCTCGCTCCCAAGGACTGTGGCCTCTCCTTCTCCATGGCCGACGTGATTAAGACGTTTAAGCGTGTTCACCCTCGCAAGGCTGCCGGTCCAGACGGCATCCCTAGCCGCGTCCTCAGAGCATGCGCAGACCAGCTGGCTGGAGTGTTTACGGGTGTATTCAATCTCTCCCTTTCCCAGTCTGCTGTTCCCACATGCTTCAAGATGCCCACCATTGTTCCTGTACCCAAGAAAGCAAAGGTAACTGAACTAAATGACTATCGCCCCGTAGCACTCACTTTTGTCATCATGAAGTGCTTTGAGAGGCTAGTTACCTGACACCCTAGACCCACTTCAATTTGCATACCACCCCAATAGAGCCACAGACAATGCAATCGCCATCGCACTGCACACTGCCCTATCCCATCTGGACAAGAGGAATACATATGTAAGAATGCTGTTCATTGACTACAGCTCAGCCTTCAACACCATAGTACCCTCCAAGCCCTGGGTCTGAATCCCGCCCTGTGCAACTGGGTCCTGGACTGATTTTTGTATTTTTTTTGTATTTAACCTTTATTTAACTAGGCAAGTCAGTTAAGAACAAATTCTTATTTACAATGATGGCCTACCAAAAGGCAAAAGGCCTCCAGCGGGGACGGGGGCTGGGATTAAAAATAAAAATATAGGACAAAACACACATCACGACAAGCGAGACACCACAACAATACATAAAGAGAGACCTAAGACAACAACATAGCATGGCAGCAACACATGACAACACAGCATGTTAGCAACACCAGATGACAACAACATGGTAGCAACACAACATGGCAGCAGCACAACATGGTAGCAGCACAAAACATGGTATAAACATTATTGGGCACAGACAACAGCACAAAGGCAAGAAGGTAGAGACAACAACACATCATGCGAAGCAGCCACAACTGTCAGTAAGAGTGTCCATGATTGAGTCTTTGAATGAAGAGATGGAGATAAAACTGTCCAGTTTGAGTGTTTTTTGCAGCTCGTTCCAGTCGCTAGTTGCAGCGAACTGAAAAGAGGAGTGACCCAGGGATGTGTGTGGGACCTTTAACAGAATGTGACTGGCATAATGGGTGTTGTATGTGGAGGCTGAGGGCTGCAGTAGGTATCTCAGATAGGGGGGAGTGAGGCCTAAGAGGGTTTTATAAATAAGAAAGGTTAACATCAGTGTTCAAAACACTCTTTCTTAACCACTTCTCAGTAATGACCAACACATCTGGATTGGAGCTGTGAACCCACACTTTCAATTTATCAATTTTAGGTAATAAGATTCTAGTGTTAACGTGCAGAAAACCCAGACTTTTACGAGAGCAGAAATCAGTGAAACAAATATCAGAGCACAAGTCAGAATTGGGGCTAGCAACAGTATGGGCCAGGGTGTACATGCACATTTCCAGATATCATCAGCAGTAATACAATCAGGGCACAGCAGAGGACAGGGAGAGCAACAAGATCATATTGTACAGCAATTTCATCAGGTAAAATGAATACAAAGCCGGCGAGAGGTGGTTAGAATAGGATGGGAGGCCAAGAGTCTGTGTAACCAATAGAGAGTCAGAGTCCCGAGTGTGGGAACAAACATAGTCTCTCCCACGGTTGGGTAAACAAGCAAGTTCATAGTCAACAAAGCACGCAGGAGTCATGAGGCAAATAGCATAAAGCACAAGAAAAAAATATAACGACTTGGGGTTAGCCATTGTAAGATCAAAGAGTCACTCGCCCCAACAAGATAACTTGAGAGAGTAGCTCTCTATGAGTCCAGAAGACTTCGTGACGGGCCGTTGAGTTGGAGGTAGGAAACAACACCTCCACTTTGCTGATCCTCAACACAGGGGCCCCACAAGGGTGCGTGCTCAGCCGCCTCCTGTACTCCCTGTTCACCCATGACTGTGTGGCCAAGCACACCTCCAACTCAATCATCAAGTTTGCAGACGACACAACAGTAGTAGGCCTGGTTACCAACAATGTCGCGACAGCCTACAGGGAGGAGGTGAGGGCCCTGGCAGAGTCGTGCCAGGAAAATAACCTCTCCCTCAAAATGAAGGAGATGATCGTGGACTTCAGGAAACAGCAGAGGGTGCACCCCCCTATCCACATCAACGGGACCGCAGTGGAGAACGTGGAAAGCTTCAAGTTCCTTGGTGTACACATCACTGACAAACTGAAATGGACCACCCACACAGACAGTGTGGTGAAGAAGGCGCAACAGAGCCTCTTCAACCTCAGGAGGCTAAAGAAATGTGGCTTGGCACCTAAAACCCTCACAAACCTTTACAGATGCACAATTGAGAGCATCCTGTCGGACTGTATCACCGCCTGGTACAGCAACTGCACCCCCCGCAACCACAAGGCTCTCCAGAGGGTGGTGCGGTCTGTACAACGCATTACCGGGGGCAAACTACCCACCCTCCAGGACACCTACAGCACCCGATGTCACAGGAAGGCCTAAAAGATCATCAAGGACATCAACCACCCGAGCCACTGCCTGTTCACCCCGCTATCAACTAGAAGGCGAGGTCAGTACAGGTGCATCAAAGCTGGGACCGAGAGACTGAAAAACAGCTTCTATCTCAAGGCCATCAGTCTGTTAAACAGCCATCACTAGCACATTAGAGGCTGCTGCCTATAGACATAGACTACAAATCACTGGCCACTTTAAGAAATGGAACACTAGCCACTTTAATAATGTTTACATATCTTGCATTACTCATCTCATATGTATATACTGTATTCTATACTATTCTACTGTATCTAAGTCACTTTAATAATGATTACATATCTGCATTACTCATCTCATATGTATATACTGTATTCTATACTATTCTACTGTATCTTAGTCCATGCCGCTCTAACATCGCTCGTCCATATGTGTATATGTTCTTAATTCATTCCTTACTTAGACTTGTGTTTATTGGGTATATGTTGTGAAATGTTTAGATATTACTTGTTAGATATTACTGCACTGTCGGAGCTAGAAGCACAAACATTTCGCTACAACCGCAATAACGTCTGCTAAACACGTGTATGTGACCAATACAATTTGATTCACTGTAGATCCTCTCAAGCTCTGTCAGGTTGGATGGGGAGCATCGCTGCACAGCTATTTTCAGGTCTCTCCAGAGATGTTAGATCGGGTTCAAGTCCGGGCTCTGGCTGGGACACTCAAGGACATTCAGAGACTTGTCCCGAAGCCACTCCTGCGTTGTCTTGCCTGTGTGCTTAGGGTCGTTGTCCTGTTGGAAGGTGAACCTTCGCCCCAGTCTGAGGTCCTGAGTGCTGTGGAGCAGGTTTTCATCAAGGAGCCCTCTGTTCTTTGCTCCATTCATCTTTCCCTCAATCCTGACTAGTCTCCCAGTCCCTGCAGCTGAAAAACATCCCCACAGCATGATGCTGCCACCACCATGCTTCACCTTAGGGATGGTGCCAGGTTTCCTCCAGAAGTGACGCTTGGCAATCAGGCCAAAGAGTTTAATCTTGGTTTCATCAGACCAGAGAATCTTGTTTCTCATGGTCAGAGTCCTTTAGGTGCCTTTTGGCAAATTCCAAGTGGGCTGTCATGTGCCTTTTACTGAGGAGTGGCTTCCGTCTGGTCACTCTACCATAAAGGCATGATTGGTGGTGCTGCAGAGATGGTTGTCCTTCTGGAAGTTTCTACTATCTCCACAGAGGAACTCTGGAGCTCTATCAGAGTGACCATCGTGTTCTTGGTCACCTCCCTGACCAAGGCCCTTCTCCCCCGATTGCTCAGTTTGGCCGTGCTGCCAGCCTTTGGAAGAGTCTTGGTGGTTCCAAACTTCTTCCATTTAAGAATGCTGGAGGCCACTGTGGTCTTGGTAACCTTCAATGCTGCAGAAATATTTTGGTACCCTTCCCCAGATCTGTGCCTCGACACAATCCTGTCTTGGAGCTCTACAGACAATTCCTTCGACCTTGTGGCTTGGTTTTCGCTCTGACATGCACTGTCAACTGTGGGACCTTATATAGACAGGTGTGTGCCTTTCCAAATCATGTCCAATCAATTGGATTTACCACAGGTGGACTCCAATCAAGTTGTAGAAACATTTCAAGGATGATAAATGGAAACAGGGTGCACCTGAGCTCAATTTCGAGTCTCATAGCAAAGGGTCTGAATACTTATGTAAATAAGGTATTTCTGTTTTTTTTTAAATTCTAAAAACCTTTTTTCACTTCGTCATCATGGGGTATTGTGTGTAGATAAAAAAAAAAATCAATTTTAGAATAAGGCTGTATTGTAACATAATTTGGAAAAAGTCAAGGGGTCTGAATACTTTCTGAATGCACTATATAAGTGGATGCACATGGCATTCCGTCAACTTTGAGAAAAACATCTTAGGTGTGCCTGTTGTTAAGAAGCGTATCTGCCTTCTCATTGGCTAGAATGGTCCCACCTGATATCGCCTGCCTTCCATCGTTGAGCAGGCACGTACACAGATAGGGCTCTACCTGTACAGACCACATGCCCCTTTGCCCTTCCAGTCTCCAAAGTGCCCTTTTGGGTGGTGGTATAATTTCCCCTAAATATATTTTTTAAATAAAATGTTTAGCATCGCTGTTCGCCACCCTTTCTGTTGGTTGCGCCTGGATCTGCACTGTAAGGAGCTCGTGTGTGCCCGGTTGCACCTTTTCCCCAGTCTGCCATGTAGGGAGATTGTGCGCACCCGGTCTCCAAACATGCATGGCTTGAGAGATGCGGTCACCGGTCGAGTGTGTGTAGCTAGCTACCTAGTTAGTAGTTCGTAAATATCAACAGTACTGCTACAGCAGCATAACATTTGATTAACACTTGATAAAAAAGACATAGAGGTAAATCACAATCAACAAAACAAATGGAGCTATCTAACTAGCAATCATCAACATCAATGATCAGCTGATAGCCCACCCTCTTTTCCCGATGTCTATCATGTCTTTAAGAGACACTGTAACTAGCTTGCTTACAATTTGTGATGAGTGTATTGCTGTAGAAATACATTTAAACATTTTCGCTACAGAGACATTTGGTGTGAATCTTTAGATTATTTTAGATTTTTTAAATCAAGCGGGGGGAGGGTGACCTTTTTTCATTTTGAGCACCTGCCTCCTGAAAGTTCTGTGCACGGCCCTGTCATTGAGGACATGTATTTCCATTGTTAGAACGGTCACTCGTATATCTTGTCAACATAATAGATCATCTTTGCCAATACATAGCATCAGCAATCCAGGGTCTATATATACTGAACAAAAATATACATGCAACATGCAACAATTTCAACTATTTTACTGAGTTACAGTTCATATAAGGAAATCAGTCAATTGAAATAAATAAATGAATCCCTAATCTATGGATTTCACATGACTGGGCAGGGGTGCAGCCATGGGTGGGCCTGGGACGGCATAGGCCCATCCACTGGGGAGCCAGGCCCAGCCAATCAGATTGTTTTTTTCCCCACAAAAGGGCTTTATTACAGACAGAAATACTCCTCAGTTTCATCAGCTGTCCGGGTGGCTGGTCTCAGATGATCCCGCAGGTGAAGAAGCCGGATGTGGAGGTCCTGGGCTGGCGTGGTTACACGTGGGCTGCGGTTGTGAGGCTGGTTGGACGTACTGCCAAATTCTCTAAAACAATATTGGAGGCTGCTTGTGGTAGAGAAATTAACGTTCAATTCTCTGTCAACAGCGCTGGTGGACATTCCTGCAGTCAGCATTCCAATTGCATGCTCCTTCAAAACTTGAGACATCTGTGGGATTGTGTTGTGTGACAAAACTGCACATTTTAGAGTGGCCTTTTATTGTCCCCAGCACAAGGTGCACCTGTGTAATGATCATGCTGTTTAATCAGCTTCTTGATATACCACACCTGTCAGGTGAATGGATTATCTTGGCAAAGGGGAACTTGCTCGCTAACAGGGATGTAAACAAAATTGTACAAAGAATTTTAGAGAAATAAGCTTTTTGTGCGTATGGAACATTTCTGGGATCTTTTATTTCAGCTCATGAAACATGGGACCAACTCTTTACATGTTGCGTTTATATTTTTGTTCAGTATACATAATTGATGCAAACTCTTAGTGGATCTAACAGCAAGGAGGAGAAACTGCGACGCTTGAGTAACGGGCTTGGTGTGTGGGAAGCAACTGCAAGAGGAAAAATAAAAATGAATTGAACTATAAAAATTGATGTTACATACGGCAAATTTTTTTTTTTTTATAATTTCAAAAAAATATATATTTGAATTGATATTGCACGTGTCAATATTGTGATTTCGATATGAATTTGATATATTGTGTAGCCCTACTCCTGACTCAATAATCCATTTCATCCTGACTGTAACACAGGACAGTATCAATAATTTAGATAAACTCAGATGAATCCTGACTATTTATATTCCTTGACACCTCGGAGATCCCCCAGTAGCCCTTGTCTCTGTGAGTCACATCTGATGCCAGATGTACTATTCAATAAGAGATCATAAAGTACATACTGTAAAGGTACAAAGAACTACTGCATTGTAACTCAATGTTATTATGGAATACATAAACTGTCTGAAAAGGTAAATCACTTCCTAAACTACACAATTAAGTCAGTTCTTCCTGGGCTTACCTTGGCCATGTTTATGAAAACAGCAGTACATGTACTTGAGGGGTGATTTCAATGTGGGCAGCCGTACTGGAAAAGCATGACACATTAACCTCAGCGCACATCAACACCAAAGCAGACACCAACTCACTGACGCCCACCCAACCAGCACTGTTTCAGGGTACGGGCAAAATCGTTGAGGATTCATGTAGGATGGAAATAGTACAACTAAAAGGGATGTTCTAAAAATTTATGTTGAAATTCTGTAGAAACATGAGAACATTTTGCCATGGAATGTACTGTACTGTTTGTTAGGATGTCTATATGTGATTGAAAAGTATGCTGCCAAGTGTCAAAAAGTAGGCTATAAAAACCACAAACAGCAAATTCCCCAGTGTTAAATTAACAATTAAAGTGTGGAACCGTATAGACACTGAACAGTGTTGAATTAACACACTGCTTAGTGTAAAGCTTTATTTGCATATTTCCCAGACTGCCTTGACATTTGAGTGAATTGTTACCACCCATGACTGAATTTGTTAGTGACAGAGACAAGTTTGTTGCATTCATCCATTTTCAGTCCTATGGACTTCACCAAGTGTGATCCTAAATGACTATGTTATCTTTAAAAGGTAATTATTCAACACAATACGTATTTCATAAGACCTTATTTTGAGAACTTACACAAAAAATACTGGGTTGTTTGGAGGACCCAGCTGCTGGGTTGCAGGCATTGGGTCACTTAGTTTAGTTTTTTTAAAGAACAAGGTTGGTTTGTTGACGCTGGGTTATTGAGATATGACCCTTTAATGTGCAATCATGTTCAAGGAAAGTTTAACATTGCAGTGTACCAGCTTAACATGATCAAGAGGAATGACATTTACTCTCATAGGTGGCCAAAAATAACTATATTAAAGCCACACCCCTGATAAACCATGACTTCTGAAAATAACCTATGGATTACATTAAACAAAGACCCAGCTGCTTGGTCAAGTCAACATGAAAGTGAATAAAAATGTAATCCATAGGTTATGAGTTACCCATGTTAGGGTAATCCAAACAACCCAATATGTTGAGTTATTTATGAAACCTGTCATATTACTCTGGCTTGCAAAGTGATGGGTAACTCCTATTGATAGCCAGCCAGAGTGGGGATAGCCAACCTACTAAATGTTGTATCACCCGCAACCTGGATTCAGAATGACTGCCAGGGTTGGGAAGAATAAAATATTACATTTTACATTTTAGTCATTTAGCAGACGCTCTCATCCAGAGCAACTTACTTAGTGAGTGCATACATTTTTCATACTTTATGAGACTACCTACAGCATCTAAACTGGAACAACCAGTTCAGTAACGGGTGCAATAAATCCAACTAACATATGGCTTTAGTTTAGAAAATGTATGTCATTTATATTTGTAATCAGTCAATGTACATGCAAAAACATAGATTTAATATGGGTGTGGTTTTGGTTCAACTCTGGTTATTGACACCAACACTGGGGGTTATTTTACACTAATGAGTGTTAATTCAACACTTACAGCATTGGTTGTTATGAGTGTAGGGCCTCAAAATAAGGCCTTATGAAATACATATTGCACTAAATAATTACATTTGAATGATAACATATTCCCTCAGGATCTCAATTGGTAAAGTCCATAGAACTGAAATGGATGAATGCAATAACCATGTCTCTGTCACTAACAAACACAGTCATGGGTGGTAACTCAAAAGGCACACTGGGAAATAAGGCTTTACACCAAGCAGTGTGTTAATTTAACACTGTTCCAGTGTCTATACGGTTCCACACTGGACAATTTTCTGTGTGCAGAAACTTCAGTCAATGTCTTTGAACATGAAAAATAAAGTTTGTCTCTACCCTCCCTTCCTTCATGAAAGCAGCTCTTATTCAAGCCTTTGAAGAAAGGAAGTTGTCCACTTACTGGCTAGGCTGGTACAGCCTGAATTCAGTCCACAGTTACATCACTGCTTATGACACAATGATTTAGGCATACAGCTTGTTTATGCCTAATATAAGATTTTTTGTCAAATACATGAGATCACTAGGCATTGAACATCAACCTGTGTGTGGTCACATAGTGCATTGTTTCAGACAGTAATCCTCTCATCTATGCATGGAAGAGGCAGGCTTTCTAAAACCATGTTCAGATTTCCCTCAGGACTCAGGTTTAGTGTAGAAAGGCATTTGATCACAGGTTATAAACTGTTGTAAACTGTTATGTCTCAGACTCAGAGGTTAATACTATATGAACGAGGCTCAATGACCTGTGGTGGATGTCTAGTCTAGTCTGGTCTGGACTAGTCTGACAATAACACAATGGATGAATACCCCACAGAGCCAGATTATATGTCAAAGGTTTTACATTCATTCTAATGAAACATACATATTATGCAACCACTGAGAGCCATGCAGGATGATTCCAATGTTTTAGCTAGAATATCAATCTCTCTGTCTTCCACTGTGTTTCCTTGCTTGATTTATCATTGCCCGCTGTGGGCTACTCAGCATAAGGACATGTTGTGTTGGTGCGTGTTTGTGTGTGTGTGCGTGCGTGCGTGCGTGTGTGCGCGTGTGGTGCTAGCACACCGTAGTGCTCAGTAGCACTCGGCTTGCCACAGTGTGTACTGATATACAGTAAGTGTGCAATGAGTTCCATTTCATAGGCAGCCCGACAGACAGACAGTCTAGTGCCACAGTCTGGTGCCATAGCGTCATTCATACTGTCTGTCAGTCTGGTGCCACAGCGTCATTCATACTGTCTGACAGTCTGGTGGCACAACGTCATTCATACTGTCTGACAGTCTGGTGCCACAGCATCATTCATACTGTCTGACAGTCTGGTTGCACAGCATCATTCATACTGTCTGACAGTCTAGTGCCACAGCGTCGTTCATACTGTCTGACAGTCTGGTGCCACAACGTCATTCATACTGTCTGACAGTCTGGTGGCACAATGTCATCCATACTGTCTGACAGTCTATTGCAACAGCGTCGTTCATATTGTCTGACAGTCTGGTGGCACAATGTAATTCATAATGTCTGACAGTCTGGTACCACAGCGTCATTCATACTGTCTGACAGTCTGGTGCCACACCATCATTCATACTGTCTGAAAGTCTGGTGGAACAGTGTCATTCATACTGTCTGACAGTCTGGTGCCACAACGTCCTTCATACTGTCTGACAGCCTGGTGCCACAACGTCATTACTACTGTCTTGACAGTCTGGTGCCACAGCGGCATTCATATATTCTTGACAGTCTGGTCCCACAACATCATTCATACTGTCTGACAGTCTGGTGCCACAACATCATGCATACTGTCTCACAGTCTGGTGCCACAGCATCATTCATACTGTCTGACAGTCTAGTGCCACAGTCTGGTGCCATAGCGTCATTCATACTGTCTGACAGTCTGGTGCCACAGCGTCATTCATACTGTCTGACAGTCTGGTTGCACAGCATCATTCATACTGTCTGACAGTCTAGTGCCACAGCGTCGTTCATACTGTCTGACAGTCTAGTGCCACAGCGTCGTTCATACTGTCTGACAGTCTGGTGGCACAATGTCATCCATACTGTCTGACAGTCTGGTGCCACAACTTCATTCATACTGTCTGACAGTCTATTGCAACAGCGTCGTTCATATTGTCTGACAGTCTGGTGGCACAATGTCATTCATAATGTCTGACAGTCTGGTGCCACAACCTCAGTCATACTGTCTTACAGTCTGGTGCCACAACATCATTCATACTGACTGACAGTCTGGTGCCACACCATCTTTCATACTGTCTGACAGTCTGGTGCCACAGCATCATTCATACTGTCTGACAGTCTGGTGCCACAGCATCATTCATACTGTCTGACAGTCTGGTGCCACAACGTCATTCATACTCTCTGACAGTCTGGTACCACAGCGTCATTCATACTGTCTGACAGTCTGGTGGCACAGTGTCATTCATACTGTCTGACAGTCTGGTGCCAAAACGTCCTCATACTGTCTGACAGTCTGGTGCCACAACGTCATTCCTACTGTCTTAACAGTGTGGTGCCACAGCGTCATTCATATATTCTTGACAGTCTGGTCCCACAACGTAATTTATACTGTCTGACAGTCTAGTGCCACACCATCATTCATACTGTCTGACAGTCTGGTCCCACAACGTCCTTCATACTGTCTGACAGCCTGGTGCCACAACGTCATTCCTACTGTCTTGACAGTCTGGTGCCACAGCGGCATTCATATATACTTGACAGTCTGGTCCCACAACATCATTCATACTGTCTGACAGTCTGATGCCACAGCATCATTCATACTGTCTCACAGTCTAGTGCCACAGCATCATTCATACTGTCTGACAGTCTAGTGCCACAGTCTGCTGCCATAGCGTCATTCATACTGTCTGACAGTCTGGTGCCACAGCGTCATTCATACTGTCTGACATTCTGGTGCCACAACGTCCTTCATACTGTGAGAGTCTGGTGCCACAGCTACATTCATACTGTCTGACAGTCTGGTGCCACAGCGTCATTCATACTGTCTGACAGTCTGGTGGCACAACGTCATTCATACTGTCTGACAGTCTATTGCAACAGCGTTTTTCATATTGTCTGACAGTCTGGTGGCACAATGTCATTCATAATGTCTGACAGTCTGGTGCCACAACGTCATTCATACTGTCTGACAGTCTGGTGCCACACCATCTTTCATACTGTCTGACAGTCTGGTGCCACAGCATCATTCATACTGTCTGACAGTCTGGTGCCACAACGTCATTCCTACTGTCTTAACAGTGTGGTGCCACAGCGTCATTCATATATTCTTGACAGTCTGGTCCCACAACGTCATTTATACTGTCTGACAGTCTGGTGCCACAACATCATTCATACTGTCTGACAGTCTAGTGCCACAACATCATTCATACTATCTGACAGTCTGGTGGCACAGTGTCATTCATACTGTCTGACAGTCTGGTGCCACAACATCCTTCATACTGTCTGACATTCTGGTGCCACAACGTCATTCCTACTGTCTTGACAGTGTGGTGCCACAGCGTCATTCATATATTCTTGACAGTCTGGTCCCACATCGTCTTTCATACAGTCTGACAGTCTGGTGCCACAACATCATTCATACTGTCTGACAGTCTGGTGCCACAGTATCATTCATACTGTCTGACAGTCTAGTGCCACAGTCTGGTGCCACAACGTCCTTCATACTGTGAGAGTCTGGTGCCACAACGTCATTCATACTGTCTGACAGTCTGGTGGCACAGCATCATTCATACTGTCTGACAGTCTAGTGCCACAGTCTGGTGCCATAGCGTCATTCATACTGTCTGACAGTCTGGTGTCACAGTGTCCTTCATACTGTCTGACAGTCTGGTACCACAGCATCATTCATACTGTCTGACAGTCTAGTGCCACACCATCATTCATATTGTCTGACAGTCTGGTGCCACAGCGTCATTCCTACTGTCTTGACAGTGTGGTGCCACAGCGTCATTCATATATTCTTGACAGTCTGGTCCCACAACGTCATTCATACTGTCTGACAGTCTGGTGCCACAACATAATTCATACTGTCTGACAGTCTAGTGCCACACCATCATTCATACTGTCTGACAGTCTGGTGGAACAGTGTCATTCATACTGTCTGACAGTCTGGTGCCACAACGTCCTTCATACTGTCTGACAGTCTGTTGCCACAACGTCATTCCTACTGTCTTGACAGTGTGGTGCCACAGCGTCAATCATATATTCTTGACAGTCTGGTCCCACAACGTCATTCATACTGTCTGACAGTCTGGTGCCACAACATCATTCATACTGTCTGACAGTCTGGTGCCACAACATCATTCATACGGTCTGACAGTCTGGTGTCACAGCATCATTCATACTGTCTGACAGTCTAGTGCCACAGTCTGGTGCCATAGTGTCATTCACACTGTCTGAAAGTCTGGTGCCACAGCGTCATTCATACTGTCTGACAGTCTGGTGCCACAACGTCCTTCATACTGTGAGAGTCTGGTGCCACAGCTACATTCATACTTTCTGACAGTCTGGTGGCACAACGTCATTCATACTGTCTGACAGTCTGGTGGCACAGCATCATTCATACTGTCTTACAGTCTAGTGCCACAACGACATTCATACTGTCTGACAATCTAGTGCCACAGTCTGGTGCCATAGCGTCATTCATACTCTCTGACAGTCTGGTGCCACAGTGTCCTTCATACTGTCTGACAGTCTGGTACCACAGCGTCATTCATACTGTCTGACAGTCCGGTGCCACAGCGTCATTCATACTGTCTGACAGTCTGGTGGCACAGCGTCATTCATACTGTCTGACAGTCTAGTGCCACACCATCATTAATATTGTCTGACAGTCTGGTGCCACAGCGTCATTCATATATTCTTGACAGTCTGGTCCCACAACGTCATTCATACTGTCTGACAGTCTGGTGCCACAGCGTCCTTCATACTGTCTGACAGTCTGGTGCCACAGCATCATTCAGCCTCTCTACTAATGGAGCCAGGATGGGGCCGGGGCGAGGAGGGAGGCTGCTGACCAGACCTGGGTTCAAATAGTATTCAAAATCTTTGAAATATTTTAGCTGCGTTGATTGAGCTTGACTGACACAATGGAACCAATGGAATAGTCTAAAAGGTTGCAATCCCCGCCTATCTGGCACTCCAGGGCAGGCTCAAACAAATGTTGAAAGTGTTTGAGAGATTTCGAATACTATGTGAACCCAGGTTTGCTGCTGAGTGACCTCCTGTGTCCCCGTATGTTGCCCTCGCACTGTGTGTTTGTCCTATCTACAGTATCTGTATTCAGAGTGTGAATTATACCGTGACCTTCGGGGGTCTCTATTTACTTTCACGGGACCTCCTATGCGTGCACAATGTTTTTTTATTGACCTAATAGTAAAGACATGTCATTTGACTGTAAAACATTTTTTATTATCTTTTAATTTTGCATGAACACAACCAGTCAGGATGGTTTCAGCTTATTTACAAACAAATCACTTCAAAAAGTAGGCTACCTGCGCATGTTCGTCCACTCCAAAATAATTCCAGCATCCAAACAGTGCATTGTGCACTCACACCATTTGATGAATGGAAAGAGACATCTGTTACAAAACACCAAAAACGTAAGTGTAATGACATTCGGTGAGTGTCATTGGGTCTACACTTTTGAAGCCTTAATTAAATGATGCGTCTTGCTGACAAAATTACTTTTTTTGTAGAAATAAATGTTGGGACACCTGAAAAGGGCTGAGATACCGGATTGTGCAGCCACATTGGGGAAAATATGGTTTAAACCATGACACAGAAGTGGGGGTGTTCATTTGATTTGGAATAAGCTATTATTTTATATTTTACTGCTGTAGCAGTACAAATTGCATTTGAAACAAATAGCAGAATGGTTAAATTAGCATTATTTAGAGACCCCACCAAGGTTTGACTTTGTTGCCCCCCGTAATGCGCACTCTGTCTGTATCTGTGGTTGATTATGATATCAGGATGAAAGGAAAGGAACATGCTTTTGATTGACTGGAATGGCCAAGTCAGCTTCCCCTTGAAGTAGCTTCCTGTGTATGATACTGTTTGGCTGCGTCCAAAACAGTACCCTATTCCCTATGGGCCCTGGTCAAAGGTAGTGTACTATACTGCATAGGGAAATCAAATCAAACCAAATAAAATAACATTTTATTGGCCACATGCGCCGAATAATACAGGTGCAGACATTACAGTGAAATGCTTACTTACAGCCCTTAACCAACAGTGCATTTATTTTTTATAAAAAAGTAGAATATAACAACAAAAAAGTGTTGAGAAAAAAAGAGCAGAAGTAAAATAAAATAACAGTAGGGAGGCTATATACAGTGGGGAGAACAAGTATTTGATACACTGCCGATTTTACAGGTTTTCCTACTTACAAAGCATGTAGAGGTCTGTAATTTTTATCATAGGTACACTTCAACTGTGAGAGACGGAATCTAAACAAAAAAACAGAAAATCACATTGTATGATTTTTAAGTAATTAATTTGCATTTTATTGCATGACATAAGTATTTGATCACCTACCAACCAGTAAGAATTCCGGCTCTCACAGACCTGTTAGTTTTTCTTTAAGAAGCCCTCCTGTACTCCACTCATTACCTGTATTAACTGCACCTGTTTGAACTCGTTACCTGTATAAAAGACACCTGTCCACACACTCAATCAAACAGACTCCAACCTCTCCACAATGGCCAAGACCAGAGAGCTGTGTAAGGACATCAGGGATACAATTGTAGACCTGCACAAGGCTGGGATGGGCTACAGGACAATAGGCAAGCAGCTTGGTGAGAAGGCAACAACTGTTGGTGCAATTATTAGAAAATGGAAGAAGTTCAAGATGACGGTCAATCACCCTCGGTCTGGGGCTCCATGCAAGATCTCACCTCGTGGGGCATCATTGATCATGATGAAGGTGAGGGATCAGCCCAGAACTACACGGCAGGACCTGGTCAATGACCTGAAGAGAGCTGGGACCACAGTCTCAAAGAAAACCATTAGTAACACACTACGCCGTCATGGATTAAAATCCTGCAGCGCACGCAAGGTCCCCCTGCTCAAGCCAGCGCATGTCCAGGCCCGTCTGAAGTTTGCCAATGACCATCTGGATGATCCAGAGGAGGAATGGGAGAAGGTCATGTGGTCTGATGAGACAAAAATAGAGCTTTTTGGTCTAAACTCCACTTGCCGTGTTTGGAGGAAGAAGAAGGATGAGTACAACCCCAAGAACACCATCCCAACCGTGAAGAATGGAGGTGTAAACATCATTCTTTGGGATGCTTTTCTGCAAAGGGGACAGGACGACTGCACCGTATTGAGGGGAGGATGGATGGGGCCATGTATCGCGAGATTTTGGCCAACAACCTCCTTCCCTCAGTAAGAGCATTGAAGATGGGTCGTGGCTGGGTCTTCCAGCATGACAACGACCCGAAACACACAGCCAGGGCAACTAAGGAGTGGCTCTGTAAGAAGCATCTCAAGGTCCTGGAGTGGCCTAGCCAGTCTCCAGACCTGAACCCAATAGAAAATCTTTGGAGGGAGCTGAAAGTCCGTATTGCCCAGCGACAGCCCCGAAACCTGAAGGATCTGGAGAAGGTCTGTATGGAGGAGTGGGCCAAAATCCCTGCTGCAGTGTGTGCAAACCTGGTCAAGACCTACAGGAAACGTATGATCTCTGTAATTGCAAACAAAGGTTTCTGTACCAAATATTAAGTTCTGCTTTTCTGATGTATCAAATACTTATGTCATGCAATAAAATGCAAATTAATTACATAAAAATCATACAATGTGATTTTCTGGATTTTTGTTTTAGATTCCGTCTCTCACAGTTGAAGTGTACCTATGATAAGAATTACAGACCTCTACATGCTTTGTAAGTAGGAAAACCTGCAAAATCGGCAGTGTATCAAATACTTGTTCTCCCCACTATATACAGGGGGGAACCGGTGCAGAGTCAATGTGCGGGGGCACCGGCTACTTGAGGTAGTTTAAGTAATATGTACATGTGGGTAGAGTTAAAGTGACTATGCATAAATAATGAACAGAGTAGCAGCAGCGTAAAAAGATAGGTTGGGGGGGGGGGGCAGTGCAAATAGTCTGGGTAGCCATGATTAGCTGTTCAGGAGTCTTATGGCTTGGGGGTAGAAGCTGTTGAGAAGTATTTTGGACCTAGACTTGGCACTCCGGTACCGCTTGCCGTGCGGTAGCAGAGAGAACAGTCTATGACTAGGGTGGCTGGAGTCTTTGACAATTTTGAGGGCCTTCCTCTGACACCGCCTGGTATAGAGGTCCTGGATGGCAGGAAGCTTGGCCCCAGTGATGTACTGGGCCGTACGCACTACCCTCTGTAGTGCCTTGCGGACGGAGGCCAAGCAGTTGCCATACCAGGCGGTGATGCAACCAGCCAGGATGCTCTCGATGGTGCAGCTGTAGAATTTTTTGAGGATCTGAGGACCCATGCCAAATCTTTTCAGTCTCCTGAGGGGGAATAGGCTTTGTTGTGCCCTCTTCACGACTGTCTTGGTGTGTTTGGACCATGATAGTTTGTTGGTGATGTGGACACCAAGGAACTTGAAGCTCTCAACCTGTTCCACTACAGCCCCGTCGATGAGAATGGGTGCGTGCTCAGTCCTCTTTTTTTTCCTGTAGTCCACAATCATCTCCTTTGTCTTGGTCACGTTGAGGGAGAGGTTGCTATCCTGGCACCACACGGCCTGGTCTCTGACCTCCTCCCAATAGGCTGTCTCATCGTTGTCGGTGATCAGGCCTACCACTGTTGTGTCGTCGGCAAACTTAATGATGGTGTTGGAGTTGTGCCTGGCCATGCAGTCATGGGTGAACAGGGAGTACAGGAGGGGACTGAGCACGCACCCCTGAGGGGTCCCCGTGTTGAGGATCAGTGTGGCAGATGTGTTGTTACCTACCCTTACAACCTGGGGGCGGCCCGTCAGGAAGTCCAGGATCCAGTTGCAGAGGGAGGTGTTTAGTCCCAGGATCCTTAGCTTAGTGATGAGCTTTGAGGGCACTATGGTGTTGAATGCTGAGCTGTAGTCAATGAATAGCATTCTCACGTAGGTGTTCCTCTTGTCCAGGTGGGAAAGGGCAGTGTGGAGTGCAATAGAGATTGCATCATCTGTGGATCTGTTGGGGCGGTATGCAAATTGGAGTGGGTCTAGGGTTTCTGGGATAACGGTGTTGATGTGAGCCATGACCAGCCTTTCAAAGCACTTCATGGCTACAGACGTCAGTGCTACGGGTCGGTAGTCATTTAGGCAGGTTATCTTAGAGACCTTGGGCACGGGGACTATGGTGATCTGCTTGAAACATGTTGGTATTACAGACTCAGTCAGGGACATGTTGAAAATGTCAGGGAAGACACTTGCCAGTTGGTCAGCACATGCTCGGAGTACACGTCCTGGTAATCCGTCTGGCCCTGCGGCCTTGTGAATGTTGACCTGCTTAAACATAGTCATCCGGAACAGCTGGTGCTCTCATGCATGCTTCAGTGTTGCTTGCCTCGAAGCGAGCATAGAAGTGGTTTAGCTCGCAGATGTGCCTGCCTTTGTAGTCTGTAATAGTTTTCAAGCCCTGCCACATCCGACGAGCGTCAGAGCCGGTGTAGTACGATTCAATCTTAGTCCTGTATTGACTCTTTGCCTGTTTGAATGTTCGTCGGAGGGCATAGCAGGATTTCTTATAAGCGTCCGGGTTAGAGTCCCGCTCCTTGAAAGCGGCAGCTCTACCCTTTAGCTCAGTGCAGATGTTTCCTGTAATCCATGGCTTCTGGTTGGGGTATGTACGTACAGTCACTGTGGGGACGACATCATCGATGCATTTATTGATGAAGCCAGTGACTGATGTGGTGTACTCCTCAATGCTATCTGAAGAATCCCGGAACATGTTCCAGTCTGTACTAGCAAAACAGTCCTGTAGCTTAGCATCTGCGTCATCTGACCACTTTTTTATTAACCGAGTCACTGGTGCTACCTGCTTTAGTTTTTGCTTATAAGCAGGTATCAGGTGGATAGAGTTATGGTCAGATTTGCCAAATGGAGGGCGAGGGAGAGCTTTGTATGCGTCTCTGTGTGTGGCGTAAAGGTGGTCTAGAGTTTTTTTTCCTCTAGTTGCACATTTCACATGCTGGTAGAAATTAGGTAGAACGGATTTAAGTTTCCCTGCATTAAAGTCCCCGGCCACTAGGAGCGCTGCCTCTGGATGAGCGTTTTCCTGTTGACTTATGGCCTTATACAGCTCATTCAGTGCAATCTTAATGCCAGCATTGGTTTGTGGTGGTAAATAGAAAGCTATGAAAAATATAGATGAAAACTCTCTTGGTAAATAGTGTGGTCTACAGCTTATCATAAGATACTCTACCTCAGGCGAGCAAAACCTCGAGACTTCCTTAGTATTTGATTTTGTGCACCAGCTGTTGTTTACAAATATACACAGACCGCCACTCCTTGTCTTACCGGAGTCAGCCGTTCTATCCTGCCGATGTAGCGTACTAGCTGTATGTTGTCCATGTCGTCGTTCAGCCACGACTCAGTGAAACATAAGATATTACAGTTTTTAATGTCCCGTTGGTAGGATAACCGTAATCTTAAATCATCCAATTTATTCTCAAATTATTGAAGATTGGCTAATAGGATTGATGGGAGCGGCAGTTTACTCGCTCGCCGTCGGATCCTTACAAGGCACCCCGACCTACGTCCACGATATCTCCGTCTCTTCCTCACGCGAATGACGGGGATTTGGGCCTTGTCGGGTGTCTGTAGGATATACTTTGCGGCCGCCTCGTTGAAGAAAAAATATTTGTCCAATACGAGGTGAGTAATCGCTGTCCTGATATCCAGAAGCTCTTTTTGGTTATAAGAGACGATGGCAGAAACATTATGTACAAAATAAATTACAAATAACGCGGAAAAACACACATAATAGTACAATTGGTTAGAGGGCTGTAAAACGGCAGCCATCTTCTCCGGCGCCATTATATCTAGGGAATAGGGTGCCATTTGGGATGCAGCTTGTATCTGTGATGATATAGTGAAAATGGAGGCTGTATTGTATGAGGGAGGAGCCATAGTGCAGTGTGGCCATGTTACATGTCCTTCTCACTGGACAGTAAGATAATCCTTCTGACACACGCACACACACACTCCCTCTGACACAGACAGACTGGGTAATCTCTACGGGCAACTGCAGGCTTCTAATCCCAACAGATAAACTTCCTCAGGGCTCAGTGTTGTGGCCATTCAGTTTCATTTACTACTAACCCCTTCCCTCAGCACACCTTTACATTTCACACAACAGTCATGTAAGCAAGGCAAGCACAGTGCAAACAATCAGCATTCAATAGTTTATGTGAATATCCTCAACTTTTTATCTGCTAGAAAAGCTGCTGTGTTCAGTGGCTTGTCCTAGTTATATGTAAGGAGAACACTTAGAGAAAGAATAAATGCTGAAGTGCTTTGTTGGGGATGTAGTCATTGTCTGACTCTGTGGGAGGGGGATGTCTTGTAAGTGTGTGTGTATGTGTGTATATGGTATATGTGTGTGTGTGTGTTTGTCTGACTGTGCATGCATGCACGTGTGTGTGCATTTGCTTGTGCATGTGTGTGTGTGTGTGTGTGTGTGCTCTCCTTCCTGCAGGGTCGGAAACATGGACAGATTTGACTACACAGTCATTCCATCAGACAGGGAGTCAGGGGTCTAGAGGGCCAGGGAGACAGGGAGCCAGAGGGAGAGCAGGGGGCCAGGCAGTGTGGCCTCACACACCACCAGCCCACATCAACATACACACACTAGTGAGGTTATGTTTGATGCCGGGGCTCTGAGGCATGCGCCGATGCCTGTATCACTTTATCAGAAACAAGTGATCAATGACGTCCGAAACTTCGTTTCCACCTGATTTGTTTGGTATTGGTTTCAGTAGTAGACAAAAAGGTTATGCTGCGCACGAGCTACGGTGTGTGGGACGTCATCTATAATAATTTGGCTGCTCTAAATTATTTTGACCAGCAGATGCCACTAGTGTACACTGTATTGATCAAAGCCTCAGTTAATTAACCTATTTTGGACACAATTGGCTGGAAAACCTCAACGCTTCAGGAAGCTTAGTTTCCCCATCACTAACACACAACATGACCGTGACCTCCAGCAACAAGGAGACGTTACTAGGCTTCTACAACTGCAAAGGGTACTCTTATCTTTGAAGATGGTACACAGCAAATTCTCCATCATTAAATCAACACTGAGAGTGAAAGAGTAGACCCATACAGACACTGGAACAAGGTTAACGATAACATACTCACTTAGGCTCTCACTTGGTGAAGTCCACAGGACTGAAAATGGATGAATACAACAAGTATGTCTCTGTCACTAACAAATTCAGTCATGGATGGTAACTTTACAATTCACTCAAAAGGCAAGGCAGTCTGGGAAATATGCAAATAAAGCTTCACACTAAGCATTGTGTTAAGTCAACACTGTTCAGTGTCTGTACGGGTCCACACTTTCAGTGTTAATTTAACAGTGGGAAATTTGCTGTGTACTTCATGGTATTCCATTGGGTAATATAACAATACTTTACAACAAATACCATGTTACAATCTTTCTACTTGCTCTTTAAACCAAGTAGATATGTTCAGCTTAAATCAAACGACTCACTGTTAGCAGTTTTTGTAATTTTATTAGTAACTTACTGTATTTATCAACAGTATGATACTGTATCAACTGAATAGAGTAGATTACTGTAGAATGCACAGTAAAATATTGTGCGTTTGTTTTACAGCACACTGTAAGACCTTTCAGTAATTTCAACAGTAAAACACTGTAGCATACAGAGTAAAATACTGTAAATGTGTTTTACAGTGTTAATTATGGTGCATTGTGGTAAAATGTTGTGGGTGGGGAGGGAGTCTCTGCAAGAGGCTATATTTGTTGCCCCCATGAGTGAGAATGCTGTACCCAAACAGACTACAGTAATATATTGTAGTTTAGGAGTTCTACAATGCTTGTCTTAAAACTCTACAGTAGTTTACAGGCCAATTACTTCTAGTAATTTACTATAATTCAAAAAACAATACGAGATTGCATTTTTGGAGTGCCAAAAACCTTTTGAACACTAGTGGGTGCATGATATTCTTGTTTTTCACATTTTCAAATATTTATGGTGTGTCTTGAAAGAGACTATATTTGCTGCACCCATTAGTGTGAGTGCTTTAAGAGTTTAAGTGGTATGTAGTAGTGGTTTGCTAACAATAACATTTATATAGGAGACAGGTCAGAGTGGCAGCAAGTCTCAAACTTTTAATGGTTGAGTGGCTAGCCATGTCCTTTTGATCTGTTTTGCCCTGTAGTCACTGTCAGTTTAGGGCCTAAAGTGCAAGTGATATAAAACACCAAATATCAGTTGATATGCTGTAATATATCAATACAATTTCACTATTAACAATTGCTGATTATATTTTCAATACATTCAACAATAAAGTGCTGTTTTGCTATATATTTGCTGCAGCATACTGTAAAAAAATGTGTGGGAGGAGAAAGAATCATTGGCTTATTAACATATTTTAAGGCGTACCTTGTAAGTGGCTATATTTGTTGCAGACGTTAATGAGAGTCCTGTACCAATTTAAGTGATATGTGGTAGTAGTTTACTAACAATGAAATGTATATACAGAAAAGATCAGCGTTGTAGTGATGAGTCTTAAACATTTAATGGTTAAATATTTACCTATGTCTGTTTGATCTGTTTTGTCCTGCAATCATGGCTAGTTTGGAAGCCTTTGTTAAGTCCTCTGTAAGTGCAAGTTACAGTGCATTCGGAAAGTATTCAGAACCCTTCCCTTTTCCCGCATTTTGTTACGTTACAGCCTTATTCTAAAATTGATTAAATTAAACATTTTCCTCATCAATCTACACACAATACCCCATTATGACAAAGCAAAAACAGGTATTTAGATTTTTTTTCAAATATATTACAAATACAAATAAATTGAAATACATTATTTACATAAGTATTCGGACCCTTTGCTATGAGACTCAAAATTGAGCTCAGGTGCATCCTGTTTCCATTGATCATCCTTGAGCTGTTTTTACAACTTGATTGGAGTCCACCTGTGGTAAATGCAATTGATTGGACATGATTTGGAAAGGCACACACCTGTCTATATAAGGTCCCTCAGTTCACAGTGCATGTCAGAGCAAAAACCAAGCCATGAAGTCGAAGGAATTGCCAGTAGAGCGCCGAGACAGGATTGTGTCGAGGCACAGATCTGGGGAAGGGTACCAAAAATGTCTGCAGCATTGAAGGTCCCCAAGAACACAGTGGCCTCCATCATTCTTAAATAGAAGAAGTTTGGAACCACCAAGACTCTTCCTAGAGCTGGCCATCTGGCCAAACTGAGCAATCAGATCCTGATGGTCACTCTGACAGAGCTCCAGAGTTCCTCTGTGGAGATGGGAGAACCTTCCAAAAGGACAACCATCTCTGCAGCACTCCACCAATCAGGCCTTTATGGTAAAGTGGCCAGACGGAAACCACTCCTCAGTAAAAGGCACACGACAGCCCGCTTGGAGTTTGCCAAAAGGTCTGGTCTGATGAAACCAAGATTGAATTCTTTGGCCTTAATGCGAAGCATCACGTCTGGATGAAACCTGGCACCATCCCTACGGTGAAGCATGGTGGTGGCAGCATCATGCTGTGAGGATGTTTTTCAGCGGTAGAGACTTGGAGACTAGTCAGAATCGAGTCAAAGATGAAAGGAGCTAAGTACAGAGAGATCCTTGATGAAAAGCTGCTCCAGAGCGCTCAGGACCTCAGACTGGGGCGAAGGATCTCCTTCCAACAGGACAACGACACTAAGCACACAGCCAAGACAACACAGGAGTGGCTTTAGGACAAGTCTCTGAATGTCCTTGAGTGGCCCAGCCAGAGCCCGGACTTGAACCCAATCTAACATCTCTGGAGAGACCTGAAAATAGCTGTGCAGCGATGCTCCCCATCCAACCTGACAGAGCTTGAGAGGATCTGCAGAGAAGAATGGGAGAAACTCCCCACTGGCTTCCAGTTGAAGCCCGCATCTGCTACAAGACCATGGTGCTTGCCTACGGAGCTGTGAGGGGAACGGCACCTCCGTACCTTCAGGCTCTGATCAGTCCCTACACCCAAATGAGGGCATTGTGTTCATCCACCTCTGGCCTGCTGGCCCCCCTACCTCTGCGGAAGCACAGTTCCCGCTCAGCCCAGTCAAAACTGTTCGCTGCTCTGGCACCCCAATGGTGGAACAAGCTCCCTCACGATGCCAGGACAGCGGAGTCACTCACCACCTTCCAGAGACACTTGAAACCCCACCTCTTTAAGGAATACCTGGGATAGGATAAAAGTAATCCTTCTACCTTCCCCCTACCCCACCCCCCCAAAAAAAATGTTAAAGATTTTTTTTTATTTTTTATATATTGTAAAGTGGTTGTCCCACTGGCTATCATAAGGTGAATGCACCAATTTGTAAGTCGCTCTGGATAAGAGCGTCTGCTAAATGACGAAAATGTAAATGTAAATGTACAGGTGTGCCAAGCTTGTAGCATCATACCCAAGAAGACTTGAGGCTGAAATCACTGCCAAATGTGTTTCAACAAAGTACTGAGTAAAGGGTCTGAATACTTATGTCAATGTGATATTTCATTTTTTTATTTTTTTATAGATTTGCAAACATTTCTAAATGTTTTTTTGCGTTCTCATTATGGGGTACTGTGTGTAGATTGATGAAAAAAAAACAATTTAATCAATTTTAGAATAAGGCTGTAATGTAACAAAATGTGGAAAAAGTCAAGGGATCTGAATACTTTCCAAATGCACCGTATATAAAACACCTAGTATTCATTCATATGCTGTAATATGCAAATGTATACAAGGCTGGGTCTAATCCTTAATACTGATTGGTTAAAACCGCATTGCAGCCGGTGTCTATTCCACAAGTTTCCACCGGCTAAATCGATGACGTTAAAATGCCTATTTCCTCTGTTCCATCTGACTGCGCAATCCACTGTCTCATCAGCCCAGCCAAGCAATCTCCACTATAAAAAGCATCTAGACGTTAGCTCACATTTCTTTTAGACTAACATTTCGTTTTCAACAGCGGAGATTTGTATAAGCCTTGCTGTCTGTCTCTCCGACATTTGCAATATTGTTTCAATATTCAAATTCGATCTCCAGCTGTCCCATAGTAATGAACGTGTCGGGAGTCGGGACGAGACAGACAGGCAGGCAGCGTTTCTCAGCCAGTCGAAATCATGAATCAGCTGGCATCATCTTTATGGATATATACAAAGAAATGTCATTGAAAAAAGGTAAAACGAAATGAAGTGCAGCTAGTTTGCAGTCTTTCCAGCTTCAGTTTGAAGTGATTGTGTTAGCTGTGTTGTTGGCTAGCTCCTCTGAACAACAGTGTCCTGACGAGTGAGCACATTTTCTATGCCAGGCGGAATCGCGCCTCATTAGCTCATTGTTATGGATGTATGCAAATAAATGTCACTAGAAAACAGCTTAAACAAATGCAAATGCAGTTACTTTTTTTGCACATTTTGACGTGACTAAGTTAGCCGTAGTTGGCTAGCTAGCAAGCAAGAGATAATAACGTTGCCAGCCAGTATGGCAATGGAACAATTAGAACTAACGACTGTGTCCATGGAACAAAAAGACTGTACGACTGGGTCGCATCTCTAGCAACCAAACCGATAGAACGAACGACCAGCCGGCTTGGGTATCAACCCTAGATTTGTGTTGGGACTATATCTTGTGGAAGGATGAAATAGTATGAATAGATTAATCAAAATAACGTTTTTAATGAAAATATGTCAATCATTATTTGAATATGTTGGTAACCCGTTGTAACCCGTTGTATAAAAGTTATAATGCCCTCGAAGCCGGAGGATATATTGGCCTAACAACACCAGTGCCAATATATCCTCCAAACACCGGCTTCTCTGGCATTATCACTTAAGCATAACGTTTATCTGCTTGCTCTAATCCCTTGAAATGACAGTAATATACTGCAGATTTTTTTTTTTACAGTTTAAAAGTCACTTTTACTGTATTGTACTGTGTTTCATTGCTCTGGCATCAAGTTACTGTGAATATCTCAGTATTGTATTGGCACTATCCAGAGATAATCTAGAAAATATATCTTGTTGTAATTACAATTATTTTGAAGACCTATGTATCCTTAACTAAAACAACATTTTCAGTAATGGTTACAGAAACATTTTACTTGCTATCACTGTGATATGTGTTTTCTTTTTTTATTAACCTTGGTTGAATGCACTCGCTAAATGACCAAAATGTAAATGAAAACTTGCAAAGAACACTGGGTAATATGTCGCTGCATGGGTAATTCCAGTAATATACTGTAAATTAGATTACAGTAACATTTTTGGTACCGTAAAATGGATTACTGTAAAATTAATTACAGTAGCTGTATTGTAATACAAATACAGTAACTTACGGCTCAATTAAGTTACTGTATATTTTACAATGTGTCTGTACACTGCTGGTTCACTCATATTCTCTGCTAATTTGAAAGACAGAAATCATGGCAAAGATATCAACTTGGCCTATGTCAGTACTGTATATGTAAGATTATTAAGGGAATACCAGATACATGCACAAATATTCCCATATAGGTACAGTTTTAAACATTCTCACAAGTATCTTTTCAAATTTAGCAGATTAATCAAACTCCTGATGTTAAAGTTCAAACTCTGAGGTAGACAATAAATGCTAAGGCACTATTTAAAATAAAAATTACAATAAAAAACCTTATTCAGATTCAGAAGGGTTATATGTAGAACCCTTCTTGCCTTCCAAAGAATCCTTCTTGCCTCCCAAAGAATCATCAAAGAAACCTTTCTTCCAAAAACAGTTCTTAGGATGTTAATGATTCTAGGTAGAACTCTTGGCCTTACAAAGAACCCTCATCTTCCATAAAGGGTTCTTCCGATGAGAATGGTTATTGGTAGAGCCCTATCCCCCTGCAACGAACCCTTTTGTAACCCTTTTTTCTAAGAGTATAGAAAAGTTTAAATATTTTCATGCCTACAACAGCCTCCACGGATTACAAAGGGAAAACCAGCCACGTCGCGGACACCGACGTCTTGCTCCCGGACAAGCTAAACACCTTCTTCGCCCGCTTTGAGGATAACACAGTGACACCGACGCGGCTCGCTCCCAAGGACTGTGGCCTCTCCTTCTCCATGGCCGACGTGATTAAGACGTTTAAGCGTGTTCACCCTCGCAAGGCTGCCGGTCCAGACGGCATCCCTAGCCGCGTCCTCAGAGCATGCGCAGACCAGCTGGCTGGAGTGTTTACGGGTGTATTCAATCTCTCCCTTTCCCAGTCTGCTGTTCCCACATGCTTCAAGATGCCCACCATTGTTCCTGTACCCAAGAAAGCAAAGGTAACTGAACTAAATGACTATCGCCCCGTAGCACTCACTTTTGTCATCATGAAGTGCTTTGAGAGGCTAGTTACCTGACACCCTAGACCCACTTCAATTTGCATACCACCCCAATAGAGCCACAGACAATGCAATCGCCATCGCACTGCACACTGCCCTATCCCATCTGGACAAGAGGAATACATATGTAAGAATGCTGTTCATTGACTACAGCTCAGCCTTCAACACCATAGTACCCTCCAAGCCCTGGGTCTGAATCCCGCCCTGTGCAACTGGGTCCTGGACTGATTTTTGTATTTTTTTGGTATTTAACCTTTATTTAACTAGGCAAGTCAGTTAAGAACAAATTCTTATTTACAATGATGGCCTACCAAAAGGCAAAAGGCCTCCAGCGGGGACGGGGGCTGGGATTAAAAATAAAAATATAGGACAAAACACACATCACGACAAGCGAGACACCACAACAATACATAAAGAGAGACCTAAGACAACAACATAGCATGGCAGCAACACATGACAACACAGCATGTTAGCAACACCAGATGACAACAACATGGTAGCAACACAACATGGCAGCAGCACAACATGGTAGCAGCACAAAACATGGTATAAACATTATTGGGCACAGACAACAGCACAAAGGCAAGAAGGTAGAGACAACAACACATCATGCGAAGCAGCCACAACTGTCAGTAAGAGTGTCCATGATTGAGTCTTTGAATGAAGAGATGGAGATAAAACTGTCCAGTTTGAGTGTTTTTTGCAGCTCGTTCCAGTCGCTAGTTGCAGCGAACTGAAAAGAGGAGTGACCCAGGGATGTGTGTGGGACCTTTAACAGAATGTGACTGGCATAATGGGTGTTGTATGTGGAGGCTGAGGGCTGCAGTAGGTATCTCAGATAGGGGGGAGTGAGGCCTAAGAGGGTTTTATAAATAAGAAAGGTTAACATCAGTGTTCAAAACACTCTTTCTTAACCACTTCTCAGTAATGACCAACACATCTGGATTGGAGCTGTGAACCCACACTTTCAATTTATCAATTTTAGGTAATAAGATTCTAGTGTTAACGTGCAGAAAACCCAGACTTTTACGAGAGCAGAAATCAGTGAAACAAATATCAGAGCACAAGTCAGAATTGGGGCTAGCAACAGTATGGGCCAGGGTGTACATGCACATTTCCAGATATCATCAGCAGTAATACAATCAGGGCACAGCAGAGGACAGGGAGAGCAACAAGATCATATTGTACAGCAATTTCATCAGGTAAAATGAATACAAAGCCGGCGAGAGGTGGTTAGAATAGGATGGGAGGCCAAGAGTCTGTGTAACCAATAGAGAGTCAGAGTCCCGAGTGTGGGAACAAACATAGTCTCTCCCACGGTTGGGTAAACAAGCAAGTTCATAGTCAACAAAGCACGCAGGAGTCATGAGGCAAATAGCATAAAGCACAAGAAAAAAATATAACGACTTGGGGTTAGCCATTGTAAGATCAAAGAGTCACTCGCCCCAACAAGATAACTTGAGAGAGTAGCTCTCTATGAGTCCAGAAGACTTCGTGACGGGCCGTTGAGTTGGAGGTAGGAAACAACACCTCCACTTTGCTGATCCTCAACACAGGGGCCCCACAAGGGTGCGTGCTCAGCCGCCTCCTGTACTCCCTGTTCACCCATGACTGTGTGGCCAAGCACACCTCCAACTCAATCATCAAGTTTGCAGACGACACAACAGTAGTAGGCCTGGTTACCAACAATGTCGCGACAGCCTACAGGGAGGAGGTGAGGGCCCTGGCAGAGTCGTGCCAGGAAAATAACCTCTCCCTCAAAATGAAGGAGATGATCGTGGACTTCAGGAAACAGCAGAGGGTGCACCCCCCTATCCACATCAACGGGACCGCAGTGGAGAACGTGGAAAGCTTCAAGTTCCTTGGTGTACACATCACTGACAAACTGAAATGGACCACCCACACAGACAGTGTGGTGAAGAAGGCGCAACAGAGCCTCTTCAACCTCAGGAGGCTAAAGAAATGTGGCTTGGCACCTAAAACCCTCACAAACCTTTACAGATGCACAATTGAGAGCATCCTGTCGGACTGTATCACCGCCTGGTACAGCAACTGCACCCCCCGCAACCACAAGGCTCTCCAGAGGGTGGTGCGGTCTGTACAACGCATTACCGGGGGCAAACTACCCACCCTCCAGGACACCTACAGCACCCGATGTCACAGGAAGGCCTAAAAGATCATCAAGGACATCAACCACCCGAGCCACTGCCTGTTCACCCCGCTATCAACTAGAAGGCGAGGTCAGTACAGGTGCATCAAAGCTGGGACCGAGAGACTGAAAAACAGCTTCTATCTCAAGGCCATCAGTCTGTTAAACAGCCATCACTAGCACATTAGAGGCTGCTGCCTATAGACATAGACTACAAATCACTGGCCACTTTAAGAAATGGAACACTAGCCACTTTAATAATGTTTACATATCTTGCATTACTCATCTCATATGTATATACTGTATTCTATACTATTCTACTGTATCTAAGTCACTTTAATAATGATTACATATCTGCATTACTCATCTCATATGTATATACTGTATTCTATACTATTCTACTGTATCTTAGTCCATGCCGCTCTAACATCGCTCGTCCATATGTGTATATGTTCTTAATTCATTCCTTACTTAGACTTGTGTTTATTGGGTATATGTTGTGAAATGTTTAGATATTACTTGTTAGATATTACTGCACTGTCGGAGCTAGAAGCACAAACATTTCGCTACAACCGCAATAACGTCTGCTAAACACGTGTATGTGACCAATACAATTTGATTCACTGTAGATCCTCTCAAGCTCTGTCAGGTTGGATGGGGAGCATCGCTGCACAGCTATTTTCAGGTCTCTCCAGAGATGTTAGATCGGGTTCAAGTCCGGGCTCTGGCTGGGACACTCAAGGACATTCAGAGACTTGTCCCGAAGCCACTCCTGCGTTGTCTTGCCTGTGTGCTTAGGGTCGTTGTCCTGTTGGAAGGTGAACCTTCGCCCCAGTCTGAGGTCCTGAGTGCTGTGGAGCAGGTTTTCATCAAGGAGCCCTCTGTTCTTTGCTCCATTCATCTTTCCCTCAATCCTGACTAGTCTCCCAGTCCCTGCAGCTGAAAAACATCCCCACAGCATGATGCTGCCACCACCATGCTTCACCTTAGGGATGGTGCCAGGTTTCCTCCAGAAGTGACGCTTGGCAATCAGGCCAAAGAGTTTAATCTTGGTTTCATCAGACCAGAGAATCTTGTTTCTCATGGTCAGAGTCCTTTAGGTGCCTTTTGGCAAATTCCAAGTGGGCTGTCATGTGCCTTTTACTGAGGAGTGGCTTCCGTCTGGTCACTCTACCATAAAGGCATGATTGGTGGTGCTGCAGAGATGGTTGTCCTTCTGGAAGTTTCTACTATCTCCACAGAGGAACTCTGGAGCTCTATCAGAGTGACCATCGTGTTCTTGGTCACCTCCCTGACCAAGGCCCTTCTCCCCCGATTGCTCAGTTTGGCCGTGCTGCCAGCCTTTGGAAGAGTCTTGGTGGTTCCAAACTTCTTCCATTTAAGAATGCTGGAGGCCACTGTGGTCTTGGTAACCTTCAATGCTGCAGAAATATTTTGGTACCCTTCCCCAGATCTGTGCCTCGACACAATCCTGTCTTGGAGCTCTACAGACAATTCCTTCGACCTTGTGGCTTGGTTTTCGCTCTGACATGCACTGTCAACTGTGGGACCTTATATAGACAGGTGTGTGCCTTTCCAAATCATGTCCAATCAATTGGATTTACCACAGGTGGACTCCAATCAAGTTGTAGAAACATTTCAAGGATGATAAATGGAAACAGGGTGCACCTGAGCTCAATTTCGAGTCTCATAGCAAAGGGTCTGAATACTTATGTAAATAAGGTATTTCTGTTTTTTTTAAATTCTAAAAACCTTTTTTCACTTCGTCATCATGGGGTATTGTGTGTAGATAAAAAAAAAAATCAATTTTAGAATAAGGCTGTATTGTAACATAATTTGGAAAAAGTCAAGGGGTCTGAATACTTTCTGAATGCACTATATAAGTGGATGCACATGGCATTCCGTCAACTTTGAGAAAAACATCTTAGGTGTGCCTGTTGTTAAGAAGCGTATCTGCCTTCTCATTGGCTAGAATGGTCCCACCTGATATCGCCTGCCTTCCATCGTTGAGCAGGCACGTACACAGATAGGGCTCTACCTGTACAGACCACATGCCCCTTTGCCCTTCCAGTCTCCAAAGTGCCCTTTTGGGTGGTGGTATAATTTCCCCTAAATATATTTTTTAAATAAAATGTTTAGCATCGCTGTTCGCCACCCTTTCTGTTGGTTGCGCCTGGATCTGCACTGTAAGGAGCTCGTGTGTGCCCGGTTGCACCTTTTCCCCAGTCTGCCATGTAGGGAGATTGTGCGCACCCGGTCTCCAAACATGCATGGCTTGAGAGATGCGGTCACCGGTCGAGTGTGTGTAGCTAGCTACCTAGTTAGTAGTTCGTAAATATCAACAGTACTGCTACAGCAGCATAACATTTGATTAACACTTGATAAAAAAGACATAGAGGTAAATCACAATCAACAAAACAAATGGAGCTATCTAACTAGCAATCATCAACATCAATGATCAGCTGATAGCCCACCCTCTTTTCCCGATGTCTATCATGTCTTTAAGAGACACTGTAACTAGCTTGCTTACAATTTGTGATGAGTGTATTGCTGTAGAAATACATTTAAACATTTTCGCTACAGAGACATTTGGTGTGAATCTTTAGATTATTTTAGATTTTTTAAATCAAGCGGGGGGAGGGTGACCTTTTTTCATTTTGAGCACCTGCCTCCTGAAAGTTCTGTGCACGGCCCTGTCATTGAGGACATGTATTTCCATTGTTAGAACGGTCACTCGTATATCTTGTCAACATAATAGATCATCTTTGCCAATACATAGCATCAGCAATCCAGGGTCTATATATACTGAACAAAAATATACATGCAACATGCAACAATTTCAACTATTTTACTGAGTTACAGTTCATATAAGGAAATCAGTCAATTGAAATAAATAAATGAATCCCTAATCTATGGATTTCACATGACTGGGCAGGGGTGCAGCCATGGGTGGGCCTGGGACGGCATAGGCCCATCCACTGGGGAGCCAGGCCCAGCCAATCAGATTGTTTTTTTCCCCACAAAAGGGCTTTATTACAGACAGAAATACTCCTCAGTTTCATCAGCTGTCCGGGTGGCTGGTCTCAGATGATCCCGCAGGTGAAGAAGCCGGATGTGGAGGTCCTGGGCTGGCGTGGTTACACGTGGGCTGCGGTTGTGAGGCTGGTTGGACGTACTGCCAAATTCTCTAAAACAATATTGGAGGCTGCTTGTGGTAGAGAAATTAACGTTCAATTCTCTGTCAACAGCGCTGGTGGACATTCCTGCAGTCAGCATTCCAATTGCATGCTCCTTCAAAACTTGAGACATCTGTGGGATTGTGTTGTGTGACAAAACTGCACATTTTAGAGTGGCCTTTTATTGTCCCCAGCACAAGGTGCACCTGTGTAATGATCATGCTGTTTAATCAGCTTCTTGATATACCACACCTGTCAGGTGAATGGATTATCTTGGCAAAGGGGAACTTGCTCGCTAACAGGGATGTAAACAAAATTGTACAAAGAATTTTAGAGAAATAAGCTTTTTGTGCGTATGGAACATTTCTGGGATCTTTTATTTCAGCTCATGAAACATGGGACCAACTCTTTACATGTTGCGTTTATATTTTTGTTCAGTATACATAATTGATGCAAACTCTTAGTGGATCTAACAGCAAGGAGGAGAAACTGCGACGCTTGAGTAACGGGCTTGGTGTGTGGGAAGCAACTGCAAGAGGAAAAATAAAAATGAATTGAACTATAAAAATTGATGTTACATACGGCAAATTTTTTTTTTTTTATAATTTCAAAAATATATATATTTGAATTGATATTGCACGTGTCAATATTGTGATTTCGATATGAATTTGATATATTGTGTAGCCCTACTCCTGACTCAATAATCCATTTCATCCTGACTGTAACACAGGACAGTATCAATAATTTAGATAAACTCAGATGAATCCTGACTATTTATATTCCTTGACACCTCGGAGATCCCCCAGTAGCCCTTGTCTCTGTGAGTCACATCTGATGCCAGATGTACTATTCAATAAGAGATCATAAAGTACATACTGTAAAGGTACAAAGAACTACTGCATTGTAACTCAATGTTATTATGGAATACATAAACTGTCTGAAAAGGTAAATCACTTCCTAAACTACACAATTAAGTCAGTTCTTCCTGGGCTTACCTTGGCCATGTTTATGAAAACAGCAGTACATGTACTTGAGGGGTGATTTCAATGTGGGCAGCCGTACTGGAAAAGCATGACACATTAACCTCAGCGCACATCAACACCAAAGCAGACACCAACTCACTGACGCCCACCCAACCAGCACTGTTTCAGGGTACGGGCAAAATCGTTGAGGATTCATGTAGGATGGAAATAGTACAACTAAAAGGGATGTTCTAAAAATTTATGTTGAAATTCTGTAGAAACATGAGAACATTTTGCCATGGAATGTACTGTACTGTTTGTTAGGATGTCTATATGTGATTGAAAAGTATGCTGCCAAGTGTCAAAAAGTAGGCTATAAAAACCACAAACAGCAAATTCCCCAGTGTTAAATTAACAATTAAAGTGTGGAACCGTATAGACACTGAACAGTGTTGAATTAACACACTGCTTAGTGTAAAGCTTTATTTGCATATTTCCCAGACTGCCTTGACATTTGAGTGAATTGTTACCACCCATGACTGAATTTGTTAGTGACAGAGACAAGTTTGTTGCATTCAT
Organism: Coregonus lavaretus; assembly: GCF_964263955.1. Classification (NCBI taxonomy): domain Eukaryota; kingdom Metazoa; phylum Chordata; class Actinopteri; order Salmoniformes; family Salmonidae; genus Coregonus; species Coregonus lavaretus. The sequence goes on from NC_139992.1 coordinate 17,907,088, forward strand.
CCATTTTCAGTCCTATGGACTTCACCAAGTGTGATCCTAAATGACTATGTTATCTTTAAAAGGTAATTATTCAACACAATACGTATTTCATAAGACCTTATTTTGAGAACTTACACAAAAAATACTGGGTTGTTTGGAGGACCCAGCTGCTGGGTTGCAGGCATTGGGTCACTTAGTTTAGTTTTTTTAAAGAACAAGGTTGGTTTGTTGACGCTGGGTTATTGAGATATGACCCTTTAATGTGCAATCATGTTCAAGGAAAGTTTAACATTGCAGTGTACCAGCTTAACATGATCAAGAGGAATGACATTTACTCTCATAGGTGGCCAAAAATAACTATATTAAAGCCACACCCCTGATAAACCATGACTTCTGAAAATAACCTATGGATTACATTAAACAAAGACCCAGCTGCTTGGTCAAGTCAACATGAAAGTGAATAAAAATGTAATCCATAGGTTATGAGTTACCCATGTTAGGGTAATCCAAACAACCCAATATGTTGAGTTATTTATGAAACCTGTCATATTACTCTGGCTTGCAAAGTGATGGGTAACTCCTATTGATAGCCAGCCAGAGTGGGGATAGCCAACCTACTAAATGTTGTATCACCCGCAACCTGGATTCAGAATGACTGCCAGGGTTGGGAAGAATAAAATATTACATTTTACATTTTAGTCATTTAGCAGACGCTCTCATCCAGAGCAACTTACAGTTAGTGAGTGCATACATTTTTCATACTTTATGAGACTACCTACAGCATCTAAACTGGAACAACCAGTTCAGTAACGGGTGCAATAAATCCAACTAACATATGGCTTTAGTTTAGAAAATGTATGTCATTTATATTTGTAATCAGTCAATGTACATGCAAAAACATAGATTTAATATGGGTGTGGTTTTGGTTCAACTCTGGTTATTGACACCAACACTGGGGGTTATTTTACACTAATGAGTGTTAATTCAACACTTACAGCATTGGTTGTTATGAGTGTAGGGCCTCAAAATAAGGCCTTATGAAATACATATTGCACTAAATAATTACATTTGAATGATAACATATTCCCTCAGGATCTCAATTGGTAAAGTCCATAGAACTGAAATGGATGAATGCAATAACCATGTCTCTGTCACTAACAAACACAGTCATGGGTGGTAACTCAAAAGGCACACTGGGAAATAAGGCTTTACACCAAGCAGTGTGTTAATTTAACACTGTTCCAGTGTCTATACGGTTCCACACTGGACAATTTTCTGTGTGCAGAAACTTCAGTCAATGTCTTTGAACATGAAAAATAAAGTTTGTCTCTACCCTCCCTTCCTTCATGAAAGCAGCTCTTATTCAAGCCTTTGAAGAAAGGAAGTTGTCCACTTACTGGCTAGGCTGGTACAGCCTGAATTCAGTCCACAGTTACATCACTGCTTATGACACAATGATTTAGGCATACAGCTTGTTTATGCCTAATATAAGATTTTTTGTCAAATACATGAGATCACTAGGCATTGAACATCAACCTGTGTGTGGTCACATAGTGCATTGTTTCAGACAGTAATCCTCTCATCTATGCATGGAAGAGGCAGGCTTTCTAAAACCATGTTCAGATTTCCCTCAGGACTCAGGTTTAGTGTAGAAAGGCATTTGATCACAGGTTATAAACTGTTGTAAACTGTTATGTCTCAGACTCAGAGGTTAATACTATATGAACGAGGCTCAATGACCTGTGGTGGATGTCTAGTCTAGTCTGGTCTGGACTAGTCTGACAATAACACAATGGATGAATACCCCACAGAGCCAGATTATATGTCAAAGGTTTTACATTCATTCTAATGAAACATACATATTATGCAACCACTGAGAGCCATGCAGGATGATTCCAATGTTTTAGCTAGAATATCAATCTCTCTGTCTTCCACTGTGTTTCCTTGCTTGATTTATCATTGCCCGCTGTGGGCTACTCAGCATAAGGACATGTTGTGTTGGTGCGTGTTTGTGTGTGTGTGCGTGCGTGCGTGCGTGTGTGCGCGTGTGGTGCTAGCACACCGTAGTGCTCAGTAGCACTCGGCTTGCCACAGTGTGTACTGATATACAGTAAGTGTGCAATGAGTTCCATTTCATAGGCAGCCCGACAGACAGACAGTCACCTTGGACAAAGGCATCAGTCCGGTTAATAAATATTGATATATCCCATCTATTTACAGGTTGTCCAGGAGGATGACGCCACTCTTTGTTGCCAAGTGCTGTGTGATATTCACAGTGACATACAAATTGAGAGAGAGTAAGAGAAAGAAAGAGAGAGTGACAGAGACAGAGACAGAGAGAGAGAGAGAGAGAGAGAGAGAGAGAGAGAGAGAGAGAGAGAGAGAGAGAGAGAGAGAGAGAGACAGAGACAGAGACAGAGACAGAGACAGAGACAGAGACAGAGACAGAGACAGAGACAGAGACAGAGAGAGAGAGAGAGAGAGAGAGAGAGAGAGAGAGAGAGAGAGAGAGAGAGAGAGAAAGAGGAGAGAGAGAAAGAGGAGAGAGAGACAGAGAGAGACAGAGAGAGAGAGAGAGAGAGAGAGAGAGAGAGAGAGAGAGAGAGAGAGAGAGAGAGAGAGAGAGAGAGAGAGAGAGAGAGAGAGAGAGAGAGAGAAGGGAGGCCTGCCTGCAAGCTGCGAGGACCAGATGGCTTGGTGCTAGGCAATAACGCCACAGAGGTGAAGGGTTGGCTTATTCACATGAGAGGCACATAACCATAACCCACTACTGACAGGAGCAGAACGTGACCCCATTACTAAGAACAGAGAAGAGGAAGGTTGTTTGGTCCATAAAGAGAAAGGACTATCATTAAGAGTGCTGTTTGGTCTGAATAGAGAAATTGACTCTACAGTTGAAACTTTTTCCTTCATTCCTGACCACTTCAGGCTGTTCACCCAAGCAGCAGACTAACCTAACGAATGGCGCAAAACATTTCCATTTGCTTTTTGACAGGTTGGAAATCAGACCCGTTTCTGTGAATGATTTTCCTCCCCCTGAGAACACCTGAATGTCATAGTGACCAGTAGGCCCAGTAATTGCCTGGGCAGTCCTTCCTTCCTTCCTTCCTGTCAGTCAGTGGAGCTGAAAGGACTAGCGACTAGAGAGACCAGAACAAAGTATGGCAATCTGTGTTAAAGTCATGGATGGCTGTGTTCCATAACATACGCTGATCACACTGTATGCTAGACATGGGACTCATTCCACCTGGTGGCAGGGTGGTGGTGGTGGGTGGTGGTGGTGGGGGGTGGACTGGAAACAATATTTCTATGGTGGAAATGGGCTTAGTCAGTTGTGCTCCAAACACAAAAGCACATGGAGCAGATCAGTCCAAAGTATGCTGCAAACCAGTCTCCCATCTAGGATAATACAGTAACTACAACTAATACTACCACTACTGCTATTAATAATAATATGCTATTTAGCAGATGCTTTTATCCAAAGCGACTTACAGTCATGTGTGCATACATTTTTACGTATGGGTGGTCCCGGGGATCGAACCCACTACCCTGGCGTTACAAGCGCCATGCTCTACCAATTGAGCTACAGAGGACTATTACTATAGAGAACAGACTACTGAAGCATGCGCCAGAGCTACGTAATCAGGGCCAAGAACAAGCCGCTAGGAGAGTGTGCCATGTGCTGTGCATTTTTTGGCAAAACATCGTAAGCTTGCACTCTAAAAACAACCCAATTTGGGTAAATGTTGAACAGAACACATGTTGGGTTATTTTGGACCCAGCCAGTTTAGTCACTTAGTTGGATTGTTGGGTTATTGATGCTGGGTTATTGAGCTATGACCCACCGGCTCAGATCAGTAGACTGGAGGCGTGGCTTAGTAGGGGCGTGGCTTTCAAATACTTATTTTGGGCCACCCGTGGTAGTAAATGTTATTCTGGTTCATCTTGTGTTGTATTGTCATCATGTGTTAAGGTTTAGCACTGACACTTTTGTAGCTTTTATGAGGCTTACACAAGAGTATGAGTTCCTCAAACGCCTATTCATATCCCAATGCTGGTTTAGTTATCACTTTGTTATAATGTTTAAATGAGTGTTATTACTTTTATATTAGACACTGTAATGTGGAAAAATACTGAAGGACATTTTTTATTTGCAATGTACAAACTAGGGTTGGGTGGTATCCAGATTTTCATAACATCATACTGTTTCTGTACCATACCGGGGAATACGGTACAAACTTAACATGATGAACAGGATTTACAGTTACTCTCACGGGTGGCCGGAAATAACTATCTGAAAGCCACGCCCGCAATAGGCCATGCCTCCTGAAAATAACCTGATTACCCAAACATGGGATAATTTAACCATCAGTTGGGTTCTTATTCACTTTCAGCTGGGTCTTTTTTTATGTAATCCATAGGTTATTTTCAGGAGGTATGGCCTATTGGGGGCGTGGCTTTCCTATATTTATATTTATTACTCTCACAGTTGGCCAAAAATAACTATCTGAAAGCCACAGCCCTACTAAGCCACACCTCCAGACTTCAAAGAAAACAACCCAACTAAATCACCCAACTGGCTGGGTCAAAATAACCTAACATGTGTTCTGTCCACTATTGTTCTGTCCACTACCCAGCATTTATTTGAGTGTGGGTTGACCTTTTGCAATGAACTGGCCGGCTTCCACCAACAATACAGATGTAAGGAAGCGAGGCAGGCCAACATACTGAGAAGGCTTTTAAAAGACGACAAGAACTCTGGACTCAGCAAAAAAAACGAAGGTTAAGAAAACTATTCAAGTGCTGCCTTCTCCTGAGTCCTGCCCCTATTTATTCACAGAGGTGAAGGAACAGAAGGAACACTGTGTGAAAAGTGAGCGTGAACTAACAGAGTTACAGGAGATTAAACAGACAGCAAACAATTTAATGCTTACACCACCACCAAATGCAAATGCTAGAAAAAAGCTAAACGTCAAATCCTTCCCGGGATTATAGAAAGTACATATTGGAGAATACCAGGAATTTACATCATCAGTTATCACACATAAATACCAATGGCATGTTGTTTCATAGAATTAAATAGATCAGTGTATTATCTATCTCTATGTGCCTTTTTCTCAGTATTGTAACAGGAGGGCCATAAGAGGGGCAACCAATCACTCACAGTGTGTGACATAATATAATACCCTACACTTCATATTTTGTGTGCTAAAAAGACCCAATGGATTACAGACGATCACGTCACAGGCGATTTACTATCACGCTAGCTGCATCACTGCATCACGAAATGGAGGGGAAGACAGAATGATGAGGGTGGAAATTATTTTCAATATCATAACCGTGCATTAGAAATGGACATGTTGATCCGTACAGCTGTTTTGCATTCAGTATTAGGATTATTTAACCTCACAATTATCTCTGGGTTAGTAATCCTAATCTGGCCTGGACCAATCAACTCACAGATAGCCTTTACAAAGCCTGGCTGTTAACCTACATGCCAGGCCCATTGTGCTATAATTTGAACCTCCCTGCAATCAGATTACGTCTAATATAACTGACTTGCATTCTCACTCACTGGACAGATTTTCCCTAAAAATCAGCCAGGTTACAAGTGTTGTTCAGTGAGATCTGTGTAGTATTGTATGGCAAAAGGGTGTGTCTAGAGAGCTGATTGTGATGTAAGTGTGAGGTCAGTTGGGGTATGAGGTAGGCCTATGTACTGTAGCTATAGGGTACTAGCCACAACATTTGTGACTGCCCTGCCGTCACACTTTGCACTTTGATTCAAAGCAGACAACTAGACTGAAAAAGGGAAAATAATGCCTCATACAATATTAAACCTTAACATCTAGAGTAAAACATAACACGAAATATTCCAGGCTAGAGGGATACAACAGAAGTAAAGATTATTTTCAGAGTCTGGCTGCAGTGATTTCAGACCGATGTGATTTCTGTCAGGTCCAGAGAGGATGATGATGAAGAGTGGAAAGAGGAAGGTGCAGTGAACCAGTCACAATTACAACAATTCCCTTTTATCTAGTGGAACCATAAATCATTTAACAGCAGCGCACTTTGGCTAATGGAAGTATTCATGATCCCTGTAATGTTACTCCCAGACAGCAACACCTACCTGAGGCTGAGGGAGGGGAAGGGAAGGAGGGCAAGCTAGGGGAAGTAGAACGAGGACTCAACTCTGTGCTGACCTCTGTGGTCCACCTGCCATACGGGAGTATGGTTGCATCCCAAATGGCACCCTATTCCCTTTATAGTCCACTAGTTTTGACCAGGGCCCTCTGCACTATATAGGGAATAGGGTGCCATTTGGGACACAGCCTACAATATGTTCAACTCTATTTAAAACCCTCTGTGGTACACTTGTTTCTATAAAAAGGCCTTTTCTATTGACCCGGATCAAAAGCAGTGCAGATGTCAGGGACTGTGGGAAAGCAGACCGTGGACATGGTCTATTCGCAGTGGTTGTATAAGACGCCCCGTGAAAGTGAGTGTGTGGCCCACTGACTGCATCTGACCATCTCTCAGTTTCTCGGCCAGTATCAGGATATGGTTAACGTGGTGTGTTTCCTATAACGTCAGCGATGTGTGTATATGTCCTGCGTGACACTGTGGTGTCAGTGTTGAAAGGATTAGAGGTGCTGTAATGTTTCCCAGCTGTCACTGAGCCATTTTCTCGCTCTCCCTCTCATTTCTCTCTCTCTCCTCTGTCTCTCTCTCTCTCTCTCTCCTCTCTCAATACAAATCATTCTACACATAACTTACTGTCTGATTCCTTGCTGATTTTCACTCCTCTCCTCTCTTTCACAGGTTTGATAGAGTGAAGATCTTCAAACTGATTTTTGTAATGTCTTGCACTTTTTTACCCGATATGGTGACTCAATCACTTATTGAAATCCATACGAAAAGGCGTTGATGCTACAACAACTAGGGTAATGTTAATTGAGCAGAAAAGTGATTAAGGACTCAAATGTGAGAGAAAAAGACAACAGCCTATTGTATGTTTGATATGAGGAATTATTTTCCTAGTCAGTGTCAGGCAGGATGTCTGCTTTGAATCAAGGTGTGGTAATGCAGTCACAACTGTCTATGGGCAATTTTAATTGAGGTGAAAAAGTGATTAATTAAGTAAATCTAATGTAAAAAAAATAAAAGAAAAAAGAAAAATAGACAACCGCATCATTGTCAGTGGTAACTAAGATTCAACAGATCATCTCACTGAAACTCTGACGTCCAGAATCCTTGAATAATTAAAACACATATATTTAACCAGGTTCACTCCTGCATGAGTGTCACGCCCTGGCTCTAGAGACTCTTTTAAGTTGAGCCAGGGTGTGTAGAGTTTATGTTTTGTGCTCGTTGTGTCTAGTCTAGTTCTTGTTTATCTATGTTGGCCAGAGTGGTTCTCAATCAGAGGCAACGAGTATCAGCTGTTGCTGGTTGTCTCTGATTGGGAACCATATTTAGTCAGGTGGTTTTCCCACAGTGTTTGTGGGATCTTGTTCCGTGTTGGTTTGTGTTTTGCGCCTGTGGATGTCACGTATCGATTTGTTGTTTTGTTCGTGTATCATTTATTAAATAAGTATGTTCACCTTCCACGCTGCGCCTTGGTCCTCTATATCCGACGATCGTGACAATGAGGACGCTAAAACACTAAAGGCTTCACTCAACACAGAACACACAAGAAGAGCTGTTTTTCCCTGTAAACCACATTGACAGTTTGTAGGTTGAGGAATAGTACGGTCGTGGTCAAAAGTTTTGAGAATGACACAAATACGAATTTTCACAAAGTCTGCTGCCTCAGTTTTGATGTTGGCAATTTGCATATACTCCAGAATGTCACGAAGAGAGATCAGATGAATTGCAATTAATTGCAAAGTCCCTCTTTGCCATGAAAATGAACATCATCCCAAAAAAACATTTCCACTGCATTTCAGCCCTTCCACAAAAGGACCAGCTGACATCATGTCAGTGATTCTCTCGTTAACACAGGTGAGAGTGTTGATGAGGACAAGGCTGGAGATCACTCTGTCATGCTGATTGAGTTAGAATAACAGACTGGAAGCTTTAAAAGGAGGGTGGTGCTTGAAATCATTGTTCTTCCTCTGTTAACCATGGTTACCTGCAAGGAAACACGTGCCGTCATCATTGCTTTGCACAAAAAGGGCTTCACAGGCAAGGATATTGCTGCTAGTAAGATTGCACCTAAATCAACCATTTATCGGATCATCAAGAACTTCAAGGAGAGAGGTTCAATTGTTGTGAAGAAGGCGTCAGGGCGCCCAAGAAAGTCCAGCAAGCGCCAGGACCGTCTCCTAAAGTTGATTCAGCTGCGGGATCGGGGCACCACCAGTGCAGAGCTTGCTCAGGAATGGCAGCAGGCAGGTGGGGGCGGCAGGTAGCTTAGTGGGTAAGAGCGTTGTGCCAGTAACCGAAAGGTCGCTGGTTCTAATCCCCGAGCCGACTAGGCGAAAAATCTGTCGTTGTGATCTTGAGCAAGGCACTTAACCCTAATTGCTCCTGTAAGTCGCTCTGGATAAGAGCGTCTGCTAAATGACTAAAAAAAATAAAAAAAATAAAAAAATAAAAAATAAAAAAAATAAAGAGAAGACAAGGTGAGCGCTACCCTCAGTCTTGTGTCATGCCAACAGTAAAGCATCCCGAGACCATTCATGTATGGGGTTGCTTCTCAGCCAAGGGACTGGGCTCACTCACAATTTTGTCTAAGAACACAGCCATGAATAAAGAATGGTACCAACACATCGTCCGAGAGCAACTTCTCCCAACCATCCAAGAACAGTTTGGTGACGACCAATGCCTTTTCCAGCATGATGGAGCACCTTGCCATAAGGCAAAAGTGATAACTAAGTGGCTCGGGGAACAAAACATCGACATTTTGGGTCCATGGCCAGGAAACTCCCCAGACCTTAATCCCATTGAGAACTTGTGGTCGATCCTCAAGAGGCGGGTGGACAAACAAAAACCCACAAATTCTGACAAACTCCAAGCATTGATTATGCAAAAATGGGTTGCCATCAGTCAGGATGTGGCCCAGAAGTTAATTGACAGCATGCCAGGGCGGATTGCAGAGGTCTTGAAAAAGAAGGGTCAACACTGCAAATATTGACTCTTTGCATAAACTTAATGTAATTGTCAATAAAAGCCTTTGACAGTAATGGAATGCTTATAATTATCCTTCAGTTTACCATAGTAACGTCTGACAAAAATATCTCATAACACTGAAGCAGCTAACTTTGTGAAGACCAATACTTTTGACCTATTTTGTTGCATTACAACCTGTAATTTAAATGAATATTTATTTGGATTTCATGTAATGGACATACACAAAATAGTCCAAATTGGTGAAGTGAAATGAACAAAAATAACTTGTTTCAAAAAATTCTAAAAAAATAAATAACGGAGAAGTGGTGCGTGCATATGTATTCACCCCCTTTGGTATGAAGCCCCTAAATAAGATCTGGTGCAACAAATTACCTTCAGAAGTCACATAATTGGAGTATCTGTCCATAGGACCACTTTAAGCCGTATACTCCACAGAGCTGGGCTTTATGGAAGAGTGGCCAGAAAAAAGTAATTGCTTAAAGAACAAAATATTGCCCAGTGGGAGAGGTGTAGGTATGAGAATACATACTAATACTCCTGTGATAAATAAAGACATGTAAAGCTGAATATAAAACTGAAAATGTATCAGCTGTTGCATTTTGAAGTTAGAAACACACTCCTGATTGCATCAGTATCCAGCTCTATCTGTGTGTGTAGTTGGCAGGCTTCTTCTTCAAGTTTGCCAAAAGAAACCTAAAGGACTCTCAGACCATGAGAAACAAGATTCTCTGGTCTGATGAAACCAAGATTGAACTCTTTGGCCTGAATGCCAAGCGTCGCGTCTGGAGGAAACCTGGTACCATCCCTACGGTGAAGCATGGTGGTGGCAGCATCGTGCTGTTGGGATGTTTTTCAGCAGCAGGGACTGGGAAACTAGTCAAGATCAAGGGAAAGATGAACAGAGTAAAGTACAGAGAGATCCTTGATGAAAACCTGCTCCAGAGCACTCAGGACCTCAAACTGAGGCGAAGGTTCGCCATCCAACAGGCCATGACCTTAAGCACACAGCCAAGACAACGCAGGAGTGGCTCCAGGACAAGTCTCTGAATGTCCTTGAGTGGCCCAGCCAGAGCCCGGAAATTGAACCCGATTGAACATCTCTGGAGAGACCTGAAAATAGCTGTGCAGCAACGCTCCCCATCCAACCTGACAGAGCTTGAGAGGATCTGCAGAGAAAAATGGGAGAAACTCCCCAAATACAGGTGTGCCAAGCTTGTAGTGTCATACCCAAGAAGACTCGAGGTTGTAATCGCTGCCAAAGGTGCTTCAACAAAGTACTGAATAAAGGGTCTGAATACTTATGTCAAGATATTTTTTTTCTAATACATTTGCAAACATTTCTAAAAACCTGTTTTTGCTTTGTCATTATGGGGTATTGTGTGTAGATTGATGAGGGAAAAAAACATCAATTTTAGAATAAGACTGTAACGTAACAAAATGTGGAAAAAGTGAAGGGGTCTGAATACTTTCTGAATGCACTGTATGTCCTGTTAGTGGTTCTGACATGTTGCTCACCGATGTCTCAGTAGATGCTTGTTATGTTACGGCCTTGCCTCCTAGGCCCGTATTCACAATGAGTCTCAGAGTAGGGAGTGTTAATGTAGGATCCGTTTTGTCTTTTAAATCATAATGAATAAGAGTGGGGACCTCATTCTATACTGTACATTGGCACTCCTACTCTGAGACGCTTTGTGGAGACAGGCCCTAATCTTTTCTACTACCTGCTGTTCTGTTTTTACTATGTGTTCACCCTACTGGTAGCGTGCCCATATTTGAGGTATTGCATATCGTTCCATTATGACACATCAATTATATTATATAACGTACTGAAACGCAAAGTTACATCCCCTGACGATCTGTATTGCCTTTGCAATGAGTATACATCTTAATGTTTTAGATTAGAAGCTGTGGAATATGAACTTGAATTCCTGACAAGAAGAAAATGTCCAAATTAGCATATACCCTGGCAGCCTGTGGCAGTGTACTAGCTGTGCCATGCTGGGTCAGGGGTTAGCATTAGCATTTTGATAAAGAGACAAACAAACAACAGAGAAATAAGACATGCATAAAGAGAGCTTAGTTAGAGGATGTCATGCCAGTGAACCACACAGCATTGTGGCCAATGAGACAACCTGACATGACCAGAGGCAGGGGAGGAATTAAAAGGCCACTTGAAAGAAAGAGCCATAGGGTGCAATAAGCGGTTTTAGTCAGAGGTGAAATGGCAGTAGTAACTAAAACAAACATGCAAGAAGAAAATAAAAAGTGATGTGCGATTCTGTGTGGCTCAGTTAATAAGAGCAGGGTCCTAGCAACGCCAGGGTTATGGGTTCAATTCCCTCTGGGGTCACATATTAAAAATACATGCACTCACGGTACTGTTAGTTGCTTTGGATAAAAGCATCAGCTAAATGGCATATCCAAGTATGTAGCATGGATTTCACACATCAAAACTCTATTGGATGTTCTCAGGCAGACAGTGTTCCTTTTCTCTTTCTATTTCTCCTGAAATAGGACTTCATGCCCTAGTCCTGTCAGGAACGACACTATTTGATTCATTACCCCTTTAGAAAGAAAGAAGAAGACTACATCTTTCTTTCTCTTCTTCTCCTCTTCCTTCCAGCTGTGTCCTTCCCTCCATCCTGCTATACTGAACAGAAAAATTAACGCAACATGCAACTATTTCTAAGATTTTCACAGTTTATATGAGGAAATCAGTCAAATCAGGTCAAATAAAAAATTGAAGTAAATTAATGAGGTCCTTATCTATGGATTTCACATGACTGGGTATACAGATATGCATCTGTTGGTTACAGATACCTTAAAAGAAATGGGCCTCACAATGGGCCTCATTAAACATTAAAGCTCTGGTGGACATTCCTGCAGTCAGCATGCCAATTGCACGCTCCCTCAAAACTTTAGACATCTGTGGCAAAACTGCACATTTTAGAGTGGCCTTTTATTGTCCCCAGCACAAGGTGCACCTTTATAATGATCATGATGTTTAATCAGCTTCTTGATATGCCACACCTGTCAGGTGGATGGATTATCTTGGCAAAGGAGAAATGATCACTAACAGGGATGTAAACAAATGTGTGCACAACATTTGAGAGAAATAAGCTTTTTGTGTGTATGGAAAATGTCAGGGATATTTTATTTCAGCTCATGAAACATGGGACCAACACATTACGTGTTTTGTTTATATTTTTGTTTAGTGTAATTACTTAGACTAGCTGACCTTTTTCCATATTTCTCTCCATCCCTCCATCCTAGGCTGCATCCCAATTGGCACCCTATTCACTATATAGGGATATATTAGATAGGGAATGGGCTGCCATTTCGGACGCAGACCCAGTCTCCTGGTTATCATTTGTTAAACTCTGTAGAGACACACTGTAGAGGTGTTTTGGCAATGTATTAGTTTCTACCCCATTCCTGCCCACTTTAGGAGAGGCAGCCCCTGGGCTCAGCTTCACCAGGGGTAAAAATAGGCCTAAATATGAAATGTGAATAAATTTGCTGCGTTCACAGATAGAAAGAAAAGAGAGAGAGAGAGAGAGAGGTGTGTGTGTGTGTGTGTGTGTGTGTCAATCTCATTGCTTCCAATACACTGAGAATGATTAGAACCACAGCTACAGGAGGGCTGAGGAGGATATACAGTGGTGTGTCCCATAAGGCTCTGGTAAAAAGTAGTGCACTATATAGGGAATACGGTTCCATTTGGGATCCAGACTGTTTTTCAGTATCCTATAGATCACCTTCACACTGAGATGGAGGCTCTATAAATCATACCAGACAGAATGGGACTAATTACAGTCTGCTCCCCAAATGGCAACCTATTCTCTATATAGTGCAATAAAAGCAAACGCTAAAAAGCATTTGAAAGATTTCAAATATAATTTCCACCCAGGTCTGCCAGTCAAAGCCATCTCATATCACTGCACAGCAGCAGTCAAACAACAGGGACAGGGACATGGACAGGGACAGGGACAGGGACAGGGACATCACAGGGACAGGGACAGGGACGGGGACGGGGACGGGGACGGGGACAGGGACAGGGACAGGGACAGGGACAGGGACGGGGACGGGGACGGGGACAGGGACAGGGACAGGGACAGGGACAGGGACAGGGACAGGGACAGGGACCACATATGCCTATCCTATCCTAAGAGTTTACACAGTAGCAAAGTTTGCGTTAATAATAGCTGTTGACTTTATTATAGATGGTGATTAAAGCCCCAATCCTGAGTTTGTGTTTCAGCCCAACGACAGCCCCGCACTACTTGATTTGGAATTGAGGAATGGTGCTGGGGATCATACGAGTTATAGATACAAGGAGTGTCAGTCCATGAGATTGGCATGATAGTTTGCAACTGAATAAAGCCAGTCCATTTCTTTACAATCAATACAACCATTCTCTCTTTCTGTCTCTCTCTGTCTCCACACACACACACACACCTTTCATTGCCCCACCCACTCAATAAAATCTCTGTCTGTACTCTATAGGTGTCGTCAATAAGCAACCATGACAAAACAATGTGCTTCTCCTCAACCAGGTGGCAGAACAACACGCTCAGAACATGCCAGGCCGCCAGGCCACAGATAGATCAGGCCCTAATCAGTCTGTCAATGCATAATACACATCACACACACACACAGGCACGCACACGCACACATACAAACACACACACACGCACCCACAGATACTCCATAAAACGTATGTCAAAAATGGTTGTGACTTGGTATTTTGGTATTTTATTAGGATCCCCATTAGCTGTTGCAAAAGCAGCAGATACTCTTCCTGGGGTCCACACAAACATGAAACATGACATAATACAGAACATTAATAGACAAGAACAGCTCAAGGACAGAACTACATCAAAACATTTTTTCACTCTACCCTGCAATAAAATGTGTATAGAAAAATTATCTGTCAATGTCAAACAAGGTTACAAAAAAAAGTGAATACATTATTGGTGATTGCTGTAGTCTCATCCACTTATTCTAAAATTATCAAACAGCATTCTGGGCACTGTAGGCAAAACAGTTCTTCCATTGAAACAAAACACATAGCCTAACAGACAACAAAACACTTGAACTTCCGTCGAAATAATGTATTTGTATAAAGGAATATCTCATGACAACAAAGCTTGGAGCCCATTAATTGACACCATTATCACTAGGCTACACAAAGCGAAACCGTTAGCCTACTATCTTTTCCCAATGATGTATTAATTAATTTCGCAGACAGCCTTCTTCCTCACGCATTGCCTACAATCAAGGTGGACTGACCTGCGCGAAAACGATGACTGTTGCGGTAGAACCTAAAACCTATTAATTAGATTTGGTTTCCTTCTTTTTTTGGAATAAATTTAGCCACCAAGGAAATTATATACTTGACACGAAGCTATCGAATTATTTCCTAACAGGTGGCATGTGTGCAAGAGCCAAGACAAATGTAAGAAAGAATCTCTACTGATGCATTAATAACACGTGCATTAACGGTCTGCAGAATGAGAGAATATTAACTATGCACGACGATGCTCAGTTGACATAACATGGTCGCGTATCACAGAGCAGACAAGCGCGCTTTCAAATTCTGATGACACCGAATAAAAAACAATTTTATTGCAATCTAAAACTTTAAGATAACTTTTAACTAAGAAAATAGCTTCTAGAAACAGATAAAACTTATCGTAAATTAAAGCAAAATGCCCCTTTTATATTCTTTCAATGAAAAGTGAAAAGAATAAATGGACTGGCTGCCGTATTAGTGGAAATAGAGATATGAAAAGGCAACTTCCCGTTGACTCCATCTATTTACCTTGCACATTTTCGCTGTAAAATTATGAGGAAATCCGCTCGAATCCATTTCATAATCAATCACGTCTTGCAGTTTATTGACTTACCTGTGGTTAGCCTTGGGTGTCAGGAAAGTAAAACGGTCTCCGATCTGTTCTTGCCGCTTGTGGGTTATTCCAAATGCCTTCTCCACTGACTCGCGCTCCAAATATTTGACAGCGAGGAGCTGACTAGTATTCTGCCAGCAGCACAAACAATTACGTCACTTTCATATGGTAATAAGAAAACTTTCAAAACAAAGGCCCACATTTCAAAACATTGCAATATGGATAACTCATTCAAATGATATTGAATTTGACTCAATGGCCACTTTTATTGTGCCAACAAGAAAATGCAATAAACAATCTATGAAAACAAATAGAAAATATGGTTTGAAAAATATGAAGACCAATAATGAACAAATACAAGGTATGTATTGGTATGTTGAGAATATTGGGCTGTAGAGATAACATTAACATTTTAGTCATTTAGCAGACACTCTTATCCAGAGCAACTTACAGTAGTGAGTGGATACATTTTCATACTGGTCCCCCGTGGGAATCGAACCCAGAACCCTGGCATTGCAAGCGCCATGCTCTACCAACTGAGCTACACGGGACTATTCTACCTGTATCAGCTAAAATGGGGTGGAAAATATTCAGAGGGGTTTCTACTAACCAAATATGTTTCGTTTTGGAGGGGCACTGTATCATACACATCCAGCAGCACGTTCTCCACCTCCTCCATAGCCTCCAATGCAATACATTGTAATAGACTGTACATGGGATACATATTGGCTTGTAGAGAGAAACTTTTTCTACCTGTCTCAGTGGGGTGGGAAATACTCAGTAGGGTCTCTACTAACCAAATATGGTTAGTTTTGGAGGGGGACTGTGTTATAGATATATGCATTTAGTCCTGCATTTATATTAATTCCAAAACAATACATGAATGTACTGTTCTTGTGTTGAATATGAGTTGTAAAGACAAAACACTTTAACACTTTTTTTTGCTTACCCTGTTTGCTTCCAGAGTGAAATAAAATGTAAACAAAGACAGACACAATGTACAGTGGGGAAAAAAAGTATTTAGTCAGCCACCAAATGTGCAAGTTCTCCCACTTAAAAAGATGAGCGAGGCCTGTAATTTTCATCATAGGTACACGTCAACTATGACAGACAAAATGAGAAAAAAAATTCCAGAAAATCACATTGTAGGATTTTTTATGAATGTATTTGCAAATTATGGTGGAAAATAAGTATTTGGTCAATAACAAAAGTTTCTCAATACTTTGTTATATACCCTTTGTTGGCAATGACACAGGTCAAACGTTTTCTGTAAGTCTTCACAAGGTTTTCACACACTGTTGCTGGTATTTTGGCCCATTCCTCCATGCAGATCTCCTCTAGAGCAGTGATGTTTTGGGGCTGTCGCTGGGCAACACGGACTTTCAACTCCCTCCAAAGATTTTCTATGGGGTTGAGATCTGGAGACTGGCTAGGCCACTCCAGGACCTTGAAATGCTTCTTACGAAGCCACTCCTTCGTTGCCCGGGCGGTGTGTTTGGGATCATTGTCATGCTGAAAGACCCAGCCACGTTTAATCTTCAATGCTCTTGCTGATGGAAGGAGGTTTTCACTCAAAATCTCACGATACATGGCCCCATTCATTCTTTCCTTTCTTTCCTTTATTCGTCCTGGTCCCTTTGCAGAAAAACAGCCCCAAAGCATGATGTTTCCACCCCCATGCTTCACAGTAGGTATGGTGTTCTTTGGATGCAACTCAGCATTCTTTGTCCTCCAAACACGACAAGTTGAGTTTTTACCAAAAAGTTCTATTTTGGTTTCATCTGACCATATGACATTCTCCCAATCCTCTTCTGGATCATCCAAATGCCCTCTAGCAAACTTCAGACGGGCCTGGACATGTACTGGCTTAAGCAGGGGGACACGTCTGGCACTGCAGGATTTGAGTCCCTGGCGGCGTAGTGTGTTACTGATGGTAGGCTTTGTTACTTTGGTCCCAGCTCTCTGCAGGTCATTCACTAGGTCCCCCCGTGTGGTTCTGGGATTTTTGCTCACCGTTCTTGTGATCATTTTGACCCCACGGGGTGAGATCTTGCGTGGAGCCCCAGATCGAGGGAGATTATCAGTGGTCTTGTATGTCTTCCATTTCCTAATAATTGCTCCCACAGTTGATTTCTTCAAACCAAGCTGCTTACCTATTGCAGATTCAGTCTTCCCAGCCTGGTGCAAGTCTACAATTTTGTTTCTGGTGTCCTTTGACAGCTCTTTGGTCTTGGCCATTGTGGAGTTTGGAGTGTGACTGTTTGAGGTTGTGGACAGGTGTCTTTTATACTGATAACAAGTTCAAACAGGTGCCATTAATACAGGTAACGAGTGGAGGACAGAGGAGCCTCTTAAAGAAGAAGTTACAGGTCTGTGAGAGCCAGAAATCTTGCTTGTTTGTAGGTGACCAAATACTTATTTTCCACCATAATTTGCAAATAAATTCATAAAAAATCCTACAATGTGATTTTCTGGAGAAAAAAAATCTCAATTTGTCTGTCATAGTTGACGTGTACCTATGATGAAAATTACAGGCCTCTCTCATCTTTTTAAGTGGGAGAACTTGCACAAGCCACTTGGTGGCTGACTAAATACTTTTTTTCCCCACTGTAAATAATGATGGACTGGTATACCTGTTAACGACCTAGATTAA
Organism: Coregonus lavaretus; assembly: GCF_964263955.1. Taxonomy (NCBI): domain Eukaryota; kingdom Metazoa; phylum Chordata; class Actinopteri; order Salmoniformes; family Salmonidae; genus Coregonus; species Coregonus lavaretus. The sequence goes on from NC_139992.1 coordinate 17,924,764, forward strand.
CCTGGTGATGGTAATGGTTGCACCTTTACACATTTAAATCAGCCCAAGGACAGCCTTGACATGTGCCAAAGAATCAGGTCAATCACTTGGCCAGACAAATAAAATATTTGGAGGTAGTATCCTAGTAAAATCATGTTGCTATAGGTTTATATCACCCCAATTATGCATAGCCTTCCAACGATTTCCCTAAACCCACCTTGGTCACAATCAATCCGAAGGTTGGCGTCTTGGACTTGGGTTTTGGACTGATTCATTGATCATAGCCCATCTCTCCAAATTGTAATTTGTGAGAAAATACAAGTGATTATTAGAAACTTCAATGTTTAGCGTTCCACTTCCAAACATAAAAGGCGCTCTTGACATTCTTTACAAAGTGAGAAGCACCACACACATGCATTAAATGTTGCATCAATCAATCAATCACATTTATTTATAAAGCCCTTTTTACATCAGCAGATGTCACAAAGCGTTTATACAGAAACCCAGCCTAAAACCCCACACAGCAAGCAATGCAGTTGTAGAAGCAGCAGTACTCAGTAGACAAAGAATTTGGACCAGCACTCCAGATATTCTTATACTTTATGTTTCTCATGTAAGGTCACCACTGTAATGCGAAACCCTGTATCCCCATCTCACTTTATTGATCTTCCAGCAGTTGACAATGAGAGGTTGACCTACAGATTGAGTAATCAGAAATCTCAGTAGTCTGTCATTCAGGGATAACCGCCAATGAAAGACACTACTGGGCACAGTTTATATTTGACTCTCTTAAGTTTATCGCTATAGAGATGATCTCTATATATTCTACAAACATTGAGGACACTGCAGGAGCTACATATTTTTATGAATTATGTAATGAGGGAGAATCTCTGATATATCTGCTCGACGAACATCTCATTCCAAAATCATGGGCATTAATATGTAGTTGGTCCCCCCCTTGCTGCTATTACAGCCTCCAGTCTTCTGGGAAGGCTTTCCACTAGATAGAGTGATTCATCACTACAGTGAACGCGTTTCCACTGCTCCAGAGTCCAATGGCAGCAAGCTTTACACCACTCCAGCTAACGCGTGACATTGCGCATGGTGATTTTAGGCTTGTGTGAGGCTGCTCGGCCATGGAAACCCATTTCATGAAGCTCCCGACGAACAGTTATTGTGCTGACGTTGCTTCCAGAGGCAGTTTGGAACTCGGTAGTGAGTGTTGCAACCGAGGTCAGACGATTTTTTCGCACTACACGCTTCAGCACTCGGCAGTCCCATTCTGTGAGGTTGTGTGGCCTATCACTTCGTAGCTGAGTCAATGTTGCTCCTAGATGTTTCCACTTCACAATAACAGCACTTACAGTTGACCGGGGCAGCTCTAGCAGGGCAGAAATTTGACAAACTGACTTGTTGGAAAGGTGGCATCCTATGAAGGTGCCACATTTAAAGTCACTGAGCTCTTCAGTAAGGCTATTCTACTGCCAATGTTTGTCTATGGAGATTGCATGGCTGTGTGCTCGATTTTGTACACCTGTCAGCAACAGGTGTGGCTGAAATAGCCAAATCCACTAATTTGAAGGGGTGTCCACATACTTTTGTATATATAGTGTATCAGTGAGCAAGTACAGTCCTGTGAGTCAGATTCAGATATTGATGTTATTCCAACATGTAACTATTTCCCCAATCATCTTGTTTCCTGTTTTGACATTTCTGAAGAAAACATCCGCTTTCAAAGAATGTCACAAAAGATTACTTAAAGCAAACAGTCCAAATCAGCAATTCAGCAACTTAATTTCACAGTTGGATGCAGTGAAAACAGGACAAACTGCACAACCATTGGTTCAACAGAGGCTTCAAAACAGCGATATGTGTGACATTATAGAATATTTTGTGAAGGAAATGCTACCTTCAACTTTCTTAGCCAATGATCTCCTACTCCACATGTATGCTCTCAAAATTGCAGTCAGTGCAAGAAAGCCATGTATAGCCAGGGTAAAAAAAGAATAGTTGAACCAAGTCATATTTCAGAAAGAGGCATCAAGGAATTCCTTTCACTGCAAGCATCCCAAGAATACAAGATTTGTAAAACATGTAATACCGCTAATAACTTTCAGTGGTCAAGCTTTAATGTCATCCTGCTCCAAGACATTACTTGTGAAGGTAGGCAGGTCAGCAGAGAGCTGGTTACCCAAGAGCTTTAATCTATCCTGCATATACAGTGCCTTCAGAAAGACCCCTTGACGTTTTCTACATTTTGTTACGTTACAGCCTTATCCTAAAATTGATTATTTAAAAAAAATCAGCATTCTACACACAATAACCCATTATGACAAAGTGAAAACAAGTTTTTAGAAATGTTTGCAAATGTATTTAAAATAAAAAACAGAAATACTTTATTTACATAAGTATTCAGACCCTTTCATATGAGACTCGGGGTGGCGGTCTGTGTATATTTGTAAACAACAGCTGGTGGATAAAATCTAATACTAAGGAAGTCTCAAGGTTTTGCTCGCCTGAGGTAGAGTATCTCACGATAAGCTGTAAACCACACTATTTACCAAGAGAGTTTTCATCTATATTTTTTGTAGCTGTCTATTTACCACCACAAACCGATGCAGGCACTAAGATTGCACTCAATGAGCTGTATAAGGCCATAAGTAAACAGGAAAACGCTCATCCAGAGGCAGTGCTCCTAGTGGCCGGGGACTTCAATGCAGGGAAACTTAAATCCGTTCTACCTCATTTCTACCAGCATGTTAAATGTGCAACCAGAGGGGGAAAAAATCTAGACCACCTTTACTCCACACACAGAGATGCGTACAAATCTCTCCCTCGCCCTCCATTTGGCAAATCTGACCATAACTCTATCCTCCTGATTCCTGCTTATAAGCAAAAACTAAAGCAGGAAGCACCAGTGACTCGGTTAATAAGGAAGTGGTCAGATGACGCAGATGCTAAGCTACAGGACTGTTTTGCTAGCACAGACTGGAATATGTTCCGGGATTCATCCGATTGCATTGAGGAGTACACCACATCAGTCACTGGCTTCATCAATAAGTGCATCGATGACGTCGTCCCCACAGTGACCGTACGTACATACCCCAACCAGAAGCCATGGATTACAGGCAACATCCACACTGAGCTAAAGGGTAGAGCTGCCGCCTTCAAGGAGCGGGACTCTAATCCGGACGCTTATAAGAAATCCCGCTATGCCCTCCGACGAACCATCAAACAGGCAAAAAGTAAATACAGGACTAAGATTGAATCGTACTACATCGGCTCTGACGCTCGTCGGATGTGGCAGGGCTTGAAAACTATTACAGACTACAAAGGGAAGCACAGCCGCGAGCTTCCCAGTGACAAAAACCAACCATACGAGCTAAATCACTTCCATGCTCGCTTCGAGGCAAGCAACACTGAAGCATGCATGAGAGCATCAGCTGTTCCGGATGACTATGTGATCAAGCTCTCTGTAGCCGATGTGAGTAAGACCTTTAAACAGGTCAACATTCACAAGGCCGCAGGGCCAGACGGATTACCAGGACGTGTACTCCGAGCATGCGCTGACCAACTGGCCAAGTGTCTTCACTGATATATTCAACATGTCCCTGACTGAGTATGTAATACCAACATGTTTCAAGCAGACCACCATAGTCCCTGTTCCCAAGAACACTAAGATAACCTGCCTAAATGACTACCGACCCGTAGCACTTACGTCTGTAGCCATGAAGTGCTTTGAAAGGCTGGTCATGGCTCACATCAACACCATTATCCCAGAAACCCTAGACCCTCTCCAATTTGCATACCGCCCCAACAGATCCACAGATTATACAATCTCTATTGCACTCCACACTGCCCTTTCCCACCTGGACAAGAGGAACACCTATGTGAGAATGCTATTAATTGACTACAGCTCAGCGTTCAACACCATAGTGCCCTCAAAGCTCATCACTAAGATAAGAACCCTGGGACTAAACACCTCCCTCTGCAACTGGATCCTGGACTTCCTGACGGGCCCCCAGGTGGAAAGGGTAGGTAACAACACATCTGCCACGCTGATCCTCAACACGGGGGCCCCTCAGGGGTGCGTGCTCAGTCCCCTCCTGTACTCCCTGTTCACCCATGACTGCATGGCCAGGCACGACTCCAAAACCATCATTAAGTTTGCCGATGACACATCAGTGGTAGGCCTGATGACCGACAATGATGAGACAGCCTATAGGGAGGAGGTCAGAGACCTGGACGTGTGGTGCCAGGATAACAACCTCTCCCTCAACATGCTCAAGACAAAGGAGATGATTGTGGACTACAGGAATAAAAAGAGGACTGAGCACGGCCCCATTCTCATCGACGGGGCTGTAGTGGAACAGGTTGAGAGCTTATAATATAATAATATAATAATATAATAGCTTCAAGTTCCTTGGTGTCCACATCACCAACAAACTATCATGGTCCAAACACACCAAGACAGTCGTGAAGAGGGCACGACAAAGCCTATTCCCCTTCAGCAGACTGAAAATATTTGGCATGGGTCCTCAGATCCTCAAAAGGTTATACAACTGCACCATCGAGAGCATCCTGACTGGTTGCATCACCGCCTGTTATGGCAACTGCTCTGCCTCTGACCGCAAGGCACTACAGAGGGTAGTGTGTACGGCCCAGTACATCACTGGGGCCAAGCTTCCTGCCATCCAGGACCTCTATACCAGGCAGTGTCAGAGGCAGGTCCAACAAATTATCAAAGACTCCAGCCACCCTAGTCATAGACTTTTCTCTCTGCTACCGCACTGCAAGCGGTACCAGTGCGCCAAAAGGTCCAAAAGGCTTCTTAAAAGCTTCTACTCCCAAGCCATAAGACTCCTGAACAGCTATTCATGGCTACCCGGACTATTTGCATTGGAAAGGCACACACCTGTCTATATAAGGTCCCACAGTTGACAGTGCAAAAACCAAGCCATGAGGTCGAAGGAATTGTCCGTAGAGGTCCGAGACAGGATTGTGTCGAGGCACAGATCTGGGGAAGGGTACCAAAACATTTCTGCTACATTGAAGATCCCCAAGAACACAGTGGCATCCATCATTCTTAAATGGAAGTTTGGAACCACCAAGACTCTTCCTAGAGCTGTCCCCCGGCCAAACTGAGCAATCGGGGGAGAAGGGCCTTGGTCAGGGAGGTGACCAAGAACCCGATGGTCACTCTGACAGAGCTCTAGATTTCCTCTGTGGAGATGGGAGAACTTTCCAGAAGGACAACCATCTCTGCAGCACTCCACCAATCAGGCCTTTATGGTAGAGTGGCCAGACGGAAGCCACTCCTCAGTAAAAGGCACACGACAGCCCGCTTGGAGTTTGCCAAAACGTCTGGTTTGATGAAACCAAGATTGAACTCTTTGGCCTGAATGCCAAGTGTCACGTCTGGAGGAAACCTGGCACCATCCCTACGGTGAAGCATGGTGGTGGCAGCATCATGCTGTGAGGATGTTTTTCAGCTGTAGGGACTGGGAGACTAGTCAGGATCGAGTCAAAGATGAAAGGAGCAAAGTACAGAGAGCTCCTTGATGAAAACCTGCTCCAGAGCGCTCAGGACCTCAGACTGGGGCGAAGGTTCTCCTTCCAACAGGACAATGACCCTAAGCACACAGCCAAGACAACACAGGAGTGGCTTTGGGACAAGTCTCTGAATGTCCTTGAGTGGCCCAGCCAGAGCCCGGACTTGAACCTGATCGAATATCTCTGGAGAGACCTAAAAATAGCTGTGCAGCAACGCTCCCCATCCAACCTGACAGAGCTTGAGAGGATCTGCAGAGAGGAATGAGAGAAACTCCCCAAATACAAGTGTACTAAGCTTGTAGCGTCATACCCAAGAAGACTCAAGGCTGTAATCGCTGCCAAAGGTGCTTCAACAAAGTACTGAGTAAAGGGTCTGAATACTTATGTAAATGTCAAATTTCCGTTTTTTTTTTTGAATACATTTGCAAAATTGTCTAAAAACCTGTTTTTGCTTTGTCATTATGGGGTATTGTGTATAGATTGATGAGGAAAAAAAACAATTTAATCAATTTTAGAATAAGGCTGTAAAGTAACAAAATTTGGAAAAAGTCAAGTGGTCTGAATAGTTTCTGAATGCTCTGTATATATTACACCTCTTTGAATGATCTAGTATTATACCATTTTCAGATAATTACACATTTGCGAAATCGTACACACTACATGCCATGCTCTGATATATCGACTGCACTCAAGTATCAAAATCAAGTTACCTTAGAGTAGGTCCAAGAATTCCTGAAGCAAGCTGTGTTCTATTTGGTATCATATGAAAAGAAACACATTGAAAAAGTACTACATTTTCTTCAGAAATACTAAACTAATCTGTACTCTAAAAAAATGTCTGTCTCTAACTTCTAATTCCAATGACAACCAAAACTCTTCCAACTCCATTTACTATTATATATTGTATTGACGATTATAAAATATAAAACAATGTCAACAAGTGGTTCAATGACCAAATAATTGACGGGTACAATTATCTTTTGAAGTCCCATCTGAAGGAACAATTTCTGTTAATGTCCCTTGCGTCTTTTGTGAGTCAGGAATGACAGAGTCTGTTTTGTGAAAGCAAAGAAGTTATGCCAAATGTGCCTGGAACGGTGCACAATTTGTGGCGTTAACTTGAAGTCACATTGGACAGTTATAGCCATAGATATGCAACATATACAGTTGAAGTCGGAAGTTTACATACAATTAGGTTGGAGTCATTAAAACTCGTTTTTCAACAACTCCACACATTTCTTGTTAACACACTATAGTTTTGGCAAGTCGGTTAGGACATCTACTTTGTGCAGGACACAATACATTTTTCCAACAATTGTTTACAGACTGATTATTTCACTTATAATTCACTGCATCACAATTCCAGTGGGTCAGAAGTTTACATACACTGTTGACTGTGCCTGTAAACAGCTTGGAAAGTTCCAGAAAATGATGTCATGGCTTTAGAAGCTTCTGATAGGCTAATTGACATAATTTGAGTCAATTGGAGGTGTACCTGTGGATGTATTTCAAGTCCTACCTTCAAACTCAGTGCCTCTTTGCTTGACATCATGGGAAAATCAAAAGAAATCAGCCAAGACCTCCACAAGTCTGGTTCATGCTTGGGAGCAATTTCCAAATGCCTGAAGGTACCACGTTCATCTGTACAAACAATAGTATGCAAGTATAAACACCATGGGACCACGCAGCCGTCATACCGCTCAGGAAGGAGACGCGTTCTGTCTCCTAGAGATGAACGTACTTTAGTGCGAAAAGTGCAAATCAATCCCAGAACAACAGCAAAGGACCTTGTGAAGATGCTGGAGAAAACAGGTACAAAAGTATCTATATCCACAGTAAAACAAGTCCTATATTGACATAACCTGAAAGGCTGCTCAGCAAGGAAGTAGCCACTGCTCCAAAGCCGCCATAAAAAAGCCAGACTACGGTTTGCAACTGCACATGGGGACAAAGATCGTACTTTTTGGAGAAATGTCCTCTGGTCTGATGAAACAAAAATAGAACTGTTTGGCCATAATGACCATCGTTACATTTGGAGGAAAAAGGGGTGGCTTGCAAGCCAAAGAACACCATCCCAACCTTGAAGCACGGGGTGGCAGCATCATGCTGTGAGGGTGCTTTGCTGCAGGAGGGACTGTTGCACTTCACAACATAGATGGCATCATGAGGAAGGAAAATTATGTGGATATATTGAAGCAACATCTCAAGACATCAGTCAGGAAGTTAAAGCTTGGTCGCAAATGGGTCTTCCAAATGGACAATGACCCCAAGCATACTTCCAAAGTTGTGACAAAATAGCTTAAGGACAACAAAGTCAAGGTATTGGAGTGGCCATCACAAAGCCCTGACCTCAATCCTATAGAATATTTGTGGGCAGAACTGAAAAAGCGTGTGCGAGCAAGGAGGCCTACAAACCTGATTCAGTTACACCAGCTCTGTCAGGACGAATGGGCCAAAATTCACCCAACTTATTGTGGGAAGCTTGTGGAAGGCTACCCAAAACGTTTGACCCAAGTTTTAATTTAACAATTTAAAGGTAATTCTACCAAATACTAATTGAGTGTATGTAAACGTCTGACCCACTGGGAATGTGATGAAAGAAATAAAACCTGAAATAAATCATTTTCTCTACTATTATTCTGACATTTCACATTCTTAAAATAAAGTGGTGATCCTAACTAACCTAAGACAGGGAATTTTTACTAGGATTAAATGCCAGGAATTGTGAAAAACTGAGTTTAAATGTAGTTGGCTAAGGTGTATGTAAACTTCTGACTTCAACTGTAGTTAGTAGCAGTAACTGCATTACATTCAATCTTTAAATGATGGATTCCTTAAGCCAGTATAAAAGAGAATTAAAGCATACAGTATCTGGTAATGCATGGATTTGTGGTGGATTTGACACTAAACTATGAATTTTATCACCGGTGCCCCCATTTTAGAAACAGTCAGACGGTAGTATTTGTGGTGTTTATGTGTACTTATTCTCTAAAGCAGTCTTATTAGAGGGCAATGTGAATACACTTTGTCACAATGGCATGCGAGAGTATGTTTTATATCAGTTATCAGAGAGAAAATTATTACATAATACATTTGAAACTCGACAGAAAATGCCTTTGCTGACCGACCTTGATAGATAATCAACACGTCTCTGTATTATGTATTATCTTTCAATCTTGTCTCTGTTATTGGGTTTGAAAACATGGTTAATAGGCCTTTACAGTGTACTGCTAACCTTGATAGAAAAGCAACACATAGGGGCCTACAGTGGGGAAAAAAAGTATTTAGTCAGACATCAATTGTGCAAGTTCTCCCACTTAAAAAGATGAGAGAGGCCTGTAATTTTCATCATAGGTACACGTCAACTATGACAGACAAAATGAGAAAAAAAATTCCAGAAAATCACATTGTAGGATTTTTTATGAATGTATTTGCAAATTATGGTGGAAAATAAGTATTTGGTCAATAACAAAAGTTTCTCAATACTTTGTTATATACCCTTTGTTGGCAATGACACAGGTCAAACGTTTTCTGTAAGTCTTCACAAGGTTTTCACACACTGTTGCTGGTATTTTGGCCCATTCCTCCATGCAGATCTCCTCTAGAGCAGTGATGTTTTGGGGCTGTCGCTGGGCAACACGGACTTTTAACTCCCTCCAAAGATTTTCTATGGGGTTGAGATCTGGAGACTAGCTAGGCCACTCCAGGACCTTGAAATGCTTCTTACGAAGCCACTCCTTCGTTGCCCGGGCGGTGTGTTTGGGATCATTGTCATGCTGAAAGACCCACCACGTTTCATCTTCAATGCCCTTGCTGATGGAAGGAGGTTTTCACTCAAAATCTCACGATACATGGCCCCATTCATTCTTTCCTTTACACGGATCAGTCGTCCTGGTCCCTTTGCAGAAAAACAGCCCCAAAGCATGATGTTTCCACCCCCATGCTTCACAGTAGGTATGGTGTTCTTTGGATGCAACTCAGCATTCTTTGTCCTCCAAACACGACAAGTTGAGTTTTTACCAAAAAGTTCTATTTTGGTTTCATCTGACCATATGACATTCTCCCAATCCTCTTCTGGATCATCCAAATGCACTCTAGCAAACTTCAGACGGGCCTGGACATGTACTGGCTTAAGCAGGGGGACACGTCTGGCACTGCAGGATTTGAGTCCTTGGCAGCGTAGTGTGTTACTGATGGTAGGCTTTGTTACTTTGGTCTCAGCTCTCTGCAGGTCATTCACTAGGTCCCCCCGTGTGGTTCTGGGATTTTTGCTCACCGTTCTTGTGATCATTTTGACCCCACAGGGTGAGATCTTGCGTGGAGCCCCAGATCGAGGGAGATTATCAGTGGTCTTGTATGTCTTCCATTTCCTAATAATTGCTCCCACAGTTGATTTCTTCAAACCAAGCTGCTTACCTATTGCATATTCAGTCTTCCCAGCCTGGTGCAGGTCTACAATTTTGTTTCTGGTGTCCTTTGACAGCTCTTTGGTCTTGGCCATAGTGGAGTTTGGAGTGTGACTGTTTGAGGTTGTGGACAGGTGTCTTTTATACTGATAACAAGTTCAAACAGGTGCCATTAATACAGGTAACGAGTGGAGGACAGAGGAGCCTCTTAAAGAAGAAGTTACAGGTCTATGAGAGCCAGAAATCTTGCTTGTTTGTAGGTGACCAAATACTTATTTTCCACCATAATTTGCAAATAAATTCATAAAAAATCCTACAATGTGATTTTCTGGATTTCTTTTCTCATTTTGTCTGTCATAGTTGAGGTGTACCTATGATGAAAATTACAGGCCTCTCTCATCTTTTTAAGTGGGAGAACTTGCACAATTGGTGTCTGACTAAATACTTTTTTCCCCACTGTATATCTTGTAAATAATGTTCTACATTGTTGTTCTGAAAGCTTGATTAAACTATGTAGTGTTAGCCTTGTAGCCTTGTTGTCTCTTGTAATACATTTTAAACTCTACAAGAAGTGCCTTTGCTGACCTTGATTGATAATCATGACAATATAGCTTGTAAATAATCTTGTTAATCTTGTGTCCTAATATTCTGGTTAATATTCATTACATTTAACTTGTAAATAAAATAGTTTTCGTTTTATTTAAAAAGTTTGGCTTTTGTTTTTCTTTTTTGTTGTTGTTGAGTGTGTATTGATTTCAGGAACATGGATAGTACCAGGTCATTTAAAGCTGTGTTGCTGGATATGTACGACACAGTACCCCTCCAAAACTAACCATATTTGGTTAGTGGAGGCCCTACTGAGCATTTCCCACTCTGCTTTAGCTGAGAGAGTAAAAAAAGTTCTCTCTCTACAAGCCAATAAGTATCCCATATACAGTGTATTACACTGCAGTGAAAGGAGTTGGTTGTGTAAGAAGTAGCTAGCGCTAGTACTCCGTTTTAAACCCATTGCCCAGCACAAGAGACCCATTTAAGTTTTGCAGACTCTATTGAGTAATTCCCCATAACATATATTTGTATTTTATTACGAGTGTATTTAAGTATACATTTTATGTATGAAAAAAATACTGTAAGTCGCTCTGGATAGGAGCGTCTGCTAAATGACTCAAATGTAAATGTAGTATACCCCTCAGTTTTTTTTAAATATAGCCTACACAATAGCTTTCAACATACCAGTATTTGTGTAAACATTCAAAAGAAATGCTGGTATAAATAATACAAATACAAAAATACGTGAAATTATACATTTATTTTTACAAAGATGTTTGCAATTCTGTGAAAAACAGTTGTACTGCACTAGTAGTTAAAAAAAAATAGATACTCCCAAAATGTAGCATGTCTTTGCCGGGGGACTCTTATTTTTTTTATCCTCGATCCTGCTGCTAGGAGAACGGTAATACACTTCATGCGCTAGCTCTGTATCCCAGAAAACATCCACACATGCTCATCCCGGGGCCTTTAGGGGCAATAGCAGCACTACCTGAGCCTGTGCACAAGGCTATGCCCTACATTACGCTACTCTCAAAGTCTTGCTGCTTGAGTCTTTCTGCTTTTTATTTAGAAAAGGAATAAACATTTGACATTACCCGCTGGGGCTTACTATAATAAACGTGTAAATGCGCACAGTTGTAGGCTAAGCTATATTTTCATACTCAGAGGATAAAATCAACATAAACAATCTCTTGAAACTTAATTGTATGCTATAGTGTTGGTCATCCTGTAAATCTACTATTTTAGAAGTTAAATGCAGGGTACAGAACACCACCCACACACAGCGGTCCTCCTCCTCTCCTCTCCTAAACTTCCTGTGGTCAGTTGTCTAGGGAGATTATACACCCCCTCGTTCTCTGGATTAAAAAGTATTCATGAGTAAAGCCACATGAAAATGCACACACTTAGTAACTGTTCCGGTAAGATAGAGTATTTATATCCACAAATGCATCCCTCGTAGACTACCTGCAATAGAGATTAGAGACATTATTCAATGGAACACCACCTACTTAGCATGTTTTAGGATGGAAAATAATATTCAAGACTAAAACCGCATGAAATTGCACTCTTACTAACTGTTCTAGTATGATAGTTGCATGCATCCATCCTCAAATGCATCCCTTTCCTACCTAAAGTACAGAGAGAAACATTCAGTGCGACACCAGAAAATGTACATGACATTGCACACTGCTCCAGTAAAATAGTTAATTAGGTTACATTCATCCACACATCCCTAGTCCTACCTAGCCTACAGTAGAGGCATTCTTCAGTCGGGCACCTCTTAAGCATAGGAGAGGCAGGGAATGTAAATCTGTTCTGTGTATGGCCTAGGGGCAATCATCACACTAATTGTGTGCTTGATGCATAGTTTCATTATCAGTGTATAGGCTGCCTGCTTCCTGGCTGCTTGCTTCCTGGCTGCCTGCTACATGCTTCCTGGCTACCTTCTACCTGGCTACCTAGCTGCCTTCTACCTGGCTGCCTGCTACCTGGCACCTGGTTGCCTGCTACCTGGCTGCCTGCTTCCTAGCTACCTGATTCCTGGCTGTTTGCTACCTGGCTGCTACCGCCTGGAGTGGAAGGGTGATCTGTGGAGCTCCACAGAGAAGAGTCCCACAAGTCAAGGGTTCTGTCCCAAATGGCACCCTATTCCCGATGTAGTGCATTACTTTTGATCAGAGCAGCCCTATGGGCCCTGGTCAAAGTTGGTGCCCTATATAGTGAATAGGGTGCCATTTGGGACACAAACAAGGGGGTATGTGTGACTGAAATTCCCCAGATGCAGGAGTTATCAGTCTGATCTTTGGAAGTAGCACTATTATCTCTGTGACTCTCTCTCTAAGTACCCGCCTCTGAAGAAGCTCCTAGGTAGGAGGAAACCATGACCAATTTACAGCTGCTCTCAGATTCACTTTATAGCTACTCTCTGTGCTCTGAGACTGGCAGTAAAGGTTATATATCATATAACTATTGCATATCAGTTATCACATATATCCTTCAGGACACACTGTAAATACATATACTTACATATTCTGAAGGGTTAAGAGACTGTTCTGTTTCTCTGAGTTGAGCAGTCTCATCCCAGTGCAACTGATCATGGAAAAGCTTGGCTCTACCTCAATTAGTATTTCCACCATTCCTCGCCTCCCATCTCCTTGCTCCCTTCTAAACCTTACTGGAGGAGAAGGTCTAAGGTCCCTCCCATCAGACCTTCTTATCCAATGCATTCTGAGGAGGTGGCGAGGAGGATGGATGCAAGGAAATCGAGGAAAGATGAACTGAGAAAGAGCCAAGGACTCCTTCTAGACAACCCATTGAGACTCTACCAGGCACTATATTCCTCCCTTCACTGTTCTCTAAGAATTCTCAACCATTTGTATGACAGTTGAAATGAACCAGTACTCTTCTCTTGGAATCCAATAGTTGAAAAGGAATACATTGGGAAGGAAAAATAAAACTGAGGGAGACTGGTAGTTAAAAATAATGTATTTAACATCGCACCAGAATCAAAACATTGGCTGGACTTCCTTCCTAGCACACAACAAACCAAATGAGTCAAAATATTAACAGAGCTGGTCCTTAAGAGCAGAATATGTAGTCTACAGTGCATTCGGAAAGTATTCAGACCCCTTGACCTTTTCCACATTTTGTTACGTTACAGCCTTATTCTAAAATGGATTAAATTGTTTTTTTCCCACTCATCAATCTACACGCAATACCTCATAATGAGAAAGCAAAAACAGGTTTTTAGAAATGTTTGCAAATTTATAAAAATGAAAAAAATTGAAATATAATACATTTACATAAGTATTCAGACCCTTTACTCAGTACTTTGTTGAAGCACGTTTGGCAGCGTTTACAGCCTCGAGTCTTCTTGGGTATGACGCTACAAGCTTGGCACACCTGTATTTGGGGAGTTTCTCCCATTCTTCTCTGCAGATCCTCTCAAGCTCTGTCAGGTTGGGTGGGGAGCGTCGCTGCACAGCTATTTTCAGGTCTCTCCAGAGATGTTAGATCAGGTTCAAGTCCGGGCTCAAGGACTTTCAGAGACTTGTCCCGAAGCCATTCCTGCGTTGTCTTGGCTGTGTGCTTAGGGTCATTGTCCTGTTGGAAGGTGAATCTTCGCCCCAGTCGAGGGCCTGAGCGCTCTGGAGCAGGTTTTCATCAAGAAGCTCTCTATACTTCGCTCCATTCATTTTCCCTCGATCCTGACTAGTCTCCCAGTCCCTGCCGCTGAAAAACATCCCCACAGCATGATGACGTAACCACCATGCTTCTCCGTAGGGATGGTGACAGATTTCCTCCAGAGGTGACACTTGGCATTCAGGCCAAGGAGTTCTATATATATATATATTTTTATTTTTTTTAAGTTTCAAAGTTTATTCGCCATTTGCACAGGATACAACAGGTGTAAAACAGTACAGTGCAATTCTTACCTTGTGAGCGCTTTCCCAACAATGCAGTGATAGTAATAATAACAGAGATAATAATAGAAAATAAACAAACAATAATACAAAAAACACACAAGTAGTACCATATAGGTTGAAGAAACATGAGAATGTGAGTATATACAGGTCAGTGCCAGTAACTTATTCAATGTCCATTTAACAGTCTTATGGCCAGGGGATAGAAGCTGTTTAGGAGTCTGTTTGTCTGATCCTTGATGCACCGCTATCGCCTGCCGGATGGGAGCATGGAGAACAGTCTGTGTCTCAGGTTTTGACCAAGAAGGAGAGTGATGGAGTGCTGCACCAGACGACCCTGCCTCCACCAAAGAGTTCAATCTTGGTTTCATCAGACCAGAGAATCTTGTTTCTCATGGTCTGAGAGTCCTTTAGGTACCTTTTGGCAAACTCCAAGCGGGTTGTTATGTGCCTTTTACTGAGGAGCGGCTTCCGTCTGGCCACTCTACCATAAAGGCCTGATTGGTGGAGTGCTGCAGAGATGGTTGTCCCATCTCCGCAGAGGAACTCTGGAGCTCTGTCAGTGTGACCATCGGGTTCTTGGTCACCTCCCTGACCAAGGCCCTTCTCCCCCGATTGCTCAGTTTGGCCGGGCGGCCAGCTCAAGGAAGAGTCTTGGTGGTTCCAAACTTCTTCCATTTAAGAATGATGGACGCCACTGTGTTCTTGGGGACCTTCAATGCTGCAGAAATGTTTTGGTACCCTTCCCCAGATCTGTGCCTCGACACAATCCTGTCTTGGAGCTCTACGGACAATTCCTTCGACCTCATGGCTTGGTTTATGCTCTGACATGCACTGTCAACTGTGGGACATTATATAGACAGGTGTCTGCCTTTCCAAATCATGTCCAATCATTTGAATTTACCACAGGTAGACTCCAATCAAGTTGTAGAAACATCAAGGATGATCAATGGAAACAGGATGCACCTGAGCTCAATCTCGAATCTCATAGCAAAGGGTCTGAATACTTATGTAAAAGGTGTTTTTTTATTGTTTATACATTTGCAAAAATTTCTACAAACTTGTTTTCGCTTTGTCATTATGGGGTATTGTGTGTAGATTGATGAGGAAAAACATTTATTTAATCAATTTTAGAATAAGGCTGTAACGTAACAAAATGTGGAAAAAGTCGAGGTGTCTGAACACTTTCCGAATGCACTGTATGCTGATTTTATTATTTATATTGTGCTTCAACTTTTCAGTTGCATCATAAAGCAAAGCTTGAATCCACTCCCCTACTCCCCTCCCCGACTAGGGCAAGATTCTGACAGACATTAGGGGTGTATTCATTACGGAAACCGTTAGTTTACGAACCAAATGGAAGCAAACTGAGCAAAACGAGAATTGCTTTTGGACAAATGCAGGTAGGTCCCGCCTGCTTCATTTGGTTCCATTTCATAAACGTTTTGCAACAGAAGCGGCATAATGAATACACCGCGATTTTCCAGAGTTCCCTGCCTGGTCTCCTGGACTAGACAACATAGTAAACATAACATTGGGACACTCAAGCTAGTCTATGTCACGTTTGGTATGGTTACAGGTTACTTTAAGCAAAAATGGAAGTAGGGTGGTTAGTCGAGGTGGATGGGTAGGTGTATAATAGGAACGTCTAGTAACCCAAAGGTTGCGTGTTCAAATCTCATCACGGATCATTTTAGAAAATGTGCAACTACTTCCTACTTTTTAAGCTATTATGCAACTGTTAGCATGTTAGCTAACCCTTCCCATAACCCCTAACCTAGCTAACATTAGCCACCTAGCTAACATTAGCGACAAATTGGAATTCGTAACAAATCATACGTTTTGGAAAATTCGTAACATATCATCGGAAATGGATGGACATCCACAAATAAATACATACTATACGAAATGTAACATACTGTTTGGAGTGTCCCCGATTTACATTTACTATTTTATGTCCAGGTTGGGGTTCCGTATTCCATCCCAATATTGACCCAGTTTTCATGGATCCCTGTTTATTGCGTTTTGGTATGATTACCCTTGGGGAGAATGTTGAAGGTCAAATAAGGTAGGATCCATCTGGAGATCACAATGTGAAGATATGTAAATTATGTAAGAAGCATGTATTCATGCATATTGTATGCATATTGTATGCATGTTGTATGTACTGTAACTATGTGTGATAATGACAGGTTATTGAATGGATTCTTAGAGTGTTGTTCAACATAATGTTGGATTTGCTCAGAACTGATCCTTTGTGGATTGATGTGTGTTAGCAATCACCTGCTGGGTGTCCAAGAATGGCGGCAATACAACAATTTAATGAACTGAAATTGGCCGCCGATGTTCTGTAGTCAGAGGCAATAAGATTAGGGTTAGACGGCACCCGCTGCTTTTAAGTACACTCTGCCATCCGTCGCTTTGGTGTTTCCTCTCTAACCTGGGCAAACTTGTTCAATATACTATATAATATTCAGTAATAAATCAAGTACAATTGAACAGTTGAAGGATATTTTAATATGTTTTGTCTTATTTTTATCATCAACACAAAAATATGTTGCCACTAATACAAAATAGGTTGATGCATCAAATACAAACTCTCACAAGCTTTCTTGACTTTACCAGTCTTACAATAACACCCACAGAAAGAAACAATATAAACACTACTTCTGCAAGCAGATCTCTGTACTGTTATTGTTCCTATACAACCGCTGAACCATTCCTAAGAAAGACATTCCATTGGGCAATATAAAACAACTATTGTAAAGGCTATGCATAAGATGCATACATTGAGAGACTGACAATGACAGAGAATGAGATGGACGAGTTCAAGCTGGCTTATGAACAGCATGCCTATCATAACTACTAACGCTCTGTTTCAAAGTCCACAGTAGCACACAACTTAAAATGAAGTAAAGTACTGGCATGCTAAGTAGTATGCAAGTATGGACATTGGAAAGTAAGCCTACTACTTTTCCCATTGGTCCGGCTATCTCTGTCTGCGCGGGGAGCTATTCCTGCTCCGTTCCTCGTTTCGCCTGGGTTCTCTGTATCTGTCAGACTGATGGCTGTCCTCCCTGTTCTCCTTGTCCACCCCGTTCCTGTTCGAGTCCCTGGAGGAATCCATGTCCTTCTCCTTGCGGCTGCTCCTCTCCCGTGACTTTGACCTCTCCCTATCTCTGTCCCTGCCTCCACTGCTCACTAGTTCCTTCTCCTTCTCAGGGCTGCGGTGTCTGACTCGGTCACGGTCGGCCTGGGGGGCTTGGTGTTTCCCATCGTATTTACCCCCATCGTCCTTTTTGTGCCTACGGGCCTCTGGCTGTCTGTCCCCGTCCTCATAGTCTCTGTCTCTGCCAGGTCTGCCACGAGGCAGATCCTTGTCTTTGTGCCCCCCACGGTCAGCACGGTTGGGTCTCTCGTGCGTGGGTGGCGGCGGCGGAGTGTCTTCTTCTCGACCCCGGTGGTGAGAGGCTTTGTGGCGGTCCTCAGGCCTGGGTCTCCCCCCGCCGCGCTCTGCCTCCTCTTCATCGCTACTGCTGTCGTCACGGCGACGGTTCTCGTGTCTCAGACTCCTATTGGGCCGTTCCTCCAGAGGTGACTTCTGATTGGAGATCTTTTTGGCAGAAGCCTTGTCCTTGGTCTTGGTCTTCTTGTCTTTCTTCTTGTCTTTGTCGCTCTTCTTCATTTTGCTGTGGCCCTTGCTCTTTTTACGCCTCGAATCGGAATCTGTAAAACAGTACATTTGTCTTAGAAACTAAATATATCCAGACTTTGAATCGAAATCTGTTAAACATCAGTAAAGAGTCTAAATACATCTAGAAGCATGCACACAGCATGCCACTTTGCCAGCCCATAGAGAGGCACATTATCTATGCTAAAAAAAGAGGTCACTAAATGACAGTTTTGCCATTCCATACGAGTGGATCTATGTGATGGGTGTATGAGGTGGGCTTAGGCTGTTCCTGTGACCTAAATGGCACCCTATTTCCTATATAGTGCACTACTTTTCACCAGAGCCCTGTAGAGAATAGGGTGCCATTTGGGACGCAGCTGTGTGCAGATGATGACAGACTGTGCTTTTGGCCAGTGCCTAGAGTGCACTACACTGCCATGTTAACATGTCACTCTGCCCTACAGAGAGCAGGCCAGGGGCACCCAACACACCACACTAGTCAAACAGTCACTAGACCGCCAGAGCACAACACTGACTGGGGGGGGGGGGTGTACCACTGCCGGGACTGACGGACTGTCTTTGCATGCATGTTTTGCATAGAGATTTGTATACTTACAGTACCAGTCAAAAGTTTGGATACACCTACTCATTCCAGGGTTTTTCTTTAATTTTACTATTTTCTACATTGTAGAATAATAGTGAAGACATCAAAACTATGAAATAATACATATGGAATCATGTAGTAACCAATAAAGTGTTAAACAAATCAAAATATATTGTATATTTGAGATTCTTCAAAGTAGCCCTTTGCCTTGATGACAGCTTTGCACGCTCTTCCCAAACCATCTCAATTGGGTTGAGGTCGGGTGATTGTGGAGGCCAGGTCATCTGATGCAGCACCACCACTCTCCTTCTTGGTAAAATAGACCTTACACAGCCTGGAAGTGTGTTTTTGGTCATTGTCCTGTTGAAAAACAAATGATACTCCCAATAAGCGCAAACCAGATGGGATGGCGTATCGCTGCAGAATGCTGTGGTAGCCATGCTGGTTAAGTGTGCCTTGAATTCTAAATAAATCACAGACAGTGTCACCAGCAAAGCACCCCCACACCCCCACACCATAACACTTCCTCCTCCATGCTTCACAGTGGGAACCACACATGCAGAGATCATCCGTTCACCTACTCTGCGTCTCACAAAGACACGGCGGTTGGAACCAAAAATCTCAAATTTGGACTCATCGGACCAAAGGACAGATTTCCACCGGTCTAATGTCCATTGCTCGTGTTTCTTGGCCCAAGCAAGTGTCTTCTTCTTATTGGTGTCCTTTAGTAGTGGTTTCTTTGCAGCAATTCGACCATGAAGGCTTGATTCACGCAGTCTCCTCTGAACAGTTGATGTTGAGATGTGTCTGTTACTTGAATTCTGTGAAGCATTTATTTGGGCTGCAATCTGAGGTGCAGTTAACTCTAATGAACTTATCCTCTGCAGCAGAGGTAACTCTGGGTCTTCCTTTCCTGTGGAGGTCCTCATGAGAGCCAGTTTCATCATAGCTTTTGATGGTTTTTGCGACTCCACTTGAATAAATTTTCCGGATTGACTGACCTTCATGTCTTAAAGTAATAATGCTGTCATTTCTCTTTTGTTATTTGAGCTGTTCTTGCCATAATATGGACTTGGTCTTTTACCAAATAGGGCTATCTTCTGTATACCAACCCTACCTTGTTACAACACAACTGATTGGCTCAAACGCATAAAGAAGGAAATCAATTCCTCAAATTAACTTTTAACAAGGCACACCTGTTAATTGAAATTAATTCCAGGTGACTACCTCATGAAGCTGGTTGAGAGAATGCCAAACATGTGCAAAGCTGTCACCAAGGCAAAGGGTGGCTACCATGAAGAATGTCAAATATAAAATATATTTGTTTAACACTTTTTTGTTTACTACATGATTCCATATGTGTTATTTCATAGTTTTGATGTCTTCACTATTATTCTACAATGTAGAAAATAGTAAAAATAAAGAAAAACCCTGGAATGAGTAGGTGTATCCAAAGTTTTGAATGGTACTGTATACACACAGGCTGATTGGTAAATAGCCACATCAACATCACAGCAGAGAAACACCTCTAGGACCTCACACAGGCTTGATGTTCAGGACAATTTAGTGAGAACCAACTGAAGCTCAGAGGTATTGGACATTACTGTGCAGTGCTAATGGACACTTCAGTACTATTGGACTTTTCAGTGCTATTGGACAAACATTTAAGTGCATGGGAAATTTCAGTGCTATGGGATATTTCAATGCACAGAGGTCATTTTGGCGCTATTGATTTGAAAGCAGTAATTGTGTAGAGGACATCTGTTTCACCAGGACAATCGCTGCTCTCTTGTTAAATTGGATATTTAATAAGTTAATACAGACTGGTCCTTGGTTGGCAGTAGTGGCATGTCATCAGCATGGGACTGACACAAAAAGCCATCTTAATGTTCCTGATGCCACGATTAACATGATGTAGCCTAAACACTACTATAAGTTGCTTTGGATAAAAAACAACGCTAAATGGCAAATATTATTACTATATAATGTGACATGTGGGGACAGGCCTTTTCTAGGGAAACAGTGATGTGATTCAAAACATCCAAGTTTCATGTCAATAGAGCTGGCCAATTAAAATAATGAGCATGCTGAGTTAGAGGGCTATGTACAACACTGACATTCCTCAAGGTGAGGCATGCAATGACTCATGACGTGGGCAGACACACACAGAGCAGGCTTGGCCACCCTCACAGCAGGGACAAGGAAAGAAGGGTACAACCATATAAATAGAATGACTAATTCTACGGGCACCACCACCTCCCCGGACACAACACAGGCATTATAATTAGGTTGAGGTGAAGGTGGAGGGCAGACACTTAATAAAATACTCAACTATCAAAGGACGAATTAAAGGACTAGCACTTATAATTCCTCTAAGAAATGATTCAGACTGTGCTGGTTAAAAACGGGCTGGGTTGTAAGTTGATTGCAATGATGTCCTTTCAACTACCTACGTCTAAGTGTTTCAATAAAAAAGCATAGTGAGGGTCCCAGATCTGTTTAAAGTGCTGTTTGTGCTGACAATGACCAAAGTACAAATAACAAACAGATCTGGGACCAGGCTACAGTAAGGGACTGTCAGGGTGGTAAAGCTACTCTGTACCTGAGCTGTTGCTGGATGAGGAGGAGTCAGTGGAAGAGTCAGAGCTGTCACTGTCGCTGCTGTCACTGTCTGAGGAGGACGAGTCAGAGGAGGAAGAGGACGAGTCGGAGTCTGACGACTCCACGTCCTGGTTCTGGGTCATGATTATCTTGGGGGCGTTCTTCAAATGCTCACGGAGTTCATCCCTATGGGAGGGAGGGAGGGAGAGCGGGTAGAGAGAGGGAGAGGGAGAGAGAAGGGGAGAGGGAGCAAGAGAGAGAGAGCGAGACTGAGAAAAAATAAATTATGACACTGGCAGGAGATCACAGGAGGATGGTGACGCAATACCCCAGCATGTTACATTACAATGTGTTCCTGTGTGGCTCAGTAGGTAAAAGCATGGCACTAGCAATGCGAAGGTTGTGGGTTATAAAATATGCAGGGATCACAAACATACATAAAATGTATGCATTCTCATTGTGCTGTTGCTTTGGATGAAAGCATCTGCTAAGTAGCACGTATTATGATTATATTATTAGAATGGAGACACTTACGTCAGTCCACCCAGGCCAATGGAGGTGAAGAAATTTATGGCGAATCTGGTGTTCCTGGGGTTGTCACGAGGAAAAAGACCCTCGAAGAAGGGCTGCAACGTCCTGGAAGATACAAAAAAGACCGGATGAGACACAATCACA
The DNA here is from genome assembly GCF_964263955.1 of Coregonus lavaretus. Taxonomy (NCBI): domain Eukaryota; kingdom Metazoa; phylum Chordata; class Actinopteri; order Salmoniformes; family Salmonidae; genus Coregonus; species Coregonus lavaretus. The sequence continues at coordinate 17,946,730 of NC_139992.1, forward strand.
TGCATCAAAACGTGACAATTAAACGTATTTAAATTCAACTTCATTTATCCCTTCAGGGACAATTGAGAATAGTAGTAAATTTCAACATCTTCAAGTGATATATTAGTTGACAGTGGAGGAGGAAAAGACTACATTGACGTACATATCCTTGAGTCGTTCATTGAGCCTGGGCAGACCCATGTAGGCACACAGCTCCTGGAACAAGATCTTGACGAAGATTCGACTGGACGACGTGGTGGTGTCCTCACTGACTTTAATACATTCCAGCACCTGAGAGAGAAACACACAGACACACAGTGTAACTAGATTAGTAGCTGTTGAAAGGAAATCAAATCACCAACAACGTTGCCTTAATACCCAACGTTAGATGAATCAATCAATAAGATTTAAAGCCATATTGATGCTGTAATACATTCTACAATTTAATTATGGGATGAAAGAGAGAGGATGCATTATGCCACGAGACGATGTGCGTAGTAACGGCAGAGTCAGCACAAGCTTTTAGGTTAGAGATGTTGAGTTGTCTGTGGCCAAAATGGCACCCTATTCCCCATGTAGTGCACTAATTTCAACCAGGGCACATAGGGCATGGTCAAAAGAAGCAAATAGGGTGCCATTTGAGACACAACCCTAGAGAGGTACAGTACGTACACTCCACGGGACAGAGTCAGTGTACAGGAGATGGGCGAACATCCTGGCAACGTTTCTCAGTTTATTGGTCTCTAGGCGATGGATGGTTTCATACTGCTCCATGAAGATGGCCTCAAAACTCTCCATATAGTCCTTCTTCAGCAGACAAAACCTCTGAGAAATTGACAGAGTTCACAATGTTAGTTGAGAGTAGAATAAAGTTGGTCTTAATGCAGTGCTCTTGAATGCGAGACAAATTCCTGTAAAAGGCCAAATTAATTAACTGTACTTTAGAAACTATAGACTTATCAACAAATGTAATTTCAAGGGTGATGAAATTCCAACTTTCCCCATGCAACATAAACAGACTTCAAGTTAATGACAATTGTCTCAGGAATAAAGGAAAATTATTCAATATATATTTTGGTTATATTTAATTCAATAAATAATAAATAAATATATATTATTTGGTCTTCTTACCCCTGCTAGAAGACCAAAGAACTTCTCATAGGTCCTCTGTTGGGCACAGCAGTCTAGAATCATGTTGCACAACTCTTTCTGTTGGGAGAAGGCAGACATAAAAATAGCTTTAATCTCTGGAACATGGACACAGAGGGGATGCTGAGACCTGGCCAAGCCAGGAAGGGCTGCACCTATGGGGGATATAAAAAAGACCCATCTGTTATATCCTCTTGCTGCCAGCTAGCGACCGGTCCGAAATGGGACCCTATTCTCTACATAGTACACTACTTTGACCGGGCCCAGGTCAAAAGTAGTGCGCTACACAGGGTGCCATTTTGGACAAAACCATTCTCTGTCCTCTCATCCTCCAACCAATATCCCAGCCAAGCAGATTATTGATTTCGTAAGACTATATTTTCATTGAGGAGGCCAGCCTTGGGCAACCATGGGCTGTGGTGTGATCAATCTTCAAATTAACATCCTGGACAGGTCATGACCTGGCACCAAATTACACTGGTGGTGAGAGATAGGAGAATCATGTTTATGATATGGAGGGGGGAAAAAAATCGATAGAAATTGGACTATTTGCTCATCATGTAAAATCTGAATGATTCCTTGGAAGACATTTCAATTCATAGAAAAAAACATGTGCAATATGGGGGGGGGGGGGGCATACCGAAGAATGCTCCCCTACCCTGGACGACGCTGGGCCAATTGTGCGCCGCCCCATGGGTCTCCCGGTCTCCCGAGTGGCACAGTGGTCTAAGTGCTAGCTGTGCCACTAGATATCCTGGTTCAAATCCAGGCTCTGTCGTAGCCGGCCGCGACCGGGAGACCCATGGGGCGGCGCACAATTGGCCCAGCGTCGTCCAGGGTAGGGGAGGGAATGGCCGGCAGGGATGTAGCTCAGTTGGTAGAGCAAGGCGTTTGCAACGCCAGGGTTGTGGGTTTGATTCCCACGGGGGGCCAGTATGAAAAAAAAATACAAAAAATAATGTATGCACTCACTAACTGTAAGTCGCTCTGGATAAGAGCGTCTGCTAAATGACTAAAATGTAAATGTAAAATGTTAGAAAAAGTTTTTCCGGGGTGTGATGTAATATGGAGGACCCGGCAAGCCAGCCTATTCCCTATAATGTAAATTCCAACAGATATAACTTCACATGTATAACTACAAATTAAAGCAAATCAGGCAACTTACAAGCAAATACTTTATGAATGTATTGTTACAAATCAACTTGCAAGGTTGCTAGCCAACTAGCCTGCTAATGTTAGCCCTACTAGCATGCTAACGTTAGCCCTACCAGCCTGCTAATGTTACTTTAGCACTGAATGAGTCAGCCAGTTGCTATCAACGCCTATCTTACAACTACATTAAAGTGAATCAATGTTTTGGAAATATATAAAGGCATCTAACCGGTTATCAAAGAATGTTAGCTATATGCAGTTATCTTACCCAGCAAGTTAGCCAGCCAGCTAACACCAGCTATTTAGCCAACTAGCTTTTAGCCTAGCCAACCACCACGGTTTAAATCGGAGACCAGCTAGAATACAGGAGACCAACTGGAGACCAGCTAGAATACAACACAACCCAACTAAAACATAACCGTAGATTAAAAGCAAAGAGAGAGCAGAGACTTACAGATTGACGGCTGGGGCCCAGCCCAGTGAAACACTTTTAAATGAGTGCAGGCTGAGTTAGCTACCAAAGCGAGGGGGAGGCGGGTGCTTCACCGGTGTGGATAGTGGATAGATTACTGATGTCAGTCAGCTAGCGCGCTAGCACTAAGCCAAGGTGGAAAAAGTTACAAAACTCCCATAGCCTACTTCACAGAGAACATGCCGAAAAGTTGACAAAAAAAAAAAGGACAACAGGCGAGGTACTACACAAAGAGAAAGCAGGTATAATTTGATTTTGTTTTGAGCCCACGGCAAGAAAGCACCAGAGCCTGCTGTGCTAAAGGGTTCCCACTAGATAAAATACACAAAATCTGTGAATAGCATGAGGTGTGGCTATCGTAAACCAGCTTGAGCTAGATACCGAGCTAGAATACGAACTCGGTAGCCAGAGTAGAGTAGATCCTTCATGACGCTGAGAAGTAGTGCATTGTGGGGAGTTTAGAAGTAATCCGGAAGTAAGTTAATATGTAATAACCTCGAAACATAACTGTGTTTGTACTTATAGGTAAACAGATCAAGACTACAACTAAGTTACTAAGTATTTGACCACACTGAGATACATGAGGAAAAACTCATGCTTCCTAGCCTTTAACTTATCATGTGGGCTAAAACCTGAATGATTCATGTGCAAACACATTTAAATTCATTGAGAAAGTAAATGTGTGAGAGAAAGTTCTCAGCATGTAGCTTAGCTAGCTGACAGACTGAACACATTTAACATCTCAGCACAGTTATCATAATAATGATGGGTATGACTATGAGGCTAGGAGCTGTATGGTTTGTTACTGAGACACACGTCTGTCTGGTAAGTGTCTCTCTGCCACAGAGGAAGAAGCCCTGGTAGCAGACAGCAGCAGGAGGCTGTGTTATGTTGTTGTGTGATACTGAGATAGGAAAGTGTGATGTTCACACAGTGTGCCTGATTCTCAGCCTGGCCTGGCTACATGATGGGAATGCTATGAAACTCTGCTGTCTGTCCCCCATCTCATCTCAGAACCCTCTCCATCCTGAGGACACTCAGGGTACCTCCCAAATGTCATCTTCTTCACTAGATAGCGCACTACTTTTGACCAGAGCCCTATTGGATCTGGTCAAAAATAATGCTCTCTATAAGGAATAAAGTGCCATTTGGGATGCATCCTCATTCTCAACCACATACACCACATTACCAAAAGTATGTCCCCCCTGCTCATCGAACATCTCATTCCAAAATCATAGGCATTAACATGGAGTCCCCCCTTTGCTCCACTCTTCTGGGAAGGCTTTCCACTAGATGTTGGAACTTGCTGCCATTCAGTCACAAGAGCATTTGTGAGGTCGGGTACTGATGTTGGGCGATTAGGCCTGGCTCGCAGTCGGCGTTCCAATTCATCCCAAAGGTGTTCGATGGGGTTGAGATCAGGGCTCTGTGCAGGCCAGTCAAGTTCTTCCACACCGATCTCGACAAACCATTTCTGTATGGACCTCGCTTTGTGCACGGGGGCATTGTCATGCTGAAACAGGAAAGGGCCTTCCTCAAATGGTTGCCACAAAGTTGGAAGCACAGAATCGTCTAGAATGTCATTGTATGCTGTAGTGTTAAGATTCCCCTTCACTGGAACTAAGGGGCCTAGCCCAGACTGTGAAAAACAGCCCCTGACCATTATTCCTCCTCCACCAAACTTTACAGTTGGCACTATGCAGTCGGGCAGGTAGCGTTCTCCTGGCATCTGCCAAACCCAGATTCGTCCATCAGACTGCCAGATGGTGAAGCGTGATTCATCACTCCAGAGAACGCGTTTCCACTGCTAGGCTTGTGTGCAGCTGCTCGGCCATGTAAACCCATTTCATGATGCTCCCGAAAAACTGTTATTGTGCTGATGTTGCCTCCAGAGGCAGTATGGAACTCGGTAGTGAGTGTTGCAAACGAGGACAGGCGATTTTTTCAAGCTACGCGCTTCAGCACTCGGCGGCCCCGTTCTGTGAGCTTGTGTGGCCTACCACTTCGCGGCTGAGCCGTTGTTGCTCCTAGACGTTTCTACTTCACAATAACAGCACTTACATTTGACCGGGCAGCACTAGCAGGGCAGAAATTTGACGAACTGACTTGTTGGAAAGGTGACATCCTATGACGGTGCCATGTTGAAAGTCACCGAGCTCTTCAGTAAGGCTATTCTACTGCTAGTGTTTGTCTATGGAAATTGCATGGCTGTGTGCTCGATTGTATACACCTGTCAGCAACGGGTGTGGCTGAAATAGCCGAATCCACTAATTTGAAGGGGTGTTCACCTACTTTTGAATATATATCGTTTATCAGCCAGGGTCAGCCAAGTCAATGCATAGAAATGACCAACTGGAACAGTTTCAATCTTCTACTGAAATATCCAATCACAACATCAACACTCTGACTGCGTCTGACATGGCACACTATTCCCTATATAGTGCACTAATGTCAGCTGGTAGACATCATGGAACACAGCAGCAATAACACTACCAGCACTTTAAAACTAGTGGTTCAGGTCAATTCAGGTTCAGGTAAAGTCCAAGGGGATAGATTTGAGACAGAGAGAGATAGGCCGCTGACTGAAGATAATGATTTCCCTTCCTGTTTTAACAGAGAGCCCTTTTAATTTATCTCCTTTAAAAACCAAGGCAGACAGGCAGTGTTCCTGTGTGTTGTGAGAGGAGAATAGGGTTGTGGTCTGCTGTGCTGTGTTTGTGAAGAATCGGGCGACGGTTACTGATTCAGTCATTAGCTTTCCTAATGTGTCTATCCATCACAACTGAGATATTGAGCAGGCCATGAGCTCTAGAGAAGAGCCTATTCCTCAGGATCCTAGCAGGCAGGGAAGGAAATCTCCAGGTCTCAGTTCATATCCTATCCATTTGGCTGTCGGTCCAGGGAAATCTCTAAATGCCTGTGTACTCATAGAATTACATAGCCTATAGAATAGAATATGTGAATTATAGGATCTCTGTGTGTACCCCTGTCCACCTGGCTGTGGGTGCAGAAACCCCCATTGCTGACACTCCCTGAGTCTGTGCATCTAGGTGAGTTTTACTCTGGTATTATTCTGCTACGCTAGACTCTGTAGGAAGTGTTACATGAGGATTACATGCATAGACATAGAACCATACAGAAATACACTATATAGACAAAAGTATGTGGACACCACTTCAAATTAGTGGATTCGGCTATTTCAGCCACAACCGTTGCTGACAGGTGTATAAAATCGAGCACAGCCATGCAATTTCCATAAACAAACATTAGCAGTAGAATGGCCTTACTGAAGAGCTCAGTGACTTTCAACGTGGCACTGTCCTAGGATGCCACCTTTCAAACAAGTCAGTTTGTAAGATTTCTGCCCTGCTAGAGCTGCCCCGGTCAACTGTAAGTGCTGTCTAGGGCTGTTTTTCATGGTTCGGGCAAGGCCCCTTAGTTCCAGTGAAGGGAAATCTTAACACTACAGCATACAATGACATTCTTGACGATTCTGTGCTTCCAACTTCATGGCAACAGTTTGGGGAAGGCCCTTTCCTGTTTCAGCTTGACAATGCCCCAGTGCACAAAGCGAGGTCCATACAGAAATGGTTTGTCGAGATCGGTATCTCTTCCCAGACGAGTGGAGGCTGTTATAGCAGCAAAGGGGGGACCAACTCCATATCAACGCAAATGATTTTGGAATGAGATGTTCGACGAGCAGGTGTCCACATACTTTTGGTCACGTAGCGTAGTTCTCTATGATTACATGCTTTTTCATTACCATGAAAGCAGTCTATGGACAGGGAAAGACAGCAATACCTGCAACTGGGTGGGTATAGTACCCTGGTATGACAATGGCATTACTCTGGGCCGGGCCAGGCCGTAAAGGAAGTGAGGTGTTTACATGGTCCCCAGCATCTTTAGGCTCACACCCCTACACCATTCCTCCGGCAGCACCTGGGGTCTCTGTGGCTGTGTGGGTGCAGTGTAGGGGCCTTCTCAGAACATAATATCATGCCATCTCTCTGTGGTCGTCAGGGCCTATAGTCTCAGGAGGGGGCGGCAGGCTGGGGCTATGCAGGCAGGCTGGGGCTATGCAGGCAGGCTGGGGCTATGCAGGCAGGCTGGGGCTATGCAGGCAGGCTGGGGCTATGCAGGCAGGCTGGGGCTATGCAGGCAGGCTGGGGCTATACAGGCAGGCTGGGGCTATACAGGCAGGCTGGGGCTATACAGGCAGGCTGGGGCTATACAGGCAGGCTGGGGCTATACAGGCAGGCTGGGTGACATTCTCTTCCCTTACAGCATGTACTGTCCTTTTCCATCTGGTGTGTGTGAGAGAGAGGAGCCCAACACTAACCTTCGGCTCAGGGACTAGAAGCTGCAGGCTGAGGAGACCTAGCCTAGGTTGAAGGGCGCAGGGAATTTGATTGACACTGATCTGACAGAACTACTAGCTCGCTACCCATCAGCAGTTGGAATTCCATATGGAATAATAAAAAGCGTTCAATAATAATTCTTTCAGAGCTGTCTCGAATATGGGTCTTGCCTTGCCTTGACTAGCTTGAACACCCAGGGCCACTTCAACACATATGGTGTCATAGACAGTCACGTTACTTAGAGTTAAACCCTGAAAGCAGGCAAAGAAAGGCTGTCCTCTGAATGCTCTTAGCACTGGCTAGATAGCTTCACGGACAGACGCAGCCCTTCCATCTTTCCCCCTCCTCTCCTGTGTTCCTTCCAGAGTCAGGAAATGGCCTGGCAGGTACATCACACCTAGATCAACTGAACTAATATAGGCCCTCACTAGATATAGGCTTCTAGATAGGACACACAAGTGAAGAGTGTCCCAAAAGTAGAGCTGCGACGATAAACCAAAAATGATCGACATTGATCATACACAATCACTTATCGTGGGCATTTCACTGATATCGTTCATAACGATAAAGTAGCCTATACCAGAGAAATGTGACGTTTGAAGTGAAATACATTTGCTAATATGGGTGATTGTTAATGAAATTAATAGTAGTATAAAAAAATAAATGTATTCACTCTGGATAAGAGCGTCTGCTAAATGACTAAAATGTAAATGTAAAAATAGGAACAATCAGATTGGATAGGGTAAATGAAGTACATTCTTTCATATGTCCTGGATTCTAAAGATGAAACAAAACTCCTACAAACTCTTAAATACAACAGCATATCATTTCTAACATCCCGAGACAATCTCCGAGCCTCTGCAGCTGAAAAACTAAACTGACAACATTGGCGTGCCTAGATACTACTATGGGTAGTAGCGAAGCATGCCATACGGGTATGAACCAGTAAAATGCATGTAAAAAAAATGTTTGTAAATCTAATTCTAAACATCTAATATTAAAGATCAATGAAATACTGGCTGAGATTTATCTGTCCTGCTTTATCAATCTTAATTTTTCTAGCAGACCAAACTAGCATGGTGAGTCATGGACAGGCAGGCAGATGTGCTGTGAATAACGAGAGTCCCAGCTGTGGAACCGACTAACTGATTCATTCTTCACTCTCACTCCCCTTACAATGATGTATTCTCTCGCTCACTGCTGACAAGGACAATAATCACGCCTGCCGTCACGTCAGCTCCACAGTCCCAGACTAGTAGACAGACAGTGGTGATAGCGCTGCTAGCCGTCCACACAGCCCATCTCCTTTATCATGTCTGCTTTACAGTTCACACAATCACACCTCATAGAAAGGAATGAATAATAAGGTGTGTGACTGCGTCATATAGGCCAATCCAGCCCCTAGCTGTAGCCTAGGGTGTCAAACTTAGGATATCACACCTTTATAGAAATGAATAATAAACTGTGTGACTGCATCATAATCCTAATATGTTCACATTATCCACCCCTTTACTATATTAGATATACTACACTAGGTTAGAAAAATCTAAACTCCTATTAATGTTTCTGGCCTCAGAGCAAGCCTAATTATCCTAACATAAATCCATTGGGTAAAATAGATACAGTGCCTTCAGAAAGTATTCACACCCCTTGACTTTCCACATTTTGTGTTACAAAGTGGGATTAAAATGGATGTAATTGTCATTTGTTGTCTACACAAAATACTCTAATGTCAAAATGTTAGAAAAATAATGGATTATAAAACACTAATACAGTATATCTTGATTAGATAAGTATTTAACACCTTCAGTCAATTCATGTTAGAATCACCTTTGCCAGCGATTACAGCTTTCTGGGTAAGTCTAAGAGCTTTGCACACCTGGATTGTACATTATTTGCACATTATTCTTTAAAACAATTACTGAAGTTCTCTGTAGTTGGAGTCTTGGTAAGCAACTCTAGTGTATATTCAGCCTTTTGTTTTAGGTAATTGTCCTGCTGAAAGGTGAATTTGTCTCCCAGTGTCTGTTGGAAAGCAGACTGAACCAAGTGTTCCCTCTAGGATTTTGCCTGTGCTTAGCTCTATTCCATTTATTTGCATTAAAAAAAAACTCCTTGTCCTTGCCGATGACAAGCATACCCATAACATGATGCAGTCACCACCATGCTTGAAAATATGAAGTGGTACTCAGTGATGTGTTGTGTTTGGCCCAAACATAACGCTTTGTAATCAGGACAAAAAAGTGTATTTCGTTGTCACATTTTTTTGCAGTATTACTTTAGTGCTTTATTGCAAACAGGATTTATTTAGGCTTGCCATAACAAAATGGTGGAAAACTTGACTCAAGACATTTCAGATTTTCATTTTTAAGTAATTTTAAATAGGGCCACTGACATTATGGGGTATTGTGTGTAGATCAGTGACACAAAATCTACAATTAATCCATTTAAAATGCAGGCTGTAACACAACAAAATGTGGAAAAGGTCAAGGTGTGTGAATACATTCTGAAGGCACTGTAGATAGATGCTGGGTAGGTTAAAGTGTAGTTAAACGGCCAATGGCCCGGGCAGCAATGTAGGCCTATAGGCTAATATCTAGTTATGGGAGGATGCAAAGACAGATGTATCAAAGATGGCTGGGTATAATTTCTTAGCTACACTATTTACTTACATGTCATAGCTTTATTTTCAACCCATTTCTTATGGAATTGCATAAGATACCAAATTGTATTGCAGAGTACAGGTACATGAGAGCGATCACATATTATTTCCACCCACAAACGTGTGTAGTGTTGGCAGGCTACTAGAAGAAACATGACCTATCGTACAGCTATTTAAGGTAACATTCAGTGCCTTCAGAAAGTATTCATACGCCTTGACTTATTGCACTTTGTTGTGTTACAGCCTGAATTCAAAATTGATGAAATATATTTTTTTTTACTACACACAATAATGACAAAATGAAAACATGTTTCAAAAAATGTTAGCAAATGTATTGAAAATGGAATACAGAAATCTCATTTACATAAGTATTCACACTTTTGAGTCAATACTTTGTAGAAGCACCTTTGGCAGCGATTACAGCTTTGATTTGTCTTGGGTATGTCTACCAGCTTTTCTCCCATTTTTCCTTGGAGATTTTCTCAAGCTTTGTTAAGTTAGATGGGGAGCAGCGGTAAACTGCAATCTTCAAGTCTTCCCACAGATTTTTTTATGGGATTCAAGTCTGGGCTTTGGCTGGGCCACTCAAGGACTTTCACATTCTTGTTCTGAAGCCATTCCAGTGTTGCTTTGGCTGTATGCTTGGGGTCATTGTCCTGTTGGAACGTGAATCTACGCTCCCAGTCTAAGGTCATTTGCACTCTGAAGCACGTTCTCATCAAGGATTTGTCTGTAATTGGCTCCATTCATTGTTCCCTCTATCGTTACCAGTCTCCCAGTCCCTGCTGCTGATAAGCATCCCCATAGCATGATGCTGCCACCCCAATGCTTCACGGTAGGGATGGTGTTACAGGTGATGAGCTGTGCTTGGTTTTCTCCAGAAATAGTGTTTTGGCCAAAGAGTTCAATTTTTGTCTCATCAGACCACAGAATATTTTGCCTTACGCGCTCAGTCTTTCACATGCCTTTGCAAACTACAGGCGTGCTGTCATGGGCCTTTTTCTCAGGAGTGGCATCCGTCTGGCCACTCTCCCATTAAGCCCTGTTTGGGGAAGTGCTGTAGAGACTGTTGTCCTTCTGGCAGGTTCTCCCATCTCAGCCAAGGAACTCTGCAGTTCTGTCAGAGTGGTCATTGGGTTATTTGTCACCTCCCTGACCGTCCTTCTTGCCCGGTTGCTCAGTTTGGTCGGACCGCCAGCTCTAGGCAGAGTCTGGGTAGTTCCATTTTTTTTCCATTTCCCAATGATGGAGACCACTGTGGTCTTGGAAACTTTCAACACTCTAGAAATTGTTTTATACCCTTCCCCAGATATACAGTCCCAGTCAAAAGTTTGGACACAACTACTCATTCAAGGGCTTTCTTTATTTTTTACTATTTTCTACATTGTAGAATAATAGGGAAGACATCAAAACTACAAAATAACACATATGGAGTCATGTAGTAACCAAAAAAGTGTTCAACAAATCAAAATATATTTTATATTTGAGATTCTTCAAATAGCCACCCCTTTCCTTTATGACAGCTTTGCACACGCTTGGCACTCTCAACCAGCTTCACCTGGAATGCTTTTCCAACAGTCTTGAAGGAGTTCCCACATATGCTGAGCACTTGGTGGCTGCTTTCCCTTCACTCTGCGGTACGACTCATCCCAAACCATCACAATTGGGTTGAGGTCGGGGGATTGTGGAGGCCAGGTCATCTGATGCAGCACTCCATAGCTCTCCTTCTTGGTAAAATAGCCCTTACACAGCCTAGAGGTGTGTTGGTCATTGTCCTGTAGAAAAACAAATGATAGTCCCACTAAGCCCAAACCAGATGGGATGGAGTACCGCTGCAGAATGCTGTGGTAGCCATGCTGGTTAAGTGTCACCAGCAAAGCACCCCCACACCATAACACCTCCATGCTTTCCAGTCGGAACTACACATGCGGAGATCCTCCGTTCACCCACACCGTGTCTCACAAAGACACCGCAGTTGGAACCAAAAATCTCCAATTTGGACTCCAGACCAAAGGACACATTTCCACCGGTCGAATGTCCATTGCTCGTGTTTCTTGGCCCAAGCAGGTCTCTTCTCATTGGTGTCCTTTAGTACTGGTTTCTTTGCAGCAATTCAACCATGAAGGCCTGATTCATAGAGTCCCCTCTGAACAGTTGATGTTGAGATGTGTCTGTGTCTTGAACTCTGTGACGCATTTATCTGGGCTGTAATTTCTGAGGCTTGTAACGCTAATTAACTTATCCTCTGCAGCAGAGGTAACTCTGGGTCTTCCATTCCTGTGGCAGTCTTCATGAGAGCCAGTTTCATCATAGCACTTGAGGGTTTTTGCGACTACACTTGAAGAAACTTTAAAAGTTATTGAAATGTTCCGTATTGACTGACCTTTATGTCTTAAAGTAATGACAGACTCTAGTTTCTCTTTGCTTATTTGAGATGTTCTTGCCATAAAACGGACTTGGTCTTTTACCAAATAGGGCTATCTACTGTATACCCCCCCTACCTTGTCACAACACAACTGATTGGCTCAAACGCATTAAGGAGAAAATAAATTCCCTAGATTAACTTTTAAGAAGGCACACCTGTTAATTGAAATGCATTCCAAATCAAATGTTCTTTGTCACATACATGTGTTTAGCAGATGTTATTGCGGGTGTAGCGAAATGCTTGTGCTTCTAGCTCCGACAGTGCAGTAATATCTAACAAGTAATATCTAACAATTGCACAACATATACCCAATTCACACAAATCTAAGTAAGGAACGGAATTAAGAATATATACATATATGGACGAGCAATGACAGAGCGGCACGGACTAAAATACAGTAGAATATTATAGAATACAGCATATACAGTTGAAGTCGGAAGTTTACATACACCTTAGCGAAATACATTTAAACTCAGTTTTTTCACAATTCCTGTAGCTCAGTTGGTAGAGCATGGCGCTTGCAACGCCAGGGTTGTGGGTTCGCTTCCCACGGGGGGCCAGTATGAAAAATGTATGCACTCACTAACTGTAAGTCGCTCTGGATAAGAGCGTCTGCTAAATGACTAAAATGTAAAAAATGTAATCCTAGTAAAATTCCCTGTCTTAGGTCAGTTAGGACCACCACTTTATTTTAAGAATGTGAAATGTCAGAATAATAGTAGAGAGAATGATTTATTTCAGCTTTTATTTATTTCATCACATTTCTAGTGGGTCAGAAGTTTACATACACTCAATTAGTATTTGGTAGCATTGCCGTTAAATTGTTTAACTTGGGTCAAACGTTTTGGGTAGCCTTCCACAAGCTTCCCACAATAAGTTGGGTGAATTTTGGCCCATTCCTCCTGACAGAGCTGGTGTAACTGAGTCAGGTTTGTAGGCCTTCTTGCTCACACACGCTTTTTCAGTTCTGCCCACAAATGTTCTATAGGATTGAGGTCAGGGCCTTGTGATGGCCACTCCAATACCTTGACTTTGTTGTCCTTAAGCCATTTTGCCACAACTTTGGAAGTATGCTTAGGGTCATTGTCCATTTGGAAGACCCATTTGCGACCAAGCTTTAACTTCCTGACTGATGTCTTGAGATGTTGCTTCAATATATCCACATAATTTTCCTTCCTCATGATGCCATCTATTTTGTGATGTGCACCAGTCCATCCTGCAGAAAAGCACCCCCACAGCATGATGCTGCCACCCCCGTGCTTCACGGTTGGGATGGTGTTCTTCGGCTTGCAAGCATCTCCCTTTTTCCTCCAAACATAACAATGGTCATTATGGCCAAACAGTTTTATTTTTGTTTCATCAGACCAGAGGACTTTTCTCCAAAAAGTATGATATTTTTCCACATGTGCAGTTGCAAACCGTAGTCTGGCTTTTTTATGGCGGTTTTGGAGCAGTGGCTTCTTCCTTGCTGAGCGGCCTTTCAGGTTATGTCGATATAGGACTTGTTTTACTGTGGATATAGATACTTTTGTACTCCAGCAACTTCACAAGGTCCTTTGCTGTTGTTCTGGGATTGATTAGCACTTTTCGCACCAAAGTACATTCATCTCTAGGAGACAGAATGCGTCTCCTTCCTGAGCATTATGAGGGCTGCGTGGACCCATGGTGTTCAAACTTGCGTACTATTGTTTGTTTGTACAGATGAACGTGGCACCTTTAGGCGTTTGGAAATTGCTCCCAAGGATGAACCAGACTTGTGGAAGTCTACAATTTTTTTTCTGAGGTCTTGGCTGATTTCTTTTCATTTTCCCATGATGTCAAGCAAAGAGGCACTGAGTTTGAAGGTAGGCCTTGAAATACATCCACAGGTACACCTCCAATTGACTCAAATGATGTCAATTAGCAATCAGAAGCTTCTAAAGCCATGACATCATTTTCTGAAATTTTCCAAGCTGTTTAAAGGCACAGTCAACTTGGTGTATGTAAACTTCTGACCCACTGGAATTGTGATAAAGTGAATTATAAGTGAAATAATCAGTCTGTAAACAATTAGATGTCCTAACCGACTTGCCAAAACTATAGATTGTTAACAAGACATTTGTGGAGTGGTTGAAAAACAAGTTTTAATCAAATCAAATCAAATGACTCCAACCTAAGTGTACGTAAACTTCCGACTTCAACTGTACATATGAGATGAGTAATGCAAGATATATAAGGCAAAGGGTGGCTATTTGAAGAATCTCAAATATATTTTGACTTATTTAACACTTTTTGGGTTACTACATGATTCCATATGTGTTATTTCATAGTTTTGAGGTCTTCACTATTATTCTACAATGTAAAAAATTGTATAAACTAAGAAAAACCCTTGAATGAGTAGGTGTGTCCAAACTTTTGACTAGTAGTGTATGCCTCATCACAATTCTATTTCTGAGATAAACGGACAGTTCCTCATGGTATATTTATTCTCTGACATGCAGTCAACTGTGGGACCTTACAGAGCCTTGCAAAATAATTCATCCCCCTTGGCGGTTTTCCTATTTTGTTGCATTACAACCTGTTTAAATTCATTTTTATTTGGATTTCATGTGATGTACAAACACAAAATAGTCCAAAATGGTGAAGTGAAATGAAAAGAATAACTTTTCAAAAAATGCAAAAATATTAATAACGGAGAAGTGGTGCATGCATATACACTGCTCAAAAAAATAAAGGGAACATTTAAACAACACAATGTAACTCCAAGTCAATCACACTTCTGTGAAATCAAACTGTCCACTTAGGAAGCAACACTGATTGACAATAAATTTCACATGCTGTTGTGCAAATGGAATAGACAACAGGTGGAAATTATAGGCAATTAGCAAGACACCCCCAATAAAGGACTGGTTTTGCAGGTGGTGACCACAGACCACTTCTCAGTTCCTATGCTTCCAGGCCGATGTTTTGGTCACTTTTGAATGCTGGCGGTGCTTTCACTCTAGTGGTAGCATGAGACGGAGTCTACAACCCACACAAGTGGCTCAGGTAGTGCAGCTCATCCAGGATGGCACATCAATGCGAGCTGTGGCAAGGTTTGCTGTGTCTGTCAGTGTAGTGTCCAGAACATGGAGGCGCTACCAGGAGACAGGCCAGTACATCAGGAGACATGGAGGAGGCCGTAGGAGGGCAACAACCCAGCAGCAGGACTGCTACCTCCGCCTTTGTGCAAGGAGGAGCAGGAGGAGCACTGCCAGAGCCCTGCAAAATTACCTTCAGCAGGCCACAAATGTGCATGTGTCTGCTCAAACGGTCAGAAACAGACTCCATGAGGGTGGTATGAGGGCCCGACGTCCACAGGTGGGGGTTGTGCTTACAGCCCAACACCGTGCAGGACGTTTGGCATTTTCCAGAGAACACCAAGATTGGCAAATTCGCCACTGGCGCCCTGTGCTCTTCACAGATGAAAGCAGGTTCACACTGAGCACATGTGACAGACGTGACAGAGTCTGGAGACGCCGTGGAGAACGTTCTGCTGCCTGGAAAATCCTCCAGCATGACCGGTTTGGCGGTGGGTCAGTCATGGTGTGGGGTGGAATTTCTATGGGGGGCCGCACAGCCCTCCATGTGCTCGCCAGAGGTAGCCCGACTGCCATTAGGTACCGAGATGAGATCCTCAGACCCCTTGTGAGACCATATGCTGGTGCGGTTGGCCCTGTATTCCTCCTAATGCAAGACAATGTTAGACCTCATGTGGCTGGATTGTGTCAGCAGTTCCTGCAAGAGGAAGGCATTGATGCTATGGACTGGCCCGCCCCTTCCCCAGACCTGAATCCAATTGAGCACATCTGGGACATCATGTCTCGCTCCATCCACCAACGCCACGTTGCACCACAGACTGTCCAGGAGTTGGCGGATGCTTTAGTCCAGGTCTGGGAGGAGATCCCTCAGGAGACCATCCACCACCTCATCAGGAGCATGCCCAGGCGTTGTAGGGAGGTCATACAGGCACGTGGAGGCCACACACACTACTGAGCCTCATTTTGACTTGTTTAAGGACATTACATCAAAGTTGGATCAGCCTGTAGTGTAGTTTTCCACTTTAATTTTGAGGGTGACTCCAAATCCAGACACTCCATTGGTTGATAAATTTAATTTCCATTGATAATTTTTGTGTGATTTTGTTGTCAGCACATTCAACTATGTAAAGAAAAAATTATTTAATAAGATTATTTCATTCATTCAGATCTAGGATGTGTTATTTTAGTGTTCCCTTAATTTTTTTGAGCAGTGTATATTCACCCCTTTTTCTATGATGCCCCTAAAAATCTGGTGCAACCAATTACCTTCAGAAGTCACATAATTAGTTAAATAAAGTCCACTTGTGTGCAATCTAAGTTTTACATGATCTGTCACATGATCTCAGTATATATACACTTGTTCTGAAAGGCCCCAGAGTCTGCAACACCACTAAGCAAGGGGGCACCACCAAGCAAGCGGCACCATGAAGACCAAGGAGTTCTCCAAACAGGTCAGGGACAAAGTTGTGGAGAAGTACAGATCAGGGTTGGGTTATAAACAAATATCCGAAACTTTGAACATCCCACAGAGCACCATTAAATCCATTATTCAAAAATTGAAAGAATATGGCACCACAACAAACCTGCCAAGAGAGTGCCGCCCACCAAAACTCACGGACCAGGCAAGGAGGGCATTAAATCAGAGAGGCAACAAAGACACCAAAGATAGAGCTGCAAAGCTCCACAGCGGAGATTGGAGTATCTGTCCATAGTACCACTTTAAGCCGTACACTCCACAGAGCTGGGCTTTACAGAAGAGTGACCAGAAAAAAGCCATTGCTTAAAGAAAAAAATAAGCAAACACATTTGGTGTTTGCCAAAAGGCATGTGGGAGACTCCCCAAACATATGGGAGAAGGTACTCTGGTCAGATGAGACTAAAATTGAGCTTTTTGGCCATCAAGGAAAACACTATGTCTGGCACAAACCCAACACCTCTCATCACCCCGAGAACACCATCCCCACAGTAAAGTGCGGTGGTGGCAGCATCATGCTGTGGGGATGTTTTTCATCGGCAGGGACTGGGAAACTGGTCAGAATTGAAGGAATGATGGATTGCGTTAAATACAGGGAAAATCTTGAGGGGAAACCTGTTTCAGTCATCCAGAGATTTGAGACTTGGACGGAGATTCACCTTCCAGCAGGACAATGACCCTAAGCATACTGCTAAAGCAACACTCAAGTGGTTTAAGGGGAAATATTTCAATGTCTTGGAATGGCCTAGTCAAAGCCCAGACCTCAATCCAATTGAGAATCTGTGGTATGACTTAAAGATTGCTGTACACCAGCGGAACCCATCCAACTTGAAGGAGCTGGAGCAGTTTTGCCTTGAATGGGCAAAAATCCCAGTGGCTAGATGTGCCAAGTTTATAGAGACATACCCCAAGAGACTTGCAGCTGTAATTGCTGCAAAAGGTGGCTCTACGAAGTATTGACTTTGGGGGGGTGAATAGTTGTCTGTTTTCTTGTCTTATTATTTGTTTGTTTCACAATAAAACATTTTTTGCATCTTCAAAGTGGTAGGCATGTAGTGTAAATCAAATTATACAAACCCCCCAAAAAATCAATTTTAATTCCAGGTTGTAAGGCAACAAAATAGGAAAAATGACAAAGGTGTAAATACTTTCGCAAGCCACTGTATATCGACAGGTGTGTTTCTTTCTAAATCATGGCCAAACAATTGAATTGGCCACAGGTGTACTTCAATCAAGTTGTAGTGACATCTCAAGGATTACCAAAGGAAATAGGATGCACCTGAGCTCAATTTGGAGTGTCATAGCAAAGGGGTGTGAATACTTATGGCAATTTGATATTCATGCTTCCATTCACTTATTCCACATTTTGTTGTGTCACAGCCTGAATTCAAAATTGATTAAATATATTTTTTTCTCACCCATCTACAAACAATACCTCATAATGACAAAGTGAGTACATGTTTTTAGAAATGTTAGCAAATTTGCAAATTTGGAATGTGGAATAAGTCAAGGGGTATTAATACTTTCTGAAGGCACTGTAAATCATAGGCAGTGAAAAATCTCAACACCAGTTTTGTTACATAAAACGTGTAGGTGCATTAACAAGGTGAACTCAGAAGATATGCTTCCAAACATAAAACATGTAGGTGCATTAACAGTGTGTAGGATGTCTATAAACCTCCTCTGCCTACTACTGAATTTCTACTGAAAATATTTAGATGACGCTCAGGGTTTAGATAAAAGGCTCTGGAAGCTCTTTAGATTTGATAGCCATGACAGGGCAGGCTGGCAGCTAGGGAAAAGTACACTGGTGGAAGGGTACTGGGAGAAGAAGTATTGTAATCTACCGTTTGGCTGTCAGGAAAGTCCATCTTGATCAACTTGTGGGCACACTCCTCAAAATCCAAACTGTTGAAAAAAGAGAAACATTTATTCATTATTCATCATCACTTTATAGGACAATAATAATGATCTATAAGTGCATAAGTTTGCATGATCAACTTTCAAACAGCTTTATCAAGTCATATGGACTAGGACATAGTGTCTGGGCACTAGGCAAGGTAACAACTTGCTGTTATGAAATGATCCAAAATTATCACACAGAAAAGTCTCTGTCCTCATGTATATTTTAGAAGTACATTCAGTACACATTTAGTGGAGTTTATATATCCATAAACAAACATGGGGCAGATTACTTATTTTTGAGTGTGATCCCTTTTGAAAATTCCATCCAACAGAACTCCATTTAGGAAGCAGGCAGGACTGCATCCTGCAGACATGGTGTAAAACTATGGTGAACACCATGGACTTCTCATTTTATTCAGACATTTCTCTTCTCTTACCACTGAAACTGCTGACAGACAAACTGCTGAGTCAACGGTGTAGATCCACAACGTCTGGACCAAAATTCACACTACACTAAAAACTGTCCTGACCGTGTGGCTCAGTTGGTAGAGCATGGCACTTGCAACGCCAGGGTTGTGGGTTCGATTCCAACGGGGGACCAGTACGAATGAAAATGTACAGTGAGGGAAAAAAGTATTTGATCCCATGCTGATTTTGAACGTTTGCCCACTGACAAAGAAATGATCAGTCTATAATTTTAATGGTACGTTTATTTGAACAGTGAGAGACTGAAATCCAGAATAACGCATGTCAAAAATGTTATAAATTGATTTGCATTTTAATGAGGGAAATAAGTATTTGACCCCCTCTCAATAAGAAAGATTTCTGGCTCCCAGGTGTATTTTATACAGGTAACGAGCTGAGATTAGGAGCACACTCTTAAAGGGAGTGCTCCTAATCTCAGTTTGTTACCTGTATAAAAGACACCTGTCCACAGAAGCAATCAATCAATCAGATTCCAAACTCTCCACCATGGCCAAGACCAAAGAGCTCTCCAAGGATGTCAGGGACAAGATTGTAGACCTACACAAGGCTGGAATGGGCTACAAGACCATCACCAAGCAGCTTGGTGAGAAGGTGACAACAGTTGGTGCGATTATTTGCAAATGGAAGAAACACAAAAGAACTGTCAATCTCCATCGGCCTGGGGCTCCATGCAAGATCTCACCTCGTGGAGTTGCAATGATTATGAGAACGGTGAGGAATCAGCCCAGAACTACACGGGAGGATCTTGTCAATGATCTCAAGGCAGCTGGGACCATAGTCACCAAGAAAACAATTGGTAACACACTATGCCGTGAAGGACTGAAATCCTGCAGCGCCCGCAATGTCCCTCTGCTCAAAAAAGCACATATACATGCCCATCTGAAGTTTGCCAATGAACATCTGAATGATTCAGAGGAGAACTGGGTGAAAGTGTTGTGGTCAGATCAGACCAAAATTGAGCTCTTTGGCATCAACTCAACTCGCCGTGTTTGGAGGAGGAGGAATGCTGCCTATGACCCCAAGAACACCATCCCCACATATGCATCAGACAACCTCTGTGCATATGTAGTCGGTTTTATTCAAACACATTTATTTTTATCAGGATAATTTCTACCTGCAAGCGGCAGTGTTTTTATTTGTTGGCTTTGTGTAGGCTATTATTACATAGTTACTTTTAGATTTGTATAATTTTCATTTAGATTTAGATAGAATGTAGATTAACCACAGACATCTTGATCTCTGGCTCCCTCTTGAGTAATTTGTGTGTCTTAATTATTTAATCAAACAGCGTGCTTAAAGCATCAGACAAGCTCAGTACATGTAGTTCATTTTATTAAAACACATAGGGTGTGTCTATGCAGTGCCTTGCAAAAGTATTCATCCCCCTTGGCGTTTTTCCTTTTTTGTTGCATTACAACCTGTAATTTAAAAGGATTTTTATTTGGATTTCATGGAATGGACATACACAAAATAGTCCAAATTGTTTCAAAAAATTCGAAATAATCAATAACTGAAAAGTTGTGCGTGCATATGTTTTCACCCCCTTTGCTATGAAGCTCCTAAATAAAATCTGGTGCAACCAATTACCTTCAGAAGTCACATAATTACTTAAATAAAGTCCACCTGTGTGCAATCTAAGTGTCACATGATCTCAGTATATATACACCTGTTCTGAAAGGCCCCAGAGTCTGCAACACCACTAAGCAAGGGGCACCACCAAGCAAGCGGCACCATGAAGACCAAGGAGCTCTCCAAACAGGTCAGGGACAAAGTTGTGGAGAAGTGCAGATCAGGGTTTGGTTATAAACAAATATCAGAAACTTTGAACATCCCCCGGAGCACCATTAAATCCATTATTAAAAAATGGAAAGAATATGGCACAACAACAAACCTGCCAAGAGAGGGCCGCCCACCAAAACTCACGGACCAGGCAAAGAGGGCATTAATCAGAGAGGCAACAAAGAGATCAAAGATAACCCTGAAGAAGCTGCAAAGCTCCACAGCGTAGATTGGAGTATCTGTCCATAGGACCACTTTAAGCTGTACACTCCACAGAGCTGGGCTTTACGGAAGAGTGGCCAGAAAAAAGCCATTGCTTAAATTAAAAATAAGCAAACATGTTTGGTGTTCGCCAAAAGGCATGTGGGAGACTCCCCACACATATGGAAGAAGGTACTCTGGACAGATGAGACTAAAATTGAGCTTTTTGGCCATCAAGGAGAATGCTATGTCTGGCGCAAACCCAACACCTCTCATTCATCACCCTGAGAACACCATCCCCTGAGAACACCACAGTGAAGCATGCATTGGCAGGGACTGGGAAACTGGTCAGAATTGAAGGAATGATGGATTGCGCTTAATACAGGGAAATTCTTGAGGGAAACCTCTTTCAGTCTTCCAGAGATTTGAGGGTGGGGTGGGGGGGTGAATAGTTATGCACACTCAAGTTTTCTGTTTTTTTGTCTTATTTCTTGTTTGTTTCACCCCAAAAAAAATTAAGCACACTGTTTGATTAAAAAAAAGGGATGTCGATTTGCATGGGGCTAGTATTATCAGAGGACCTTGGAGTTCGCCAAAAAACAGTAGGTTATTCTGGCTGGAATTGATACTCTCCTGCCATGTACAAATTACTGACATGGCAGATTTGGACAGGACTAAAATGAAAGATGTGCTGTTTTGTGCTTGTGCACATAATTACATTACCAAACCACCCCCAGTAAAACTAATCCCGTCCGAATAGGGTTTAAGGCAAGGCCTGTCAACATTCACAAGGCCGCAGGGCCAGACGGATTACCAGGACGTGTACTCCGAGCATGTGCTGACCAACTGGCAAGTGTCTTCACTGACATTTTCAACATGTCCCTGACTGAGTCTGTAACATCAACATGTTTCAAGCAGACCACCATAGTCCCTGTTCCCAAGGACTCTAAGATAACCTGCCTAAATGACTACCCACCCGTAGCACTGACGTCTGTAGCCATGAAGTGCTTTGAAAGGCTGGTCATGGCTCACATCAACACCATTATCCCAGAAACCCTAGATCCACTCCAATTTGCATACCGCCCCAACAGATCCACAGATGATGCAATCTCTATTGCACTCCACACTGCCCTTTCCCACCTGGACAAGAGGAACACCTACGTGAGAATGCTATTCATTGACTACAGCTCAGCATTCAACACCATAGTGCCCTCAAAGCTCATCACTAAGCTAAGGATCCTGGGACTAAACACCTCCCTCTGCAACTGGATCCTGGACTTCCTGACGGGCCGCCCCCAGGTGGTAAGGGTAGGTAACAACACATCTGCCACACTGATCCTCAACACGGGGGCCCCTCAGGGGTGTGTGCTCAGTCCCCTCCTGTACTCCCTGTTCACCCATGACTGCATGGCCAGACACGACTCCAACACCATCATTAAGTTTGCCGACGACACAACAGTGGTAGGCCTGAACACCGACAACGATGAGACAGCCTATAGGGAGGAGGTCAGAGACCTGGCCGTGTGGTGCCAGGATAACAACCTCTCCCTCAACGTGACCAAGACAAAGGAGATGATTGTGGACTACAGGAAAAAAAGAGGACTGAGCACGCCCCCATTCTCATCGACGGGGCTGTAGTGGAACAGGTTGAGAGCTTCAAGTTCCTTGGTGTCCACATCACCAACGAACTATCATGGTCCAAACACACCAAGACAGTCGTGAAGAGGGCACGACAAAGCCTATTCCCCCTCAGGAGACTGAAATGATTTGGCATGGGTCCTCAGATCCTCAAAAAATTCTACAGCTGCACCATCGAGAGCATCCTGACTGGTTGCATCACCGCCTGGTATGGCAACTGCTTGGCCTCCGTCCGCAAGGCACTACAGAGGGTAGTGCGTACGGCCCAGTACATCACTGGGGCCAAGCTTCCTGCCATCCAGGACCTCTATACCAGGCGGTGTCAGAGGAAGGCCCTCAAAATTGTCAAAGACTCCAGCCACCCTAGTCATAGACTGTTCTCTCTGCTACCGCACGGCAAGCAGTACCGGAGTGCCAAGTCTAGGTCCAAAAGACTTCTCAACAGCTTCTACCCCCAAGCCATAAGACTCCTGAACAGCTAATCATGGCTACCCGGACTATTTGCACTGCCCCCCCACCCCATCTTTTTACGCTGCTGCTACTCTGTTAATTATTTATGCATAGTCACTTTAACTCTACCCACATGTACATATTACTTCAACTACCTCAACTAGCCGGTGCCCCCGCACATTGACTCTGCACCGGTACCCCCCTGTATATATAGCCTCCCTACTGTTATTTTATTTTACTTCTGCTCTTTTTTTCTCAACACTTTTTTGTTGTTTAATTCTACTTTTTTATAAAAAATAAATGCACTGTTGGTTAAGGGCTGTAAGTAAGCATTTCACTGTAATGTCTGCACCTGTTGTATTCGGCGCATGTGGCCAATAAAATTTGATTTGATTTGATTTATTTCCTCATCTCTGCTGCTGCTGCCTCCCCAGCATTGTTCTTAATTTTGCTATTATGCACATAGCAACAGGTGCCAATTCTACGGCGCACTGAAGATTGTTTCAGAACCGCGGACAGCGACCATATCCAACGCGGGAGACAGCGCAATTGTTATAAAATCTTAGATTTAGTGTTGCACCATTATTTTCACATAATATAACCATATACAATTTCAGTATCACATCTTAGAGTGATGGACTGTGCCATCCCTGTGGCCTCCGCAATGGATTAGTCCACTGAGATAGGCGCGAATCAGACCGGTGTTTTGTGCACCATGAAAATAAATTATAATAATTGAGACTGCTCGACTAAAGAAATCCTGGTGACCAACAGCCTACCGACCAAACACTCGACCAGTCGACCAAATGGGCTCAGCCCTAAAACAAAGTGTCAACTCCGACAATGAGAATGGTAAACTGTAATGATAATAATATATTGAATGCATTAACAGAAATTACCATAACCAAACATTGTAGATTAGAAATTACAGGAATTAATTATAAATGTAGGCTACTACTGGTGATATAAGTAAATGGGGAATTGATAGACTAACAATCAAAGGGTAAACAATTTACACAATGAAGTTATGTAACAATGAATGCGCACGGAATGGCAGGAAAGCGCATTCTGGAGACGTGCCTTGTGCATTTTAGCCACAATCCCAATATTCTAGGACAGTGGCAACCCCGTGGCCTCCTCAATGGATTAGTCCACTGAGACAGGCGCAAATCACAGGTGCCTCGAGTGCCATGATAAAAAATAATCTATTTGGTACTGCGCGACTAAAAACAATCTTGGTCGACCAAAGAAAATCTTGGTCGACCAACAGCCTATCGACCAGCCAACCCTACTACAGACCCAAACCCAGCTAATCCAAGCCCAGTTGTAAGGGGCTGGCCTTGCTACACATTCACCATAGTTGCTTGAACCGTGCCGGAAAGGCCAATGTGAAAGGAAAATAACCAAGCCAGCCCAGTTCAGCACAATAATGTGAAAAGGCTAAGAGTGGACCAGGATCACAGCTCTACCACAGCCTTTCAGATTGAGTACGGTCTGGGTATTTTCTGTCTCCTCTCTGGGGTCCTGCTAATCTTTTAATTACAGACTATCACACCAAGACAGACAGGCCGGTCAATGGAAACTGACTTGAGTATAATGGAAAATAATGGGAAATGTGACAAAACAACTAGGCTATGACAAACAACTAACCTTCAACAGAAGGACTGACAGATATGCCAAATGTCTATGTCACCATGCTACGCAAACATGCTAATACTATGCAGTATGCAAACATGTAATACAAAACAGGCCTATGTGGGAGGCCTACACTGTGTACATACATAAGATACATACAAATACTCTGCCTATGTCTATTCGTGGCCTGAAGACGTTCTTTCAGAAACAAGATTAAAATAGACTGCACACATGCATAGCCGCTTATTTAAAAGGGCTTAAACGAGGAGAAGAG
The DNA here is from genome assembly GCF_964263955.1 of Coregonus lavaretus. NCBI lineage: Eukaryota > Metazoa > Chordata > Actinopteri > Salmoniformes > Salmonidae > Coregonus > Coregonus lavaretus. The sequence continues at coordinate 17,971,828 of NC_139992.1, forward strand.
CTTTCAGCATTATTAACATCTGAGTGGTCACTGAATGGCCCCGAGGCAGACTGTCTGATTGACAAGTGAATGGCTCAGCAGTACCCTCCTTCCACCTACCTACTTCATCTGACAGTAAGTGAATGGTTCTCAGTTCTCTCCTTCCTACACCAGCTGGAAAAACACCAGCTCAGCTTTAAAGGAGAATCTAGGAAGAATAGCCCACAATGGTTGCCGTTCTCTTTGACCTCTATCACCAGGTTCATTCATTAGGCAGCAAATGGAAGAAACTGCGAAGGACTACCTGGACCAATGTTTTGTTACGATGTGCTCTAATGACCCAGCGCAACTAGAGAGAGAAAACCTCCCAAAAGGATGATGAAACTAAAGCATGGCGCATTCTGATCCTAGACTTCACCTCGGCTGCTGTGCATCAATGAATCCTTCTCCACCTGCTGCAGCAGCCTCCCTAAGGTCTCAGACACACCAGTAACGGTTGCTGGCCGAGAGTACTTTGCACCTCTGAACGTAAATTTGCGAAACCTGAATGTGCACTGATTTTACATGTAGAATTGCGTGAAAAACGCAAGATCCACATTCGGTGCGCTATGTGCGAGCCTTAACAACAATGCTATATCTAGAGTTAATAAAACCTGGTTTAAAATGCCCCCCCCACCCCCATAGCATTCACAGCAGTCTGTTCCTCGTCAAAATCCACCCCAACATCCCTCAATACAATCCTATTCAGTCTAGTTCACCCATAAAAATAAAAAAAATTATGTCAATGAATGTGTGCAAACCTAACTTTTCATGAAACTAAGGGGGGGGAAATATTGTTCAAATACAGCTTTAAATAAACTGCATCCTTCTAAACTCGTCTCTATCTGCCGTGGACATGGAGTGATTTTCAGCCATCTGGTTAGGGTTTTATTTGAGCCCAGAGGAAAAGTCTACTACTGCCCCATTTCTTCTGAAAACATCCCTGGATCTGGGCACGTTCCCATTCTGTTGGCATTGGCAGCTCTAGTTTACTTTTCTTAACAGAAAAACACCATTCAGGCAGCGCGGACACACACAGTGTAGTACCCACCTTGACTGGATGGCGAGATAGATGGTGCGGCGAAACGCGACCAGGTTGACTTCCGTCTGGTCGAAGATGGTGACTTTCTCTGCATCTATAAAAGGAAAACAATCAATAGTTATCAGGATGAAGGAGGGGTTGTATTCATTGTTGCACCATCACAAGTTTGTCATACTATCTGTCTCCAAACAGAGGTCAGTCAGTCTGTCTCACTCTTTACAGAAAGTTATCTAAACTCTTCTTAAATTGTTAGTGTGGGAGGGATGCTGAGCAGATTAGCAATGAACAATGTGGTCCTGTGGCATGGTGCTACTAGCCCACAGGGATAACAGACATGCCTCTTGGGCAGTTCAAAATGTTGATTGGGGACCCCCTTGCTGTGAAATGAAATAATTCTTCTTGAAAATGTGTATTATACTGTATTTTACATTGTATTTGATTTAGTAAATTGTGTATATGCAGGGCTCCCTTGTAAAAGAGACCTTGGTCTCAATGGTGACTCCCTTTGAAAATAAAGGTAAAATAAACATACTGAAAAAAGACTGCACTCACTGTAGTATAAGTCACTTTGAATAAAAGTGTCTGCTACGTGGCATATCTAGAAGGAGAGCAGAGCAGTCAGACCACTCCTTCCTTCCTAATGGCCTTGGTATGTGGTGCATTTCCTTTGCAGATCTGAGCCGCTGGGGATGATGAGATTTCTGGGACAGATAACCTCTGGGACCAACGAGGAGCCAAGGCCGAGGCCACCACCACTGTCCCAAAGTGCTCCCTCTCTCAGTGAGGACACAGAATACCTACTGCAACATCAGTGAAAAGTTCCATGTAGCCTAGCCTATACTTTTCAGGTGTGTTCAGGTGTTGTCTGTCTGTTTACTGTTGTTTGTTTCGATTCTATGTTACTTGTGAGCTGTGGAAAGAAATGGCTCATGAGGGATATGCCTAATAAACGTAATCAATCAGTCATCAATCAATCACTGTCACTATCAAAAGAGTCACATAGACCCTAGTATATGCATATATACCATCTCCACCCTCTTCCCCCTCTTTTTCTTCATCGCCGTCATCTTCATCATCGTCACTTCCATCCACATCTTCTCCAGAGCCACTGCTGCCCTCATCCAGAATCTCTGAGGGGAAAAGAGACAGGCAAATGGCATACTGTATGTTAAAACAATCATCTTCTTCCACATTTTTCGCCCAATAGTTTCCCAAAACATTGTCTTTCACAATAACGAACTGAAATGTCTCCCAATATGTTAACATTCATGTGTTAACATAACTATGTTTACATAATGTCACTGTGACAGTATAATGCAATTCATTTGGTATTGGTAATACAGAATTACTACTCCATGGTAGCCGCAACACTAGCTAGGTAGCAGCATGGCTCCACAACCACTTATCCATTACACTTTACACAGCATTCATTTCAAAGGCAACTGTACTAAGAATGGCCTTATTGCTTCACCTTAAGGCATTTAATTGGCCATGTGATCCTTCAAACTATCAACTCACCCTTCTTAATTGCTTTGTACTTCTCCTCATTCTCCAAGAAGTCTGGATCCATCTTAAAGACATCTGCAAGATAGACAGAAGCACTGTTGTTTTTAATAGCAACCATTCGTTTGCAATTAGTACATTTCGGAGCAATTAAAGTTATTGCAAATGAGATGCAACCAGAAGTAATTACCCATAAAAAACACAAGCACTGTGTATTAAGAGGCAATTCATAATAGGGCTTAATGTGATAACTGCTTTCCTCCCCTCTCTTGCCCCCTGAAGGGATGCTAGTATAGATTTTCAATTAGGACAAGTTTGTCTGTGCTGAAGCTACAGAAAATATGCTTATTCTGTTGAATTGTACAAACATAAATAAATAGCAACACAGATGCTTAGTCTTAATGTCAGTTTTGAAATGTAACCCTCTATTATGAGACTGAAGGAAAGAGAGAGACAGAGACAGAGAGAGCAAGAGAGAGAGAGACCAAGAGAGAGAAGGCAAGAGAGAGAGAGAGACCGAGAGAGCGACTGAGAGAGAGCAAGAGAGAGAGACAGAGACCAAGAGACAGAGAGACCGACAGAGAGAGAGACAGAGAGAGAGACAGAGAGAGAGAGACAGACAGAGAGAGAGTGAGAGAGACAGAGAGAGAGAGACAGAGTGAAAGAGCCAGAGAGAGAGAGAGAGCAAGAGAGAGAGACAGAGAGAGAGACAGAGAGAGAGAGAGAGAGAGACAGACAGAGAGAGAGAAAGAGGCAGAGAGAGAGAGAGAGAGAGAGACAGACAGACAGACAGAGAGAGAGAAAGAGACAGAGAGAGAGAGACAGAGAGAGAGAGAGACCGAGAGCGAGAGACAGAGAGAGAGACCGACAGAGAAAGAGACCGACAGAGAGAGAGACCGACAGAGAGAGAGAGACCGACAGAGAGAGAGACCGACAGAGAGAGAGACCGACAGAGAGAGAGACCGACAGAGAGAGAGAGAGAGAGAGTCAGAGAGAGAAAGAGACAGAAAGAGAGAGAGAGAAAGTGAGAGAGAGAGCGAGACAGAGCGAGAGACAGAGCGCGAGACAGAGCGAGAGAGAGAGAGAGAGAGAGAGAGAGCGAGACAGAGAGCGAGAGAGAGAGAGCGAGACAGAGAGCGAGAGAGAGAGCGAGACAGAGAGCGAGAGAGCGACAGAGAGGGCTGTGTCCAAATATCCATACTTTCGTCCTAAATAGTAGGCTGATTCTGTATGCTGAAAAAATTGAGTATACTTTAAATGCCCGGATGTCATGCTCATTTCGGCTTTGTCAACAGCTTATCAATTAGATATGAGGATGCGCTACCGAAATCAACGAATAGCGGGAAACAACGCAATCACGCATGACGCATTCGCACAATACGAAAATAGAATGTTTAATAATAGTATGTGACGTTTCGAAAATCGAGTATGGTTTAAATGCGAGGATGTTATACTCATTTCGGCTCTTCATCTAGTAGAATTCAATGCACACTTTTTAACAATGCATTGGAAAAGGTGGGCTGCGAGTGACAGGCCCCAGTTCTCTTCAAGTAGCCAACAAAACTAGACTACTTAATAGCGAAGATGCCCGAAGCTTCTGTGGTGGTGTTCTAATGTATGCTCAGTAGTTTTTGTTCTCCTTAACATTTTCACAAGTCTTTATTTAGATTTTGGGGGGATTTCTGTTTTCTCATTGAAAAGTGTTTATTGTTCTCTTGGCCTTCATCAGAGCTTTTAAACTAAATACTAAACCATCTTTTGATTTTTGAATGTGTCAGCACAGGGGACTCGGAATGTGGCTGCGTTATTGATGTCATGTTAATCAGGCCTATTAATTTGAACATTAGTTTAGTTCTGCAGTCTAGGCTACCTATTTAATTTATGAATCAAGCCTTAGCAGTCATTCTGATCTCGTTCCCAATTATCAGTGCTTTAGTTTATTTTGTTGCTGTCCAGCGGTTCTGAATTTGCCATGCACCCATCCAAGTTTTTCTGTGCAATAGTCTTTTGATTTGAACATTTGAAAGTTTTGGTGTGTGTACTAGGCTATTTGATTTAATTGATATTTGTTACAGCACTTTGGTTTCACTAATACATATGTTGATAGAACCTAATTATCTGTAGCTATCTTCAGTCCTTTTTTATATAGGATAGATGGGCTACATGGTCTAGTACGGTGTAGGTCGAATGTGATAGTCTGCCTACAACCAGTTTGAGAGAGAGGTCAAGAAAGATTGAGAGACCGACTGTGATTTCTCTCTTCTCAGAGAACATTATTCGATACTGGGACATCTATAGAGAGACTGATAAGAGAGGAAACACCCAGCTATATCTGTATAAGCCCCAACTCTTAGGGACCTAAAGGACAGCAGGTGAATTGACTGAATAATGAGACAGGGTATTTTTCTTTCTCCCCTGGCAATGAACCATGATGCTGAACACTCAAATTATCACAGTTAAGTCTCAATCTCATTTGCACTGATTTGAAAATACATTATTCGTGAAAACAATATGGTCAATGCTAGTCATTAGGTGGCTTTTACCTGGTCAGTAAAGACAAGGACAGTGGTGAAAGAGCCAGGATGTTAAAGTGATGTTCCAAAGGTTTTGTTTCATTTCAGCCAGTAGTTTTGAAAGTAGTGCTCACGAGCCAAAACGGGTCCCCGAATATTTGTTGTTGTTGTGCAATTTGTATGATACACTACATGACCAAAAGTATGTGGACACCTGCTCATCGAACATCTCATTCCAAAATCATAGGCATTAATATGGAGTTGGTCCCCCTTTTGCTGCTATAACAGCCTCCACTCTTCTGGGTAGGCTTTTCACTAGATGTTGGAACATTGCTGCGGGGACTTGCTTCCATTCAGCCAAAAGAGTGAGGTCGGGCATTTCACTGATGTTGGGCGATTATGCCTGGCACGCAGTCGGCGTTCCAATTCTTCCCAAAGGTGTTCGATGGGGTTGAGGTCAGGGCTCTGCGCAGGCCAGTCAAGTTCTTCCACACCGATCTCGACAAACCATTTCTGTATGGACCTCGCTTTGTGCATGGGGAATTGTCATGCTGAAACAGGAAAGAGCATTCCCCAAACTGTTGCCACAAAGTTGGAAGCACAGAATTGTCTAGAATGTCACTATGCTGTAGCATGAAGATTTACCTTCACTGAAAGTAAGAGGCCTAGCCCGAACCATGAAAAACAGCCCCAGACAATTATTCATCCACCACCAAACTTCACAGTTGGTACTATGCACTCGGGCAGGTAGCGTTCTCCTGGCATCCGCCAAACCCAGATTGGTCCGTTGGACTGCCAGATGGTGAAGCGTGATTCATCACGCCAGAGAACGCATTTACACTGCTCCAGAGTCCAATGGTGGCGAGCTTTACACCACTAAAGCCGATGCTTGGCATTGCGCATGGTTATCTTAGGCTTGTGTGCGGCTGCTCGGCCATGGAAACCCATTTCATGTAGCTCCAGACGAACAGTTCCTGTGCTGACTCGGTAGTGAATGTTGCAACCGACAGCCAATTTTTACGCTCTACGCGTTTCAGCACTTGGCGGTCCCATTCTGTGAGCTTGTGTGGCCTACCACTTAGTGTATGTTACGAATTCCAACTCGTACAATATGTTACGAATTTGTAAGTGCTTAGGATCTGGGACTGCATCTTTAACTGATTAGGCCTTCTAGCTAGGGGGTATTCAGTATCTCTTATTGGTTGTAGTCCTCTAGGGGTAACATATGTGTGAACTGATCCTATATTCTATTGTATATAGTATCTTACTCAGTATATCTTCCTGGTTGTAGTCATCCTCTAGGGGCAGCATGTGTGTGAACTGATCCTCTTCCTCCACTAGGTCCAGCCCCTCTGGGACGATAGGGTGGTCCTTAAACCCGTCCTTCCTGATGGCAAACATCACCTCGATCATGTACTGCACACGCTTGTCTATCTCCGACTCGTGAAGGATGTTACGCAGCCGCTCGAAGATGGCTGAAAACAGACACAGACAATGTTTGAATCATAGAAATATGATTATGATTATATTTCTATGGTTTGAATTTGATACCAAGAAAAATGCAACATAAGAGCACCAAAAATAAGATCACCAGAGAAATCAATCAAGAAATCACTAGATTTCTCTGAATGAGCTGTGATAGACTGCTAAAAGGATTCTGTAGCTGTGATGATGGAACTGATGCTTCAATCACCCACGCCTGTTCAAACTGTAAGAACAGAGCGGAAGTGTTGTGTATTGCTATGCACCATTGATGCCTCTAGGTGAGACCTCAGTGTATTGCTATGTACCATTGATGCCTCTAGGTGAGACCTCAGTGTATTGCTATGTACCATTGATGCCTCTAGGTGAGACCTCAGTGTATTGCTATGTACCATTGATGCCTTTAGGTGAGACCTCAGTGTATTGCTATGTACCATTGATGCCTCTAGGTGAGACCTCAGTGTATTGCTATGTACCACTGATGCCTCTAGGTGAGACCTCAGTGTATTGCTATGTACCATTGATGCCTCTAGGTGAGACCTTAGTGTATTGCTATGTACCATTGATGCCTCTAGGTGAGACCTCAGTGTATTGCTATGTACCATTGATGCCTTTAGGTGAGACCTCAGTGTATTGCTATGTACCATTGATGCCTCTAGGTGAGACCTCAGTGTATTGCTATGTACCACTGATGCCTCTAGGTGAGACCTCAGTGTATTGCTATGTACCACTGATGCCTCTAGGTGAGACCTCAGTGTATTGCTATGTACCACTGATGCCTCTAGGGGAGACCTCAGTGTATTGCTATGTACCATTGATGCCTCTAGGGGAGACCTCAGTGAGTTTGAGGCCACACTCCTTGAGGAAGCTGATGGACACCTCCACGCTGTCGTCTGTAGGTCTCTCCAGGAGCAGGGTCAACATCTCTAAACACAGCACCTCATGGGCCTGGGCGGGGAACAAGGGAAATAGGATGAAAACACTGCGTGTGTATGTGATCTAGCATAGCCAATAGAAAGAGGACTTACCACATTCTGATTGACCAGGTGGGCAACAAACTTTGATGCCGTGAGACATTGTGCCTGAAAAACAAGGACAAAAAATCATTTTGAGTTCAGTTGGTAGAGCATGGTGCTTGTAAGGCCAGGGTAGTGGGTTCGATTCCCAGGACCACTCATATGTAAAACGTATGCACACATGACTAAGTCGCTTTGGATAAAAGAGTCTGCTAAATGGCATATATTATTATTATTGTATATTTAACTACAAAGAGTGGCTCAGATACATTACAACTCCTTATTCTCCACAATATGTAACAACATTTAAGTTGTTTTAGTTCAAACATCTAGTGCATAACAGTATGAGCAAGAGGAGCCAAAAAGGCCAACATGGGCTTGTCAGGTACACATGATCTCTTAAATGAGGCAGCAGTAGCGTCTGGAGCAGCCAGTCACCTTGTCGTTCCTACGGTAGCCCTTGCGGAAGTTAAGGATGAGTCTCTTGAGGATGAGCTCTCCTATCTGAGGGAACTTGGAGTTGATGATGGCTACGACCGCAGCATAGACGTGGGTGAAGGTGGCCGAGGCGCTCTGGGCCTGCAGGGTGGACCTGGCCAGGAGACCTCTGTAGAGCAGACACACAGACAGACACACACACACAAACAAACAGACAGACAGACAGACATGAAACACACACATTAGTGATCTGCACTTGTATGAAGCTAATCTGTCTCAAAGCTCACTTTAAGAAACGTGAAATGTTTCCGATTGACATCTTGGAAAGGTCCCTCTTGTAAAAGACATTTGATCTCAATGAGAATAGCCTGCATAAATAAATATGAAATAAATCCATTAGAAATCTCAGTCCATTACCTGCCCCTGACGATGTTCTCCTGCAGCAGTTCCTGGATGATCATGGCGATGTTGGATACGTTCACCTTGTTGATCAGACCATTGATGGACTTCTTCAGAGCCTCCCAGCTCATACGCTGGTAAGCCAGACTAGAAAGAGGGGGGTAATAAGTAAGCTCTTTGAAACAATTGGCAAGACCTACTGTATTTTTTGTGTATCTGGACTAACTGGTGTGATGGTTGTCCTTTGATTAGAAAAATAATTGTAATACATGTTCCCTGACAACACTGCGAATTTCAAAATGGTCTTGTCAGTATATGTGCAATAAAGTAATAAAAACATTGCATTTCTACAGCATACAGTCACTGAAGCAGAACATATTTCAAAGTGCATTCCTAAGCAATGCCACGACCTACACTAAACACTACCTCAAAACAGTTAATAGACCGGGTCTGAAATGTATCTGCATTCCCCAGTTCCACTCTAGATTAAGGGACAAAGTAGCACCTTTAAAAGGCATTAGTAGCTAGGTTTCCATCCAATTGGCGACAGATTTCCATGCAAATATTCTAAAATCCACATAAAGAAAATATGCGCATTTTCCCACAAGTGGTGTGTTTCCACCTAACTGGCTTGTTGCGGATAGAAATCAGTGCGTGATGACATAGTTCACACAAAATGTACTTTTTCGCTTATGTTTTCATGTACCGAATAAAAATCTAAAGTTTAATGTGTCTCCATCACATTTTCAACTCTTGATTTTGTCACAAACACTGTTGCATTAAATAGCAAATGTGCACTCTAGCCAACAGCCCAGATACAATGCGGGTAGGCTGTGTGGGTAGGCTAGTCTATATGATGAGATTATTATGGATAAGAGCAAAAATATTGAATTTGTCCAACGGCAGTCAAGCATCAATCATCATTTCACCAGAAGAAGACCCTCGATATTTATTGGAAAGCAGCATCAAGATCACCGTGCACTTTCACCACCCTGTGAAGTTAATCATAACTTATTTCATCTGTAGCCTAACAAACTGCATGGCTTCCCGAGTCGTAGTGGGAGGACCACACACCATATCATCCCGACTCCAAGTTTACCTCGATATGATGGTTATTATATCAATATTTGTGCATAAAGGAGTTTACACTGACATTTCTCGTATAATTCATTTTACCGACACAAAAAGATCCCACCATGTCAAACAAATATATTATCTATTGGCATTAATAAAATTGTACCGAAACTTCCTTTTTCCATCATAGCTGTCGTGATTTTTTTATTTATTTTTTATACAGGGTGACTTTACTTGGATGGAAACGTGGTTAGTAACTGGAAACTTTCCCTGAAATAACAAAAACTCCTCCTGCATCCCCAGATTAGCTGGTCTGGGATAGTGTTGATGGTGCTGCTTTATTCAAGGCCTCTAGTGTGGGGCTCTGTGTGTGTGGGGGGCTATGTGTGTGTGTGTGTGTGTGTGTGTGTGTGTGTGTGTGTGTGGTGTTCTGTGTACTCAGTGTGTGTGTGTGTCTAGGCTCTGGGAGGACAGGATAGTCCTCCCATCTATCCTTCCAATCCCCTTCATTGCCCTCCTCTGCCCCAGAGGATCTTAGTGAACCAATCTCTACTTCATTATCCATGTCACCTCCTTGGCTATGTCCCAAATGGCACCCTGTTCTCTTTATATTGCACCTTCTTTTGACCAGGGCCTGTAGGGCTCTGGTCAAAAGAAGTGCACAACATAGGGAGCCATTTGGGACGCACATCTCGTCTCAGGGCGCTTGGCCTCAAGGAGCGAAGATGCTTGTCCAGGAGATGAGGTTAGAGGTAGGTGACTGTGTGAAAACACCTTGAGTGAATGTCCGAAATAGCATCCTATTCCTTATATAGTACTCTGCAGGGATTCCCTATATAGCACTACGTAGGGAGTAGGGTGCCATTTCAGACACAGCCACAGATATCCACACCTCTCTCAGAGAGTCGGCTGCTAATTTTAGAGCCTGGCTCTGACACCTAGCTCCCTCCAGACTAAAAATAAATATATATTGTGTCGTCATCCATTGATTTCCTTGACAGCTCGGAACAAACGATATGGCATTTGAGCCTGATTGCATTTCATTATATATATATATTTTTTTACCCCCTTTTCTCCCCAATTTCGTGATTACGATCTTGTCTCATTGCTGCAACTCCCCAACGGGCTCGGGAGAGGCGAAGGACGAGTCATGCGTCCTCCGAAACATGACCCACCAAACCGCGCTTCTTAACACCTGCCTGCTTAACCCGGAAACCAGCTGCACCAATGTCTCGGAGGAAACACTGTTCAACTTATGACGAAGTCAGCCTGCAGGCGCCCGGCCCGCCACAAGGAGTTGCTAGAGCGCGATGAGCCAAACCATCTCCTAACGCGGACGACGCTGGGCCAAATGTGCGCCGCCCTATGGGACTCCCGGTCACAGCCGGTTGTGAAACAGCCTGGGACCGAACCCGGGTCTGTAGTGACGCCGCAACACTGCAATGCAGTGCCTTAGACTGCTGCACCACTCGGGAGGCCTCAAACCGCGCTTCTTAACACCCGCTCGGTGAACCCGGAAGCCAACTGCACCAATGTATCGAACCCCAGGCTGTATTGACTCCGCAACACTGCGATGCAGTGCCTTAGACCGCTGCACCACTTGGGAGGCCCTGCATTTCATTATTTTATTGAAATCGTCATATTTAATTATTTCAAAGAAATATGGTCAAGTTTAATTCTCGTTTTGTGTCAACTACACCATCCCATCATGATGTACAGTGAATATATTTGATCCCCTGCTGATTTTGTACATTTGCCCACTGACAAAGAAATGATCAGTCTATAATTTTAATGGTAGGTTTATTTGAACAGTGAGAGACAGAATAACAACAAAAAAATCCAGAAAAACGCATGTCAAGAATTTTATAAATTGATTTGCATTTTAATGAGGGAAATAAGTATTTGACCCCTCTGCAAAACATGACTTGTAGTTGGCCACCAGGTTTGCACACATCTCAGGAGGGATTTTGTCCCACTCCTCTTTGCAGATCTTCTCCAAGTCATTAAGGTTTCGAGGCTGATGTTTGGCAACTCGAACCTTCAGCTCCCTCCACAGATTTTCTATGGGATTAAGGTCTGGAGACTGGCTAGGCCACTCCAGGACCTTAATGTGCTTCTTCTTGAGCCACTCCTTTGTTACCTTGGCCGTGTGTTTTGGGTCATTGTCATGCTGAAATACCCATCCACGACCCATTTTCAATGCCCTGGCTGAGGGAAGGAGGTTCTCACCCAAGATTTGACGGTACATGGACCCGTCCATTGTCCCTTTGATGCGGTGAAGTTGTCCTGTCCCCTTGGCAGAAAAACACCCCCAAAGCATAATGTTTCCACCTCCATGTTTGACGGTGGGGATGGTGTTCTTGGGGTCATAGGCAGCATTCCTCCTCCTCCAAACACGGCGAGTTGAGTTGATGCCAAAGAGCTCGATTTTGGTCTCATCTGACCACAACACTTTCACCCAGCTCCTCTGAATCATTCAGATGTTCATCGGCAAACTTCAGACGGGCATGTATATGTGCTTTCTTGAGCAGGGGGACCTTGCGGGCCCTGCAGGATTTCAGTCCTTCACGGCGTAGTGTGTTACCAATTGTTTTCTTGGTGACTATGGTCCCAGCTGCCTTGAGATCATTGACAAGATCCTCCCGTGTAGTTCTGGGCTGATTCCTCACCGTTCTCATGATCATTGCAACTCCACGAGGTGAGATCTTGCATGGAGCCCCAGGCCGAGGGAGATTGACAGTTCTTTTGTGTTTCTTCCATTTGCGAATAATCGCAACAACTGTTGTCACCTTCTCACCAAGCTGCTTGGCGATGGTCTTATAGCCCATTCCAGCCTTGTGTAGGTCTACAATCTTGTCCCTGACATCCTTGGAGAGCTCTTTGGTCTTGGCCATGGTGGAGAGTTTGGAATCTGATTGATTGATTGCTTCTGTGGACAGGTGTCTTTTATACAGGTAACAAGCTGAGATTAGGAGCACTCCCTTTAAGAGTGTGCTCCTAATCTCAGCTCGTTACCTGTATAAAAGACACCTGGGAGCCAGAAATCTTTCTGATTGAGAGGGGGTCAAATACTTATTTCCCTCATTAAAATGCAAATCAATTTATAACATTTTTGACATGCGTTTTTCTGGATTTTTTGGTTGTTATTCTATCTCTCACTGTTCAAATAAACCTACCATTAAAATTATAGACTGATCATTTCTTTGTCAGTGGGCAAACATACAAAATCAGCAGGGGATCAAATACTTTTTTTCCTCACTGTAGGCTATAAAGTATTTCCAGTCTAGCAGACACCAGCTGAACTCACCTGCTCTTGTCAGTGATCTGAGCCTGCATCATGCGTAGCTTGGCCGGGGGGATGTAGGCTCCACCAGTCCGGGTCAGGATAGGGTCCAGTTCCTCCTTCTTCTTCTTCACTGGCGGTTCCTCTGCAGCAGGGTCCTTCTGAGCTGGAGAGGGCGATTGGCCCCTCCTCCTGAACTCAGCCTCTCTGTCCCGACTCGACCGGCGCTCATAACGGTCGTAATATCGGTCTCTGTCACGATCATCGTCCCTTGACCTGTGGGTGATGCAAAGGCATCTCCATATATCAATACTGTAGTGATCTTCTTAAGAATGAAGCTAGGGCAAGTCTGAATGTGGTCTACTCTAAATTAGTTGTAAACACAATATAGATTTATCACATTTGATTTAGAAAGCCCTTTTTACATGAACAGTTGTCACAAAGTGTATTAGAGTAACCTGGCCTAGACCCCAAAGAACAAGCAGAAGTGGCAAGGAAATACTACCACAGATGAAAGAAACCTCAAGTGGAACCAGACTGTGCCATGTTGTTTCCGTACCTGCCGTAACCTCCTCTACCGTAGCGCCGATCCCTCTCCTGACTTCTGGAACGGGACCTGGAGCGGGACCTGCGGCGATCATCATCCCTGGATGGACCAATGAGAAACAAAATTAGTGTTGCAAAATTCCAGATTTGTTTCCCAGTTGGTGGACTACCAGGATCAGGAGGGAATAAGCAGGGGGTGAATCCTCCAACTGGGATTTTTGGAAAATCTATGGAACTTTGGAATTGGGAAAGTTGAACGTTTGGAAGGCCTGGAGAGTAAAGGATGACTTATAGCTCTTTTTTTTTGTGTCATTTAGCAGACGCTCTTATCCAGAGCGACTTACAGGAGCAATTAGGGTTAAGTGCCTTGCTTAAGGGCACATCAACAGATTTTTCACCTAGTAGGCTCGGGGATTTGAACCAGCGACCTTTCAGTTACTGACACAACACTCTTACCCACTAAGCTACCTGCCGCCTCTTATCTGCAGCTCTACAGAGTTAGTCACTCACCTGTCATCTGGGGTGGGGCTCCTGCCTTTGTTCACACTCTGGTCATCTGGACCATGCTGGAACACAAAACACAACATGTCAGAATCCCCTATCTGGTCAGTGTCTGCAAACACATTCCCACACTGCACACTTTTGTATTTGCATAACGCTAACAATGCAAATACCAGCTTAGAGGGCCAGTTTCCCAGACACAAATGAAGCCTAGCACTGGACTAGAAAGCATGCTCAATAGAAAATCTCCATTGAAAATGCTTCTTAGTCCAGGACCAGACTTTTCAATCCTTGTCAATGAAACGGGTCACTGAATGTGGCTGTGTCAGTCACTCACCACGATCTGTGCCACACTGCTCTTCATCCTGCGGGCCACTCCCTCATCACTGTCTTCCTCACTGCTCTCATCGTCAGAGCCACTAGACTCCCCCTCCTGGCTGACACTGGCATTGGATGGGACCCTACTGCCCCTGGTGGCTTTGGAGCTGGCTACTTCGGGACTTCCTAGAACTACGGGGGCCTCCGATCCAGGTCTGGCCGCTCTGAGGCCTTCGTCTCTGGGACTGGCTGCAGGACTATCTGCCCCCTCTGGTGCTTCCACTGCAGACAAAACACAGTTAGGTTAATAAGTGGCTTTTCAGTTCCACATGACATTGTAGGATTATGAGTGTAGGTCTATTTGTCCAAAATGAAATTGGCAAACTCATATGTGTCTTAGCTTCATCACGCTTGCCTATTGTTGAAAATAGTGAATGTGTTGTTAATGAAAGTGGGATATGAACATGTGTCTTGTGTCTTTTAAAATATAGACCATCTACATTCAGACCACAAGCAACCAGCAAGCAAACGAGAGTGAACTTTAAAAATGTAAATTGACATTCAGTTAATGCTCTATATGAGAGACCTAACTGAGCTGAAGGCTTAAGAGCAGGAATAATTGATGAAGTGCACTGTAGCAGCCTGCTGTGATGGATGCCTTATTGGACCAGTGACTCGTCCTCAGTTCACGTATTTCTGACAGTTGGCAGATTGAGTAGACTGTGGCAATATTAACTTATCATGCCGTTATTACAGCTAATCTGTTAAAGAAACAATAGAGTAGAAATTAAATAGTTATACAATTAAATTATTTAAAGTTGAATATTGCGAACATTCTTTCAAGTTCTGTCTAATGCGTATAGTAGGGTGTCCACCCACTCTGCCCAGAGCGGGTGGAAACGCACTTTGGTGATGAAATTTCACATTTTACCAAGACAAATATGATTATTCATGTTCTGAATTGTTCAGTGGGGTCTTTCTCGAACATATCATTAACATTGATTATATCCAAAAAGTCAGATTTCGTAACCTAATACATCCGATAAAAAGCACCGAGCTCGGTTGACATAGGTTACTCGTAACAACTTGAGGATTTTACATTGTGTGATCGTCGTCTTCAAAGTTGTTTCCGCGGGTCTCAAAAAGCAAAATTAGCATGACAAGAGCTGAATTAAATGTAAAAGGCTTTGAAAATAAAAAGCTTGGTATTAGTCAGTACTCCGTTGACATTTCACAGACATACGCTTGTTTTTGTGAGAAATCTTCTAAAAGAACAGGAATTTAGAATTAATATGTGAAGTGTATACTAAAATATGAAAATACTACATGTCATGTCTCAAAATCGTTATCCATCTTACCTCTATATATTTTTTTTTCCTGCCAATTTTGTTTAAAAAAAATATCCTCTGGCCTACATTGATTTAGTCACCCTAATTCTGGCCATCCTACAAGGGTAAAAACTCCAATAACTTTTGAACGGATTAAGAGAGACATGAGGTTTGAAACTTGGTTTTCATAGAGTATTATCAACCCAATTAACATATTATTTTACCCATTGGTAAAAATATGCGTTTTTGATTGGACACCCTAGCTATAGTGAAACAATCAGCCTACAAAATAGCTTGAGGGAAAGATTGAGAAGCATCCATTAAATCCATACAGTAGCTGCAATTCCAAATCCTTGAGGTGTGCCTTTCAGGCAACTGCAATCTGTGCTAAAACTGAGTCAAAAGGTCTCTGACAGCAATATCCACTTCTAGATGCTAACAGCACTGCCTCACCAACATTCACTGATATATGATGCATTGTTGAAAATTGGCTTTCGCACTTTCTGATTTGTGTAATACCAATTAAAATGTTATTAGGTTGATACTGACAAATAAACAGTAAACATTCACTGACACTATTTGCAACCAAGACAGTGAGAACATCCCGTCTCCGTTGTGCAACAACAACAATAGCAGCATAATTCCCTCCCTAGACTGCTGTGGGGGAAATGCAACAGCTCTAAGGTTCTATCCCAAATGGCATCCACTTCCCTATATAGTGCACCACTTTTGACCAGAGCCTTACGGAACCTGTTCATAAGTTATGCACTACATATGGAATAGGGTGCGATTTAACACACGCTCTAACTCAAGGCAGCCAGAGTAAGACCCTGGGTGTTACAGGGGATCTAGTTAAAGGACTATCAGTAGCAGGCAGCACATTCTGCGCTCTGGCACTTTTCAAATGCCCTTGGGTGGATGTCGGGAGGGTTGTGTTGCCCTCTCCGTCTGTATCCCTCTTTCTCTACCTCCTATTCCCATTCCCTCTCTCTCCATCTCTATCCTCTCTCGCTCTATCCTCTTTCGCTCCGTCTTTCTCCCTCTCTCTCGGAGTGGAGGAAGGATTTGCAACAGCTCAGCAGAAGGGATGATTGAAAGCTTTATCTGGACAATAACACAGACTCAGAGAGCTGCTAGGCTGGAACTGTCCATCTGTCAGTGATGAGGATGAGAGACCAGGTAAACAACGGAAGGGAGATAGCGGTAATGGAGGTTATTGGGACAAATCCAAGTTCCAACAAGGCTGGCGAAAAAAGATATGATTTCTTCTAGACATAATCTGATCGTTGATAGCCTAGTTGTTCATTTTATACCACTAGTCAGGTTTTATTTTTTAAGTGCTAAGATCATACATTTTAGAACAAAGGTAACTTTCTAAAAGTTTATCTAGGTCCATTACATATAGTTGAAGTCGGAAGATTACATACACCTTAGCCAAATACATTTAAACTCAGTTTTTCACAATTCCTGACATTTAATCCTAGTAAAACTTCCCTGTCTTAGGTCAGTTAGGATCACCACTTTATTTTAAGAATGTGACATGTCAGAATAATAGTAGAGAGAATTATTTATTTAAACTTTTATTTCTTTCATCACATTCCTAGTGGGTCAGAAGTTTACATACACTCAATTAGTATTTGATAGCATTGCCTTTAAATTGTTTAACTTGGCTCAAACGTGTCGGGTAGCCTTCCACAAGCTTCCCACAATAAGTTGGGTGAATTTTGGCCCATTCCTCCTGACAGAGCTGGTGTAACTGAGTCAGGTTTGTAGGCCTCCTTGCTCATTTGTAGGCCTCCTTGCTCACACACGCTTTTTCAGTCTGCCCACACATTTTCTATAGGATTGAGGTCAGGGCTTTGTGATGGCCACTCCAATACCTTGACTTTGTTCTCCTTAAGCCATTTTGCCACAACTTTGGAAGTATGCTTGGGGTCATTGTCCATTTGGAAGACCCATTTGCGACCAAGCTTTAACTTCCTGACTGATGTCTTGAGATGTTGCTTCAATATATCCACATCATTTTCCTTCCTCATGATGCCATCTATTTTGTGAAGTGCACCAGTCCCTCCTGCAGCAAAGCACCCCCACAGCATGATGCTGCCACCCCGGTGCTTCACGGTTGGGATGGTGTTCTTCGGCTTGCAAGCAGCCCCCTTTTCCTCCAAACATAACAATGGTCATTATGGCCAAACAGTTCTATTTTTGTTTCATCAGACCAGAGGACATTTCTCCAAAAAGTACGATCTTTGTCCACATGTGCAGTTGCAAACCGTAGTCTGGCTTTTTTATGGCGGTTTTGGAGCAGTGGCTTCTTCCTTGCTGAGCGGCCTTTCAGGTTATGTCGATATAGGACTTGTTTCACTGTGGATATAGATACTTTTGTACCTGTTTCATCCAGCATCTTCACAAGGTCCTTTGCTGTTGTTCTGGGATTGATTTGCACTTTTCGCACCAAAGTACGTTAATCTCTAGGAAATTGGTCCCAAGGATGAACCAGACTTGTGGAGGTCTACAATTTTTGGATGATTTCTTTTGATTTTCCCATGATGTCAAGCAAAGAGGCACTGAGTTTTAAGGTAGGCCTTGAAATACATCCACATGTACACCTCCAATTGACTCAAATGACGTAAATTAGCCTATCAGAAGCTTCTAAAGCCATGACATCATTTTCTGGAATTTTCCAAGCCGTTTAAAGGCACAGTCAACTTAGTGTATGTAAACTTCTGACCCACTGGAATTGTGATACAGTGAATTATAAGTGAAATAATCTGTCTGTAAACAATTGTTGGAAAAATGACTTGTGTCATGCACAAAGTAGATGTCCTAAACGACTTGCCAAAACTATAGTTTGTTAACAAGACATTTGTGGAGTGGTTGAAAAACGAGTTTTAATTTACATTTGGGTCATTTAGCAGACGCTCTTATCCAGAGCGACTTACAGGAGCAATTAGGGTTAAGTGCCTTGCTCAAGGGCACATCGACAGATTTTTCACCTAGTCGGCTCGGGGATTAGAACCAGCGACCTTTCGGTTACTGGCACAACGCTCTTAACCACTAAGTTACCTGCCGCCACAAATGCCTAATGACTCCAACCTAAGTGTATGTAAACTTCCGACTTCAACTGTAGGTGTAGATTTAGCAGGGCAAATTATCTTCAGGTAACAGAACCTTTGTTTATGAGAGGAAAAAGTAATTTCCACTCACCATTGCTCTTCTGCTGTGCCACATTGTTCTCTCGCTCTCCTTCCTCTGATGGGCTCCTGCTGCTGCTCCTACTCCTCCGGGGCTGATCCATGCCACTGGTCCTGGGAGGCTGGAGGAGGAACAAAGGACACACAGCTGGTTTAGCCTACATGGAAGGATGGCGATCTGAACTGAAGCTTGATGTTATGGTGTATGAAAGCAAAGGGCCTGGAAACAAATGATAATGCAAGCTACTCCGTGTACAACCAACACCTCATAGAGCAGAGACATTACATACACAGGAGCAGGCGACAATATGATTACTGAGATCATGTTGTAGGCCACTGGGCACTGGCTGCCACTACTGGAAGGAACTGAAATCAGAGGCTGAAGTGGAGAGGTTATATAAACACACACACAGGTTATAACAAACCTGAAGGAAGCTAAATTATGCTGCAGTTAGTTATGAGGTTATGGGGATTTATTTATTAGACTGGGGCACATAAACAACCAATATATGCACCAGCACCATCTGTATCTGCAACCACAACGGTATAAGACACTTGCCAGACAACCATTCTCAGTTGCCTCTAGTTATCCCTGTTATGTGTTGCTGAGGCACGTCTCACTGGGCAGAACCAGTCCCTGGTGGTGATGGATAAAGTAGGGAGCTGGGTAGGAAAGAAAGGGGCAGCTCTAATAGCCACAACCCAAGAAACTACGCTTAGCTGCTATATGTTTTCCTTTGCAGAAGTGAAATGCTTCATGAAATTACACGTTGCTTTGTTTTTCCACCAACATTCCAGTACATACTGTGATCTAAGGTTAAACAGATATTCCCATTTCAGCAAACTGCTGGGAATCTGACTATGAACTTTTTACATGGGGGAGACGACAGTCAGCCGATAGGTAGACACTGCCGTGTTTCTCTGTCAATGTGTACACAATACAAATATTAGCGAGCGACACATTGTTGGCCACGTTTAGCAAGAGGTTTTGACTGAAACGCATATCATTGTTGTCAGCTAGCCTGTTGCAATCCAGCGTCCCACCTTTCTGTTATCATGGTTTATGTGGCGTAGTTAGCTAACTTGGTCAGCTAACGTTGATATGACGTGGCGTTAGCTATCTAGATAGCTGGTGCTAGCGATTTTACTTGATCCGACATTCGAACAAGCCATCTAGATAGTACCTTGCTGCATCGAAACGGCAGCTAACATATTGCTTCTTCGCTATAGCGTTAGCTGCAAAGGCGCTCTCCGCCATGTGTGCCGCTTTCTTCCATGTGGGAAGCGCGGCAGCTAGCAAGTTAGCTAACTTTACTAGCCTGGCTAGCCGACAGTACAAAAGGCCCGCTGTAAGTAGCATATAAAATAATTAAATACTTAGAACTTCTAACTAATACTGTCGTATTCATTTATGGGCTTTTGTCGTTCGTATTATTATATATGGGTACAAACTTCTAGCTACCTCTTCTCTAGAATTTGGGCTTAGCTCCACTGCTAAATCGTTGTCGTTTGTCTCTGTAGCCATTTTCTCCCTTGTCCTCTTCCGCAAGTTTTGCTACGGATAGCAGTAAGGCCCAAAAAGAGCGGACATACACGTCAACGCGAAATCACAGAGACTCATTGGTCTGGTGCTATTTGAAAGACAACAAATCAAACACCAAAGTATGTTTTTAAATAGTTTTTGTTGTACTCATTTCTTACATTTCTTTGCAGCAGCATGATAAATAGTAATAGCCTACTTACTACTACAGTACAACCTGTACAATGCACATTTTCACAGTCAAAATAAAGAAGTTGTTTATAATTCATTAAAATGTATCTGATTGGTCTCATTTAATGTATTTAATACTAGTCCTGAAAACATTTGATATATAACCATGTACCCCAAATCATAATGTGGACAATGGTAAGTTTGTTACTATGTGTGACGTTGTATAAGGATTTGAAGACAGGCGCAGGAATACGTAATAGGGGTTTATTTTCTCCACCCAACACAAGGTACGTCATGATCACCACACACACACACACACACACATGAGGTGTAAACCTTTAAACAATACACGGGATGAGAACCGTAATACCAAGAGCACAATACACGCTACTCACGGGACCAAGGGACAAGGGACAATAATCGACAAGGACAATGGGGAACAGAGGGCACATATATACACATACTAATCAGGGGGAATGGGAACCAGGTGTGCGTAATGAGACAAGACAGTCCGGGGATGTTGGTAATGTACCAGATCAGTGACGCCTAGAAGGCCGGTGACGTAGACCTCTGGAGCTGGTGAACGGAATGAGCAGCAGTACCGGGGGGATCTGTGACAGTACCCCCGACACGCTGCACCAGCATTGGGACGACACCGGCCTCGGGGACGACCACAGGAACGCGGTGCGGGTCGGTCAGGGCGCCAACAGTAAAAATCCATGGTCAGCGTCCAGGATGTCCACCACAGGAACCCAGCACCGCTCCCAGTCGATGAGGTACTGGAGAAGCCCGACCCGACGCCTCGAATCCAGGACTTCACGGACCGAGTACACCGGGCCTCCCTCGATGTCTAGAGTTGGAGGCAGGTCGTCACTGGGTCCAGCCTCAGCGAGGGGACCAGGCACCACTGGCCTGAGGAGAGACACATGACAAGTCAGGTTAATGCAGTAATCAGCAGGGAGTTGCAAATGGTACATTACCTCTTTAACCCTCCTCAGGACTTTAAACGGCCCCACAAACTGCGGGCTCAGCTTCCGGCATGGCAAGTGGAAGGGCAGGTTCCGGGTGGAGAGGCCTGTCCTTGTGCCGACGCACGGCCCGCTGGAGACGAGTGTGCGCAGCGTTCCAGATCTCCTCAGTGCGCCGAAACCACTCGTTCCGCCGCAGGGGCCTCAGTCTGGCTCGGATGCCAAGGTGCCAGGGCCGGCTGATACCCCAACAAGCACTGGAAAGGAGTGAGGTTAGTGGAGGAGTGGCAGAGGGAATTCTGTGCGTACTCAGCCCAAGGTAGAAAATCCGCCCACTCCCCCGGCCGGTCCTGACAGAAACCCCTCAGGAACCTGCCCACTACCTGATTGACCCTCTCCACCTGCCCATTAGCTTGAGGACGGTACCCGGAGGTGCGACTGACCGTGACCCCCAGGCGTTCCATGAATGCTTTCCATATGCGTGAGGTGAACTGAGGACCACGGTCTGACACAAGGTCAGTGACAAAGTCCACCGAGAGGTGAGACCAGGGTCGTTATGGAACCGGCAGGGGAAGGAGCTTTCCATAAGGGAGGTGTCTGGGTGTCTTAGACTGGGCACAGATGGAGCAGGATGAAATGTAAACCCAGACGTCCCTAGCCAAGGCAGGCCACCAGTACTTCTCAGTCAAGCAGGCGATGGTACGGCCTATCCCAGGATGACCCGACACAGGCGCTGTGTGCGCCCAGGAAAGGAGACGGTCCCGCACGCCCGCGGGGCACGTAGGCGCGGTTCTCCGGGCACTGTGCAGGTGCGGGTTCCGTTGGCAGGGCCTGCCGTATGTCAGCGTCCACGTCCCACACCACTGGCGCGATGATACGGAAAGGGAGGGATGATGGGGGTCTCCTCTTCCTGCCTCTCCTCTGCCTGGGTTGGAGCAGGGGAATTCCCTGGCTTGTCACCTCCTCGCCTATTAGTGGATAGAGGGCAGGTCAGAGAGAAATGACCCCTTTCTCCACCATAGGAGCAGAGTCCCAGATTCCTCCATCACCTACGCTCTTCCTCGGGAAAATGTGTAGAGCCCACCTCCAGTGGCTCTGGCCACGGAGCAGGTGTAGCCATGGGCTCCGGATTCTGCGCAGGTCTTTGTAGGGACCGCAGGAGGTTGTCCAACTGGATCGCCATGCTTATGAGCTGGTCGAGTGACAGGTTGTCATCACGGCAGGCTAACTCCATCTGTACCTCCTCCTGCAGTTCGCTGCGGAACACGGTGACCAGAGCCGACTCGTTCCAGCCGGTGGAGGCCGCGATGGTCCGGAACTCCAGGGCGAACACCGAGGCGGTCCTAGATCCCATGCGTAGTCAGAGTAGATACTCACCCCCCCTCTCGGCCCTCCACACGATGATCAAACACTGAGCGGAAGAGGAGGGTGAAGCGCTCGTTGGACTCGAACTCGGGTCTGCCCGTTTCCCAAACCGCGGCACCCCAGTCCAGGGCCCGTCCGGTCAGTGCCGAGATGACTATGGCAACCCTGTCTCTCCCAGAGACAGCCTCGGCATAGCGAGCGAGGTACAGGTCGCATTGCAGAAGGAATCCCTTGCATCTCGCTGGCGTGTCGTCAAAGTGCTCCAGGAGGGCCAGGGGTATTCCGCAGACCGGCTCAGATGGAACGGAGGCAGGTAGTGGTTGTGTGAGGGCTGGTGCCGGAACCAGTGCTGGAGACTGGAGGGACTCTGTACCTGAATGTGTGTATGGTTGCTGCTGCAAAGGTCGTTTTTTTCAGAGCCATTTGAGAAACATGCTGTCTTGCAAATTGTTTGGGGATGTGTGGTCAAACAGTTAGTGCTATCAGGGATCATTGGGACATCCCTACCTTCAGCCCAAACCTTAACTCTAACCTAGCCCAATAATGGACTCAAGGAGGCTAACATTACTCCGTAAACTGCCCATGATTTTGGAATGAGAGGTGTCCACATATCTTTGGTCATGTAGTGTATATCAATGAGCTACTATACCCTACCATCCTCCTCCTGTCCTTTTACTGTCAGTCTGCTTGCAAACATGTGTCTGTGTCCTAAACGGCACCCTATTCCCTATATAGTGTACTACTACTACTTTTGACCATGACCCAGAAGTAGTGCAATAGTCCCTACATGGGGCCATAAGTAGTGCAGTAGTCCCTTCATAGGGCCATAAGTAGTGCAGTAGTCCCTACATAGGGCCATAAGTAGTGCAGTAGTCCTTACATGGGGCCAGAAGTAGTGCAGTAGTCCCTACATGGGGCCATAAGTAGTGCAGTAGTCCCTACATGGGGCCATAAGTAGTGCAGTAGTCCCTACATATGGCCAGAAGTAGTGCAGTAGTCCCTACATGGGGCCATAAGTAGTGCAGTAGTCCCTACATAGGGCCATAAGTAGTGCAGTAGTCACTACATGGG
The DNA here is from genome assembly GCF_964263955.1 of Coregonus lavaretus. Lineage (NCBI taxonomy): Eukaryota > Metazoa > Chordata > Actinopteri > Salmoniformes > Salmonidae > Coregonus > Coregonus lavaretus. The sequence goes on from NC_139992.1 coordinate 17,995,598, forward strand.
GCCATAAGTAGTGCAGTAGTCCCTACATAGGGCCAGAAGTAGTGCAGTAGTCCCTACATGGGGCCATAAGTAGTGCAGTAGTCCCTACATGGGGCCATAAGTAGTGCAGTAGTCCCTACATAGGGCCAGAAGTAGTGCAGTAGTCCCTACATAGGGCCAGAAGTAGTGCAGTAGTCCCTACATGGGGCAATAAGTAGTGCAGTAGTCCCTATATATGGCCAGAAGTAGTGCAGTAGTCCCTACATAGGGCCATAAGTAGTGCAGTAGTCCCTACATGGGGCCATAAGTAGTGCAGTAGTCCCTACATAGGGCCAGAAGTAGTGCAGTAGTCCCTACATGGGGCCATAAGTAGTGCAGTAGTCCCTACATAGGGCCATAAGTAGTGCAGTAGTCCCTACATGGGGCCATAAGTAGTGCAGTAGTCCCTACATATGGCCAGAAGTAGTGCAGTAGTCCCTACATGGGGCCAGAAGTAGTGCAGTAGTCCCTACATAGGGCCAGAAGTAGTGCAGTAGTCCCTACATGGGGCCAGAAGTAATGCAGTAGTCCTTACATGGGGCCATAAGTAGTGCAGTAGTCCCTACATGGGGCCATGAGTAGTGCAGTAGTCACTACATGGGGCCATAAGTAGTGCAGTAGTCCCTACATAGGGCCAGAAGTAGTGCAGTAGTCCCTACATGGGGCCATAAGTAGTGCAGTAGTCCCTACATGGGGCCATAAGTAGTGCAGTAGTCCCTACATAGGGCCAGAAGTAGTGCAGTAGTCCCTAAATGGGGCCATAAGTCGTGCAGTAGTCCCTACATGGGGCCATAAGTAGTGCAGTAGTCCCTACATAGGGCCATAAGTAGTGCAGTAGTCCCTACATAGGGCCAGAAGTAGTGCAGTAGTCCCTACATGGGGCCATAAGTAGTGCAGTAGTCCCTACATAGGGCCAGAAGTAGTGCAGTAGTCCCTACATGGGGCCACAAGTAGTGCAGTAGTCCCTACATAGGGCCAGAAGTAGTGCAGTAGTCCCTACATGGGGCCAGAAGTAGTGCAGTAGTCCCTACATGGGGTCATAAGTAGTGCAGTAGTCCATACATGGGGCCATGAGTAGTGCAGTAGTCACTACATGGGGCCATAAGTAGTGCAGTAGTCCCTACATAGGGCCAGAAGTAGTGCAGTAGTCCCTACATGGGGCCATAAGTAGTGCAGTAGTCCCTACATGGGGCCATAAGTAGTGCAGTAGTCCCTACATAGGGCCAGAAGTAGTGCAGTAGTCCCTACATGGGGCCATAAGTAGTGCAGTAGTCCCTACATGGGGCCACAAGTAGTGCAGCAGTCCCTACATAGGGCCAGAAGTAGTGCAGTAGTCCCTACATGGGGCCATAAGTAGTGCAGTAGTCCCTACATGGCGCCATAAGTAGTGCAGTAGTCCCTACATGGGGCCACAAGTAGTGCAGTAGTCCCTACATAGGGCCATAAGTAGTGCAGTAGTCCCTACATAGGGCCAGAAGTAGTGCAGTAGTCCCTACATGGGGCCATAAGTAGTGCAGTAGTCCCTACATAGGGCCAGAAGTAGTGCAGTAGTCCCTACATGGGGCCATAAGTAGTGCAGTAGTCCCTACATAGTGCCATAAGTAGTGCAGTAGTCCCTACATGGGGCCATAAGTAGTGCAGTAGTCCCTACATATGGCCAGAAGTAGTGCAGTAGTCCCTACATGGGGCCAGAAGTAGTGCAGTAGTCCCTACATAGGGCCAGAAGTAGTGCAGTAGTCCCTACATGGGGCCAGAAGTAGTGCAGTAGTCCCTACATGGGGCCATAAGTAGTACAGTAGTCCCTACATGGGGCCATAAGTAGTGCAGTAGTCCCTACATATGGCCAGAAGTAGTGCAGTAGTCCCTACATAGGGCCAGAAGTAGTGCAGTAGTCCCTACATGGGGCCACAAGTAGTGCAGTAGTCCCTACATGGGGCCATAAGTAGTGCAGTAGTCCCTACATAGGGCCATAAGTAGTGCAGTAGTCACTACATGGGGCCATAAGTAGTGCAGTAGTCCCTACATAGGGCCAGAAGTAGTGCAGTAGTCCCTACATGGGGCCATAAGTAGTGCAGTAGTCCCTACATAGGGCCAGAAGTAGTGCAGTAGTCCCTACATGGGGCCATAAGTAGTGCAGTAGTCCCTACATGGGGCCATAAGTAGTGCAGTAGTCCCTACATGGGGCCATAAGTAGTGCAGTAGTCCCTACATAGGGCCATAAGTAGTGCAGTAGTCCCTACATAGGGCCAGAAGTAGTGCAGTAGTCCCTACATGGGGCCAAAAGTAGTGCAGTAGTCCCTACATGGGGCCATAAGTAGTGCAGTAGTCCCTACATGGGGCCAAAAGTAGTGCAGTAGTCCCTACATGGGGCCATAAGTAGTGCAGTAGTCCCTACATGGGGCCATAAGTAGTGCAGTAGTCCCTACATAGGGCCATAAGTAGTGCAGTAGTCCCTACATGGGGCCATAAGTAGTGCAGTAGTCCCTACATGGGGCCATAAGTCGTGCAGTAGTCCCTACATGGGGCCATAAGTAGTGCAATAGTCCCTACATGGGGCCATAAGTAGTGCAGTAGTCCCTACATGGGGCCATAAGTAGTGCAGTAGTCCCTACATGGGGCCATAAGTCGTGCAGTAGTCCCTACATGGGGCCATAAGTAGTGCAGTAGTCCCTACATGGGGCCATAAGTAGTGCAGTAGTCCCTACATGGGGCCATAAGTAGTGCAGTAGTCCCTACATGGAGCCATAAGTAGTGCACTCTAATTATATAATATAAGCCATTTATTTAACAGACGCTTTCATCCAAAGCGACTTAGTCATGTGTGCATACAATTTAAGCATCTGTGGTCCCGGGAATCGAACCCACTATACTGGCGTAGCAAGTGCCAAAGTTGGGGAACAATAGTATGTTAAGTGGGGAAGAAGGGAGAAAGAAGGGGAAGAATGGGGGAGAAGATACATTTGAACACATTTTGGAAAAATTTCGGGAAAATAAGAAAAAGGGAAAACGTAGGGTTCTTCATAATGTAAGTGTTTATTATTCAGTCTTTTTTATGATAAGCTGAAAAACTTTTATTTTTATTTTTTTTCTCCTGTGTTTGAGAAAGGGGAAGAGGGGACCCAAAGGTCCCCAGTTAGAATCCAGCCTCAGCCAGAAATAACATTTCTAAACAACCACTATGGTCTCCAAAAGTGTTACTTTTCACATTGGTGAATTTAAGATCACCTGAGTTAATGGAACGATTATGGTAGCATAATCATAACATATAGAAGTGTTGTTCTAATGACGTTGGTTTATTAATGTACTATACTCCTGTTACCTTGTTTATGCAATTAGTACCTTAAATTATCAGTTATCTGTTGCGGTTTCTTGTGGACTGCATATTACCTGATATAATTATATATACATACTCTGAGAGCCACATATTTTCAAAAGTCATTCAAAGAATTGGTTGAAATAACGAAATATGTTTATTAATGACAAATGTGAAGCATTACACGCACACATACCTAGGGTCCCAAGGTAATGAGTGGGTGTGGCAACTGACTGATTCTGAGTGAATGACACAACAGGATCCAAACATATGACAACATCCCTGCAAACAGAGGACAAACCTCCATCTGAAAGATCTAGTGCTCGATTCAATCAGATTAGCTTTGGTCGACACCCACATAGAGGTTGTTATGGCGGTGTCGGCGGTGGAACTGCGTTAAGACCTGTGAAATCCACAAACGGCTCCTTGTGTTACCTTATCGCCTACACTGTCATTGGATGCAACGAAACCAAGCAACTTCATATATATGACAAATCCCATGCAGCCGTGTTAGAAGTTCAAAAACTTGAATGCGTGATGTTCTATTGTAGGCGATAGGCCCTACTCCCGATTAGATTGATAGGCTTTAAATCCCCCCCATCCAAATTAACATGAAAATTATGCATTAGCCTACACTTTCTATTACAATATTGATCTTCTAATGCAGTAGGGATAATAAGGAAGGGAGTGGTTTGTCACACGAGCAACCGTGAGTTAACGCTCGATCTGATTGAATCGAGCCCATCATTTTTGAGAGAAGATAAAAAGTGCTAGAGTACAGCCGAGTCTACACTGAGTGTACAAAACATTAAGAGCACCATAATATTGGGTTGCAACCACCAATGCTGGCCCATGTTGACGCCAATGCTTCCCACAGTTGTGTCAAGTTGTCTGGATGTCCATTGGGTGGTGGACCATTCTTGATACACATGGGAAACCGTTCAGCGCCTGGCATCTACTACCATACCACGTTCAAAGGCACTTCAATCTTTTGTCTTGACCATTTACCCTCTGAATGGCACACATACACAATCCATGTCTCAATTGTCTCAAGGCTTAAAAACCTTCTTTAACCTGTCTCCTCCCCTTCATCTACACTGACTGAAGTGGATTTCACAGGTGATATCAATAAGGGATCATAGCTTTCACCTGGATTCACCTGGTCAGTCTATGTCATGGAAAGAGCAGGTGTTCTTAATGTTTTGTGCACTCAGTGTATATGAAAACTAGTGAAGCATTCCCACTTATCAAACTAATCAAGTTTTTTGCATGGGTGGAGTTGGCTGGCAGCAGACTGGGCTGTGGGTGAAGCAGGCCAGGTACTGGAGGTAGGCAGGTACTGGTGGCAGCAGACTTGGCACTGGAGGAAGCAGGTTGGACTTCAGTGGGAGCCAGCCTGGGTGGGGCTGGCAGCAGAGAAGTCAGCAGTGGTGGTGGTGAAGTTGTCCAGAAGACTACCAACTGTGGGGTCTATTGCATAGTCCTCAAAATCAGTTTCCTCCGAGTCAGGGTTCATGTCCTGCATGACCTTCCCAGTCTGCCTGAGCAGGTAGTCCACACCAATCAGCTCTCGTGAAAATGAAAAAGACAACAGAAGGAAAAATAAGACAATTAAGACGATTAATTTATATTTCAATGGGCACAAGCACTGCTCATAAAAAACTGTTCATGCCTCTCTTGTTGGTGGAGAGAACATTTTGCAGGTTTAAAGCTTATTTCCTGCAATTCTATACATTTTGCCGTGGGATGGAGACTTTTTTTTGTTGCCATTCTAAAGCTAATTTCCTGCAATTTTGTCATGGGGTGCAGAGAACATTTTGCAGTTTTAAATCTAATTTCCTACAGTTCTACACATTTTGCCATGTCTTATGTGTGTTCATGTAATATTTGAGTGACTCAAACATTACAACAAAATCAATTGGCTAAAAATCCTAGCAAAAAAATGTCAGCTGACATGTGCTAGTTGATCCGGACATTTCTGACAAGTTATAAATAGCTCTCTAAGGTCTGCAATGACAAGAAAAATGTATGCAAAAAATGTGTGCACGCATGACTGTAGGTCGCTTTGGATAAAAGCGTCTGCTAAATGGCATATTATTATTATTATAGGCAAATCGAGCATCATGGCAAATTAGTAAACTTAGGCTATATCAGCTAGGCTATATCATGGACTGACTGATTTTCATTCAGAAACAAATGAGGTATATAGGTAACATTAAAGCACTAGCTAACTTAGCTGGCATAATAATATAGCTACATAGCTAGCTATTCAAAAGAAAATCAGGTGACAGCTTCCCCCATTGAAAGTGATTGCTACTATAATGTTACCAAATGATATACGTGACCATACTAAGCTAGGTGTCATCCTCCGACAACCTTAGGCACCTCCTTACTCACAGTCTGGACTAATCATCATCCTATTGGTGTCACCTGTGTCTACCTGTTCACCTGTGTATTTATGCCCTCACTTCCCTGTGTTCCCTTGCTCAGTTTTCTCTGCTAGTTTCTCTATGCTCAGCAGTACTAATCAGTGTCTGATCGCAGAAGTATGTACAGGTACTCGAGAAGTGTTCTCCCTGTTTCTTTATTATTTCAGTCATAGTTACTATTTCGTATTTTGGCTGTCAGCCTGTTTTTGGAGACTTATTTGCTCCACCTTTCTTTTATCGTGTTAAGTCCGTTGTTTTGTATCCTGGCTTCGGGACCACCAGTAAAGATCCTTGTTTCACCATCTCTGCCTACTGTCTATCCTGCACCGCACCTGGGTCACACCTCACACCAACCCTTACAGAAAACTGAGCCAATATGGACCCAGCGGAGGCAGTACAGTATCGGAGCGCATTGGCAACGAAGGGAGCTATGCTGAACCAGCACGACTGCAGCCTGCAGCAGATCACCGAGGATTAACGTACAATGCACAGTAAAATACCATACATTTATTTTACAGCACACTGTAAGACTTTTCTGTAATTTCAACAGTAAAATGCTGTAAGATCCACTGTAAAATACTGTAAATGTATTTTACAGTATTAATTATGCTGCATTGTGGGAAAATGTTGTGGGCGGGGAAAGGGTCTCTGACTTGTTAACATATTTTAAGGCGTGCTGTGAGTGAGAATGCTGTTCCCACACAGAATATGGTAATATACTGTATTTTAGAAATTCTACAAACCTTGTCCTGAAACTCTACAGTAACTTGCTGGCCAATTGCTGCCAGTAATTTACTGTTATTCAGAATACAGTACCATACCGCATTTCTGGAGTGCCAAAAACCTATTGAACACTTTTTCACTCATTAGCATATTTTGAGGTGTGTCTTGTAAGAGGCTTTATTAGTTGCACCTGTTCGTTAGTGTTGTACCAAATTAAGTGATATTTGGTAGTGGTTCCCTAACAATTGCATTTTATATAGGACTATCACCCGGTACTCTACCCTGCACCTTAGAACCTGCTGCCCTATGTACATAGTCATTGAACACTGGTCACTTTAATAATGTTTACATACTGTTTTACCCACTTCATATGTATATACTGTATATACTCATCCTACTGTATATGACTACTGCTGTACATACCTTTTCTATTCATATACTGTCCATTCTGTCTATACACACTCTGACATTGCTCGTTCTGATATTTCTTCATTTCTTTCTTTTTTGTATATTGTTTTGAATCGTTAGGTATTACTGCATTGTTGGAGCTTGAAACATAAGCATTTTGCTGCACCTACAATAACATCTGCTAAATATTAGTGCTGGGAAACCAAGGCTTTCTGAAGGCTTCGGCGCTTTCATCAAATTCTGCCGAAAAACTGTTAATTACTCAGAGCTTCATTATCTGTTCACAATGCACATTAGTGACATTTGCTGGTCATCAATATAGCAGCGTGTGATTATCAGATCAATATAATGTTTTTCCACTGTTTTCATCAAAACTCTGTAGCGCAGCGGTAAGTCGTTGGCTTCAGTAGCCTATGATAATTTGTAAAACCAGGTCTGCATCTTACATCATGCTTCCGTTTTTTGCCTTGCTGAATCTATGGCATTATTTAGGATGCTTAAGATGGAAGCATATACTATACTAAATAAAACAAATTATTTGAACAACAGTGCAGAAAGTGTGGTTTCACCGAAAAAAAATATCTCCAAATAGTGTGTCTTCAACAGGATTCAACCTCATACCTTCAATGTTCCATACTCTACCTGCTAAACTACCGGTCAGGTGAAATGTTGTGTACAAAATCCTAACTACATTTCTAATTACAGTATCCAGTAGAGGTCGGTGTTGGAAAGCAGCTTGGAATCGAAGAGAGATCCGGAACCACGTCGAAATCAGTGGGGTCTCGCATTTTGCAACAAATGGTTTGAAAAAGCACTTGATCAAACGAAGCTTCGGACGTCATTGATGACGTACTTCTGATAAAGTGATACACGCATCGCCACACCGCTTCGAAGATTTCGACGCATGCCTCAGAGCTAACAAACGTAACATCACTAAAAAAATATGTGTATGCGACCAATACAATTTGATTTGACAGATCAGAGTGGCAGCAAATCTCAAACCTTTAAAGGTCATGAACAGTCAAAATCATGTTTTTCATGAAATGTGATTATATTTGAAGGAACCAGATCAAAGTATGATGACCAAAGTATATGTCAAACATTTGGATTAATTATTAAGGGGACAAGGTGACATCACCTTAACCCTCATTTTAATACACCAACGGTAACATTATATTATCTTACCTAATTTAAATAAGTACTGCCTTGCAACCAACATCGGAGAAGGTGTTTGCAGAGAGGCATGGTTTATATAGCTAGATAGCTAGCTACTCTACTGGTGCCAACATTTGACTGTAGGGTGTCAGCGAATATAATTAAAAGTTTACCCTATTCATCTATGGCAAAGATACTGTACGTACAGTGGCATGTGAAAGTATTCACCCCCCTTGGCATTTTTCCTATTTTGTTGCCTTACAACCTGGAATTAAAATGTATTTTTTTGGGGTTTGTATCATTTGATTTACACAACATGCCTACCACTTTGAATATGCAAAATATGTTTTATTGCGAAACAAACAAGAAATAAGACAAAAAACCAAAACTTGAGCGTGCATAACTATTCACCCCCCCCTATTCATACCTTCTTCCATATGTTTGGGGAGTCTCCCACATGCCTTTTGGCGAACACCAAACGTGTTTGCTTATTTTTTTCTTTAAGCAATGGCTTTTTTCTGGCCACTCTTCCGTAAAGCCCAGCTCTGTGGAGTGTACGGCTTAAAGTGGTCCTATGGACAGATACTCCAATCTCCGCTGTGGAGCTTTGCAGCTCCTTCAGGGTTATCTTTGGTCTCTTTGTTGCCTCTCTGATTTAATGCCCTCCTTGCCTGCTCCGTGAGTTTTGGTGGGCGGCCCTCTCTTGGTAGGTTTGTTGTGGTGCCATATTCTTTCCATTTTTTAAATAATGGATTTAATGGTGCTCCGTGGGATGTTCAAAGTTTTGGATATTTTTTTATAACCCAACCCTGATCTGTACTTATCCACAACTTTGTCCCTGACCTGTTTGGAGATCTCCTTGGTCTTCATGGTGCCGCTTGCTTGGTGGTGCCCCTTGCTTGGTGGTGCCCCTTGCTTAGTGGTGTTGCAGACTCTGGGGCCTTTCAGAACAAGTGTGTATACACTGGGATCATGTGACCGATCATGTGACACTTAGATTGCAGAGAGGTGGACTTTATTTAACTAATTATGTGACTTCTGAAGGTAATTGGTGCACCGGATCTTATTTAGGGGCTTCATAGCAAAGGGGGTGAATACATATGCACGCACCACTTTTTCGTTATACATTTTTTTGAATTTTTTGAAACAAGTTATTTTTTTCATTTTACTTCACCAATTTGGACTATTTTGTGTATGTCCATTACATTAAATCCAAATGAAAATCAACTTAAATTACAGGTTGTAATGCAACAAAATAGGAAAAACGCCAAGGGGGATGAATACTTTTGCAAGGCACTGTATATGTTTCCCCTTTCATCTGTGTCTGGTGTTAGCTAGTTACTGGCTGGCTAGGTCTTTAGCCAGCATGGAACAAAAGGGGGGGGAAAGGGTCATTCAAAACTCCAACCCAGTTGTCAAGTTAACACATCCATCAGTGCTGCTGTAAGGAGCATCACACCAGACATGCCAAATGGGAGATGTATAATAAAAAATATGTATATAATTGATGCAATTTCAATGTTGTTTGAATTGCTTTTTGTATAACCAAATTCGTTTGAGATGATTTTACTGCATCCAAGTTGCTTGACAGAGGCATTTCAAAGAGCTGTCATTCAAGGCAAGCTCATGGATATAATCTCCCCGCCCACTCAGCCTGTCTTTTGAAACTCCTGGTAGTTCCTGATACTTTTCAGAATGATGTTCAGGACTTTTAATGGTTGAGTGGCAAGCCATGTTCATTTTGATCTGTTTTGCCTTGTAGTCACTGTCAGTTTAGAAGCATTTGTTAAAGCCTAAAGTGCAAGTGATATAAAACAACATATCAGTTGGTATACTGTAATATATAATTAAATATTCACTATTGGCAATTGCTGATGTTATTTTCAATACAATTCAACAATAGAAAACTGTATTGCTGTTAAACTATATATTTACTTCAGCATACTGTAAATGATGGTGCATTGTGGAGAAATATTGTGGGCTCATTAACATATTTTAAGGCGTGCCTTGTAAGTGGCTATATTTGTTGCACTCGTTAGTGAGAGTCCTGTACCAATTTAAGTGATAAGTGGTAGTAGTTCCCTAACATTGAAATGTATTTAGAGAACAGAGCAGAGTGTGAGTGGTTAGTGGTTGAATATGTACTAATGTCCATTTACTCTGTTTTGCCCTTAAATCATGGCCAGTTTGGAAGCCTTTGTTTAGGCCTCTAGAAGTTTAAGTCATCTAAAACACCTCGTATTCAGTAATATGCACATGACAGCCAACCTGCTTTCTCTAATCACTTGTTGTAAAATACTGTAGCAATAATTTTCTGACCATTTAATATTTATTTTCAATGTGTTGTACTGTGTTTCTTTGCTTTGGCATCAAGTTATTGTGAATAGCTCAGTATTGTATTGGCACTATCCAGAGATTTTGAAAACCAATGTATCCTTAACTACAACAACATTTTAATATGTCGCCGCATGGGTAATTCCAGTAATATATTGTAAATTAGATTACGGTAACATTTTTGGTACTGTAAACTAAATTACAGTAATTTACTGGCCAATTGCTGCCTATAAATTACTGTACATTTTACAGGAAATGTTTTACAGTGTTGGTATGTCATGGTGGGCAATTGGAAATGTGAATTGGGACAAGTTGGAGGTAATAATGCATTTATGTTAGTTTAATGAGATGCATGAATACCCCACACCAAAAGCTTGATTTTATGATTTCAAATGAATTTCCTGCAATTCCACTTAGTATTGATTTATGTTCACTACTTGGTCAATTTATTTGATATCATGTTTAATCTATGCAATTACATTATATGAATTGATAGTTCACCTCTCTGTTTTCTTTTATTCTGTAATATGGTATATGTGTTCAAGATTTTCAAAGTTCATTTATGATACAGCGTGTAAGCTATACAATAAAGCAATTACATTAATCTATATGTATTTATATTAGGTTATAGCCTACAAATGTTTTACATTTTAGTCATTTAGCAGACGCTCTTATCCAGAGCGACTTACAGTTAATGAGTGCATACATTTTCATACTGGCCCCCCGTGGGAAACGAACCCACAACCCTGGCGTTGCAAGCGCCATGCTCTACCAACTGAGCTACAGGGGACTATACAGGGGACTATACCACGTAGTCGTAGGCCTATCAGGCTGTAGGCCAACTGCTAATTGTGGTCCTCTGTAGCTCAATTGGTAGAGCATGGCGCTTGTAACGCCAGGGTAGTGGGTTCGATCCCCGGGACCACCCATACGTAAAAATGTATGCACACATGACTGTAAGTCGCTTTGGATAAAAGCATCTGCTAAATGGCATATTATTTTATTAATTATAGTTGTTTGATCCTGAACTGGCCAAATGGCAGAGCTATCCTTCAGCACCACAAAGGGCACTCCAATCGCTTAAAATGACATCTCATCAAGATCTGTTGCCTACGCCGAATAGTCATACTCCTCACTTATTATTTTTACAAATAGAAGATTATCACTTCTCACAATGGTGCTCGTTTAGTAAAGTTAGATCAAATCAATGTCTCGCAAGATCACATAATGATTCATTAGTGTTTTACATAACAGAACCGAATATATTACCATAGCATAATAGGCCTATAACGTTACTGTTAGACTAAAAACACCTTCTCATTTCTAATGAGATATTAGGATGGTTAGCTGAACCTGAATAGTCCCTCAACAGTTATCATGCGCCAAAACTCAACTGAGTGTGCCACTAGACAGGATACAGTGCCTTCAGAAAGTATTCACACCCCTTCACTTTTTCCACATTTTGTTGTGTTATAACCTGAATTTAAAATGGATTAAATTGAGATTTAGTGTCACTGGCCTACCCCATAATGTCAAGTGTTTACTAATTAATAAAAGATGAAACGCGGAAATGTGTTGAGTCAAAAAGTATTCAACGCCTTTGTTATGGCAAGCCTAAATAAGTTCAGGAGTAAAAATGTGCTTAGCAAGTTATATAAGTTGCATGGGCAATAATAGTGTTTAACATAATTTTTTTATGACAACCTCATCTCTGTAGCCCACACATACAATTATCTGTAAGGTCGAGTAGTGCATTTCAAACACAGATTCAACAACAAAGACCAAGGAGGTTTTCCAATGCCTCGCAAATAGGGCACCTTCTGGTAGATGTGAAAAAACAAAACAAAAAAGCAGACATTGAATATTCCTTTGAGCATGGTGAAGTTATTAATTACACTTTGGATGGTGCATCAATACACCCAGTCACTACAAAGATACAGGCGTCCTTCCTAACTCAGTTGCCGGAGAGGAAGGAAAACGCTCAGGGATTTCACCATGAGGCCAATGGTGACTTGAAAAAAAAGTTGAATGGCTGTGATAGGAGAAAACTGAGGATGGATCAAGAACATTGTAGTTACTCCACAATACTAACCTAATTGACAGAGTGAAAAGGAGGAAGCTTGTACAGAATAAAAAATATTCCAAAACATGCATCCTGTTTGCAACAAGGCACTAAAGTAATACTGCAAAAAATGTGGCAAAGCAATTAACTTTTTGTCCAAAGCAAATCCAATACAACACATTACTGAGTACCACTCTCCATATTTTCAAGCATAGTTGTGACTGCATCATGTTATGGGTATGCTTGTAATCGTTAAGGACTGGAGAGTTTTGCAGGGTAAAAAATAAATGGAATGGAGCTATGCACAGGCAAACTCCTAGAGGAAAACCTGGGTCAGTCTGCTTTCCACCAGATGCTGGGAGATTAATTCACCTTTCAGCAGGACTATAACCTAAAACACAATCTACACTGGAGTTGCATACCAAGAAGAGAGTGAATGTTCCTAAGTCAAATCTACTTGAAAATCTATGTCAAGACCTGAAAATGGTTTAGCAATGATCAACAACCAATTTGACAGAGCTTGAAGAATTTTGAAAAGAATAATGAGCAAATGTTGCACAATCCAGGTGTGGAAAGCTCTTAAGAGACTTACCCAGAAAGAATCACAGCTGTAATCGCTGCCAAAGGTGCTTCTACAAAGTGAATACTTATGTAAATGAGATATTTCTGTATTTCATTTTCAATAAATTAGCAAACATTTCTAAAACATGTTTTCACGTTGTCATTATGGGGTATTGTGTGTAGATGGGTTAGATAAAAATAATAATAATAATCAGTTTAGAATTCAGGCTGTAACACAAACTGTGGAATAAGTCAAGGGGTATGAATATATATATATATATATATATATATATATATATATATATATATATTTGTTTTTGTTTACGTAGCTTTATTTTTCAAGTTCAAATATACATTATAGAATGCCATATGAACGATCCTTGACATCAAGCTCTATGCTTTTGGAAGAGAAAGGAAATAGAGACATGAAAAAATAAGAATACCAATTTAATTTATTTAAAAAACGTTCCTTGAAGGACCAAAATAAGTTATAATACTAATAATTACAGGAGTTTACTTCAGTGTCATTAAATGAACGGAATTACTCCACAAACCCCACATATGTCCCTATCTTTTCTAAACAGTTATCGGGCAAGGTACAATCTGATGGGACTTCATTTGGACAAAAAAGTATCCATCTTTGACACCTGGCTGTCATAGTTTTCTATTACATACACATTTTTCAGTCTTTGAGTCCATTGACTTACAGTTGGCGGCTGTGGGTTGAGCCAATTGACCGTAATCATTTTCTGTGCAATCGCTAACAGTACACTTAACATGTACATCTGGTTTTTATCTTCCGGGTTACAAGGTATTACCCCCAATAAAATTAACATTGAGTGTGCCACTTGTATTTTGATTGAAACAAAATACAAGAAAGGGTAATTGTTTGTTAACACCATCTGCTCTAATTCGCTCACAAACAGTATTTCAAGAAGATCTAATTGCATATTCCATGAAACTGATTGAGAGCAATGAAATGATTGGCATGGAGATGCAGTTTGGACGTTTCACTGGTAAAATGTGAAGAATTATCATCACGATTGACAGGGATGATGGCCTATTTTGAAATGAGGTAGCCGACGCCTAATTAGGTGTTTGAGGGTATTAAAAATAGAAAATTATCTTGAGACAATATGGTTGGGCATAGGCAGATATTGCAATTGGACGACCTATTTTATGCATATTCTATAATGATAGCCTATTAAATTGGCTATATCTGTAGGTACAAACTTTGAGAAAATTATGACGTCATTTACATATATTTGTTTACGCTCCCTCACGTAATTTTTTTAAATAAAATTGCACTACACCACAGGGTAGGTCCTTCCCTGTTTAGTTCTGTTTGCTTCCTAGTGAATACACCCTTGCTGTGACCTCAATGAAGAGCAGACACTATGGTCTAATTCAATTAACCAGCCAGCCTGACAGAGTGGCAGCTAGGGCATGTCATTGCACTTTCCTCCCCCCTAGCCTTACGCACTCTGCATCTGTAATGTGAATGAATGGCACCAGACAAAGGCTAATCATCACACAGACTGGGTTAGAGTTTGTTTGGGTCACCGGCCTCACCAAAACAAACATAGCTAGGAATAATACAATTAATACAGATCCTTCATTTCTCATCAAATAAGTGCATTTGTTTCATGGCTTTATCTTGAAAATGTGAATACACACGTTGTAACCTCATCCTATCCTCTCATCCATCCAGGCAATCAAAGACATGCTGCCTCCCTACGAGCACTCCTGGATTCAGCTACCAACCTACGCTCTGTGAGTTATAAAAGTAAAGGGCATTGACTTTATTGGAGGGATGTGATCATAAAGAAGTTCTCTCTGGGGGAAGTCATGTTTTTCTATCCTATTCTATTATTTAGCTGTTATTTGTATACAGTAGGTTAAACAAACATCTAGTACAGTATACAACATTTGTTTCACACTCTGCAACTCTGGAGCGGTGAATGGCTCTTTTGGCAGGGAATGCTGTGTCTGTGAGCTCATGGACGTCTCTGGCATTTTCTCTGTCTGGAGCAAAAGAGCAATGCCTTCAAGGTTGCCTCTCTCCTCTCCTCCGTGGCACTTTGCTCTGCAAGAGCTGATCATTGTCAAGTGACGTGATGCATTTCTGTTATTGTTATTCTCTCCCTTGACAAGGCAGTTAGCTTGCAGTAGCATGAATGTCAAGGGATATGAAATATATATCACAGCTTAGGGCGAACCAAGCTCTCCTCCACATTCAGTGGCTGAGTATTCCACTGAGCATTCCACAGATAATACATAAAGAGTAGCATACGTGACATGTTTTATTGTACATTTTAAGCAATGAAACGCATTTATTTGAACACAAATCTGTCATCATGATCAAGAAACATTCAAAACCATAAGCCTCTCTTGGTGGTTAATTAGAAGCAAGACAGATTTGTATATTAGAACCCAAAAGAGATGTATGCATAGAAAATAGATCCTTCTCTATCTCTATTGAACATGTTCAAACACAAAGATTGGTATAAGGGATGTAAAGGGAACCTTTTTCCAATGGCAAAATGTAATACATAGTAATACACTACACTTTACTAAGCCTGTCCTTCCAAAATTCTAGTCATTGAGCTGTGAGCATGAGGCATTTAAGATACAACACTGCCATCTACTGGTCATAGTGAAACGCTGACATTATCTCTGTGCCATAAATCAAGACTAAACGACCTAGGTCATTTGAAACGTCATAGCTGTCTGGTTCGTTCTACATTACTTAGTGGTGACATCATATGTCACACATACTGTGTGCTTAAAGTCTGAATCTGATGGCTCCATTACGGTGTATTAAATAATCCACTTCTGTGCACCACTGTCAATATTTACCATGATGATGCACAGTGGAGAAAAGGAAAAATCAATGTTCTGTGTCTGGGAGTAATAAAGAGACCACCAGACAACGGATTACATACTAGTATCGATCATAAAAGACACTCAGCTATAGTGTACTACTGTCGATCAACGTATGCTCAGCAAATGTTCCAGCAAGTCTCTATCTTTACTTTATTAATCTAAAGCAATTGTGTCAAGCTCAATCCATGGAGGGCCAAGTGTCTGCAGGTTTTCGCTCCACCCTTGTACTTGATTGATGAATGAAGGTCACTTATAAGTAAGGAACTCCCCTCACCTGGTTGTCTGTGTCTTAACTGAAAGGAAAAAACTAAAACCTGCAGACACTCGGTCCTCCGTGGAATGAGTTTGACACCCCTGATCTAAAGGAAAGAGAATTTCCTGATGCAAATATAGTGTGTGTTCTGTCGACCGGTAGGCTTCAGTGAGGCATGCAGTGCACGTGAGGGTAAATACCCAAAGAACCTCTGGCTCATGATCATGTGCGGATCAGGTTACCCCCACATATAGACACACACACTCACACAAGCATTTACATAGGCACACACACACACACACACAGCTGTGTATCTAATGAAGCTGACCAGGTATAAGGCACCATGCTAAGACCAATAATCACACAGCTTTCCCCTCTCGCTGAAGTGCCCTGACTCTGGTCCTCCAGTTAGCATGGTGAATTGTCTCTGCAGGAATTGGAACGTGTCCCAAATTACACCCTATTCCCTATTTAGTGTGAACCCAAATCAGATTTTTTAACTGAGGAAGGAGGATGGAATGAAGCGCATCTTTAAATTACAGCACTTCTATGAATTAACCATTAGACCAGAGCAGAGCACCGTGCCGTCTGTCAGGTTGGAGCTGGGCTATTCATCACCTCCATGAGATCTGAACAGGCAATAGAGACCATGCTGATTAGCCCTATCATGTCTCTTGCTCTATCATGGGATGGGAAATATGAAGATATGAAGAGAGAAAAAAAAACAGTTTTACCTTCACTCTATGCATATTCAAATGTTCAACAAATCAATCAAATGTTCAGCACTATACTTTTGGCCTTCTGGGAGACATACTGTATGAACATATGAGAGCAAGAGCAAGGGAGGATGGATGAACAGACAGAGACACAGTGCCTGAACATAGTATGATTACTAGCCAGGTCCTCTGATGCCCCTATACACATACACAGCTAAATCAATTGGCTGGAACGTTGTTATTCATTACTTCCATGACCTTTCAGCCTCTGTCCCCTCAACCAGAGACCAAGGAGGAACTGTCCTGCTGCTGCTATTGTGTGTGTGTGTGTGTGTGTGTGTGTGTGTGTGTGTTTGTGTGTGTGTGTGATCAATAGACTTCAAGCCCACAGGAGCTGAGCCCTGCAAAGTAAATAAATGGTGTAGTACAGAATATGACTGTTGGTTCTATCAGGGCAGACTATTCCTCAGGGGCTTGGAGATCTAATGGAGGGAGAGGTGTTTCTGCTCTGCTGTTTACTGTATGAAAGAGAAGCATTTCAATTTGAACTGAATGCATGAAGAGAAGGTGCTAACTGTGACCTCTGTGAAAAGTGTGTGGGTGTGTGTGTGTGTGTGTGTGTGTGTGCAGTAGAAGTCCAATGAAGAGAGGCAGTGGATCTGATCGCATATTCAGAGCTAGACATACTGGAGCTGTTCAGTGATTTGCATCTGAAAAAGCTTTGTTTGAGAAGCATCAGATCTGATAATTTCCCAACCTTGGTAACCTTTTTGAATAAATTGAATTGTGTGTACGGCATACCAATGCAGTCTACCTATACTCTCTGTGTTATTTTCCACTGAATGAATTGTCCCTTGATAAATGTGATAAAGAACCTCTTTAAATGACTATTTTGAACTATGACAAGTTGACCAAGATGTGTCTAGTCTACTGTATATTTTCAAAATAAGGGGCCGGTGGTCTGGACGCAGATTAAGGCCTAGATTCAATCAGATGAAGCGTTACCCGGCAATAGCCGATACCCACATAGCTGATGTTTTGGCGGTGTTGGAGGAGTAAATGTGTTGGAGCTGTCAAATCGGTGAGCAGCTGCTCTTGATCATTGTAACAAAGCCACACCCGCCCCACTCCTGTTAGAAGTTCAGAAGGAGAAAGTGTAGGCTGTATAGAAATAATTACGCTCAAATTGAAACTCATTAAAGAAAAGAATGAGGATTTCTATCATCCTAATGGAGGTGTAGATTACATCTCATGTTCCAGTGTTACAACTTGTAAACAAGGCTGCATGGGATTTGTCTCAATGCGACGCCATGCAGCCGATGGCAATGTCTGCTTTAGGTATAATGCCGGGAGCCACTTGTGGATTTGACAGCTCTAACACAGTTACACCTACGACACTGCCAAAACAACCACTATGTGGATCTGATTGAATAGAGCCCTAAATCTAGAATCCTTCATTAAAACATTAACAAAGGGGTCACCCAGCCTCTGTTTCAGTAAAAAGCTGAGGGATGGGCCTGGAGAAATGTAGGCACTCTCAAATTCATAGACAGAGCTATGGATGAAAGGACTGACCATCCATGACATCAAAATTACAGTCGTAACCATGTTTTGAAACTATACATCGTTTGTTTACATTTACATTGTTTACAAACATTATAGTAAAACAAGCTTATATTTTGGGTTCTGATAGGGTACGACTGTTGAACTAAGCTCATGAGGCATTTATAAATTATATTCCTCAAGAATCAATGGGTATATATCATTGGATGTATAAACTAAGGATTCTAGATTTAAACCTAATCCATACAGATATCCATATTAGGACAGACTCAGAGTCACAACTGACGCAAAGGTGTCCTAATATGGGCACAGTCTGCATTTAGCTAGAGGTTGGCCAAACAAATTAGCTTAATCCCATCAGATCCAATAATTACTGTCTGCTCACATTAGGCTCTGTGGCTTGGCCTGAGCAGGAAGGGAACATAAGTGTTTCCTCCAGTGGGTTAGAAGCAACACAGCCCTGTTCATGTCCTCTTCATCTATCTACCCCATGGGGAAGACCCTGCTGGGCCTAAGAATCCTAGCCTGGTTTCAGATCGAAGTTGTGTGGCTTGCCACAAGTTTATGCTGCTAATGCATGACAATGACCATAGGAGTTGGCAAGACAGCACAAACTGATCTGGGACAAGGCTACAATAATCCCTCCTGCCCTCCCTGGTGGATTGTTTGGCCTAGCTAGCAATACAGAAAGATCAAAGCCTGGTCTTAGATCAGTTTGTGTTGTTATCTGTTTCTATTGGCAAGACAGCATAAACAGATCTTGCTGAGGTAAAGTCTGCAGAAACAGCTAAGGTCAGGGGATGGTGTAACTGACTCAGAGCTGTCTGTCCTCAAACACTGACTGATGAGACTGATCCATGAAGAATAGGACCGTGGTGGAGGGTCACTGAGAGAGCTATGAGGAAGACACTGATGGCTTTAAAAGGCGGTTTGTGAGGATCTAAACTAGAGAGGATATGTGATGGATATATTGATTGTTCAATGTTCATCCCACTGTCAGAAAGATGTACAGTATACTGTCGCTGCACTATAACAACAATTGGGATGTACCATTTTTAGATAAGTCATTGAGATCAAAACTGTAGTGAACTGCTGTCCAGTTATCAACCATGTAAACATATCATGTATCCTCACTTAAGCGGACAAATATTATAATCATATCCTTTAGATTTCTACTAACCATTATGATCCATCAGCCTAGCCTAATGAATATAAGAGACATTGTTGCGTTTCTCCTTAGCAGAGAGAGAGAGAGGGCATAAGAGAGGAGGGTTCATTTCATGTCAGTAAATTCAGAGGCACTGCTGCTGTAATCTTTGGCAAATTGGCATGGCTTTTATTAGTTTTAAATAATAGCCTTAATGAATCGGAACAGAATGCTTAACCCCTTATGATGAAAACATCTGATAGATAGTTGCATTTGATTATACGATTTGGCGATAAATCAAAGCATTCCATAAACATTATTTGATGTTCAATGAAAATAAGCCATTTGTCACTCACAGACCTGCCAACCTTAAATAATTTTTATGAGTACCACTTCAGAGTGGCGGCGGACCCATGGACATCACGACGGTGCGAGTGCGACACCTACACAGCTCAAATCATAGGCAAATGCATGTTTTTTTTTTGCAAAATAATGATGTTGGCAGAAAACTGCTTCAGTAGGAATGGTAGGCTATAGACTGTTATGGGTACTTGGTAATTGGCTGCTCTTCAGTAGCTAACTAGAAATACTATTAAATGTACAATCAGGGCTCTCCCTAGGATATTCTGACAAGGCCAGTGGTGCTGAGGTAGGCCTAAGGTTGGGTAGGGAGGAGGTCCGAAGGGGGTCAGTCAACTTCCCCCTCAGGAAGTTGGAGCATTTAGCATTTTAAAAAAAGCTGTAACTGCCATTTCCTGAAACCCAAAGTCTTAAAATTATATCAAACAATATAGCCAACCAGGGCCGGCGCCAGAACGAATCAGCTGGACGGGCATTTGATTTCGATAGGGGGGCAAGTTTTTTCCACGGGACCTTCTATGTGCAAACAGCAGCCTCTGCCATATAGACACATTGATACACTGTGATCCATTGGCAGCTAAATAAATGAGTGCATATAACTCAGAGATAGCCTATAGGCCAATGCAGCAGTAGGCCTATAACTTCCATTGTGAACTAAGTCAAATACATACAGTACCAGTCAAAAGTTTGGACACACCTACTCATTCCAGGATGTTTCTTTATTTTTACTATTTTCTACATTGTAGAATAATAGTGAAGACATCAAACTATGAAATAATTCATATGGAATCATGTAGTATTCTAAAAAGTGTTAAACAGATTCTTCAAATAGCCACCCTTTGCCTTGATGACAGCTTTGCACACTCTTGGCATTCTCTCAACCAGCTTCACCTGGAATGCTTTTCCAACCGTCTTGAAGGAGTTCCCACATATGGCTTGTTGGCTGATTTTCCTTCACTCTGCCGTCCGACTCATCCCAAACCATCTCAATTGGGTTGAGGTCGGGGGATTGTGGAGGCCAGGTCATCTGATGCAGCACTCCATCACTCTCCTTCTTGGTAAAATAGCCCTTACACAGCCTGGAGGTTTGTTGAGTCATTGTCCTGTTGAAAAACAAATGATAGTCCCACTAAGCCCAAACCAGATGGGATGGCTTATCGCTGCAGAATGCTGTGGTAGCCATGCTGGTTAAGTGTGCCTTGAATTCTAAATAAATCACAGACAGTGTCACCAGCAAAGCACCACCACACCATAACACCTCCTCCATGCTTTACGTTGGGAACTACACATGCGGAGATCATCCGTTCACCCACACCGCGTCTCACAAAGACACGGCGATTGGAACCAAAAATCTCCAATTTGGACTCCAGACCAAAGGACAAATTTCATTGCTCGTGTTTCTTGGCCCAAGCAGGTCTCTTCTTCTCATTGGTGTCCTTTAGTAGTGGTTTCTTTGCAGCAATTTGACCATGAAGGCCTGATTCACACAGTCCCCTCTGAACAGTTCATGTTGAGATGTGTCTGTGACTTGAACTCTGTGAAGCATTTATTTGGGCTGCAATTTCTGAGGCTGGTAACTCTAATGAACTTATCCTCTGCAGCAGAGGTAACTCTGGGTCTTCCATTCCTGTGGTGGTTCTCATGAGAGCCAGTTTCATCATAGCGCTTGATGGTTTTTGCGACTGCACTTGAAGAAACTTTCAAAGTTCTTGAAATGTTTCGTATTGACTGACCTTCATGTCTTAAAGTAATGATGGACTGTCGTTTCTCTTTGCTTATTTGAGCTGTTCTTGCCATAATATGGACTTGGTCTTTTACCAAATAGGGCTATCTTCTGTATACCACCCCTACCTTGTCACAACACAACTGATTGGCTCAAATGCATTAAGTTGGAAAGAAATTCCACAAATTAACTTTTAAGAAGGCACACCTGTTAATTGAAATG
Source organism: Coregonus lavaretus (assembly GCF_964263955.1). Classification (NCBI taxonomy): domain Eukaryota; kingdom Metazoa; phylum Chordata; class Actinopteri; order Salmoniformes; family Salmonidae; genus Coregonus; species Coregonus lavaretus. Next base: position 18,017,471 of record NC_139992.1, read on the forward strand.
CATTCCAGGTGACTACCTCATGAAGCTGGTTGAGAGAATGCCACGAGCGTGTAAAGCTGTCATCAAGGCAAAGGGTGGCTATTTGAAGAATCTCAAATATAAAATATATTTTGATTTGATTAACACTTTTTGGTTACTACATGATTCCATATGTGTTATTTCATAGTTGTGATGTCCTCACATCTGAAGTTTGCCAATGAACATCTGAATGATTCTGAATGGGAGAAGGTCATGTGGTCTGATGAGACAAAAATAGAGCTTTTTGGTCTAAACTCCACTCGCCGTGTTTGGAGGAAGAAGAAGGATGAATACAACCCCAAGAACACCATCCCAACCTTGAAGCATGGAGGTGGGAACATCATTCTTTGGGGATGCTTTTCTGCAAAGGGGACTGGACGACTGCACCGTATTGAGGGGAGGATGGATGGGGCCATGTATCGCGAGATCTTGGCCAACAACCTCCTTCCCTCAGTAAGAGCATTGAAGATGGGTCGTGGCTGGGTCTTCCAGCATGACAACAACCCGAAACACACAGCCAGGGCAACTAAGGAGTGGCTCCGTGAGAAGCATCTCAAGGTCCTGGAGTGGCCTAGCCAGTCTCCAGACCTGAACCCAATAGAAAATCTTTGGAGGGAGCTGAAAGTCCGTATTGCCCAGCGACAGCCCCGAAACCTGAAGGATCTGGAGAAGGTCTGTATGGAGGAGTGGGCCAAATTCCCTGCTGCAGTGTGTGCAAACCTGGTAAAGACCTACAGGAAACGTATGATCTCTGTAATTGCAAACAAAGGTTTCTGTACCAAATATTAAGTTCTGCTTTTCTGATGTATCAAATACTTATGTCATGCAATAAAATGCAAATTAATTACTTAAAAATCATACAATGTGATTTTCTGGATTTTTGAAGTGTACCTATGATTGAAGTTGAAGTGTACCTATGATAAAAATTACAGACCTCTACATGCTTTGTAAGTAGGAAAACCTGCAAAATCGGCAGTGTATCAAATACTTGTTCTCCCCACTGTATACATAATATGACATTTGAAATGTATTTATTCTTTTGGAACTTCTGAGTATAATGTTTACTGTTAATATTTATTGTTTATTTCACTTTTGTCTACTATCTACTTCACTTGCTTTGGCAATGTTAACATACGTTTCCTATACCAATAAAGCCC
>NC_139992.1:18018845-18099090 GCF_964263955.1 Coregonus lavaretus
TAAACCTACACATTCTGTGCACGAGCTGAGCGCCTGCTGCTAACGTCACTCACAATGCACTTTTGCAGCCAGGCACGTGTGTTGTGACTGAGCGTGTGACAGAGAAAATCTTTTTTTGTGTCATTTAGAGGGGAAATGCGTGCATTTTAGTGTTTTAGTCACTTTTCCAAAGTTGCTAAAAGTTCAAAAAAAAAAATGTTAATAGTTAAATTTGTTGCTAGGTGCTGTTTGAAAAAAAAAGTTGCCAGGGTCATCTGAAAAGTTGCTAAATCTAGCAACAAAATTGCTAAGTTGGCATCACTGGCGCCATTGAGGACTTCCACCATTTTAATGTAGTCAACTGGGTGGGACTTCATTATTAGCATTCATTCATTAGCTGATCCCTCATGATGACCCTGTTGAAGTCATGTCCAACCGGGTCATCAGGAGGGATCAGCCAATCGTTAAGAAGAAAATTGACTACTTCAAAATGGAGATTGCCTCAATGGTGCTGCCCGTGCTGTCACAGAAGCTATAATGGCAAATATATAAAGATGAGTCTTCTATCTAGCTCTATGATCGCACCCCAACACGTTCAAAGGATCACAACCATTTTAGACTGAAAAGCTCTATACGGATTGACCATGCAATGCATGCCTCCAGCAGGATGCAGAGCTAATCATCCCCCTTCTTCTCCCCTGTAACTATTCCCCAGGTCGTTGCTGTAAATGAGAATGTGTTCTCAGTCAACTTACCTGGTAAAATAAGGGTAAAATAAAACTGGTTTGAATGCTCTGCCGAAGGACCCTATCATGCGGCATAGGTGGTTGGAGTTCGTTGGTCCCTAGTGGTGGTGAGTATACCAGTAGCTAGACCATAGACTGCTGGTTATATATTTGGTTATGTATATTTTGATCATCATTATCGCTAGCATAGCTGACAACACGTTAGCAAGCTAGCTACCCTAACATTAGCCAGCTACCTAGCTAGCTAGCTGGCTAACATTAGCCTACCTCAATACAACACGGATTTGGCTTGGAAACATGATAACATTTGAAAAGAAGGCAAATAATTAGTAGGAAAACCTTTTGTCATGTGATGTCGCCAGATTGACTTTAAATGCAATATAACTTTAGCCAGCAAAAAGTATAACTTTAGCCAAACTAAAAGTTTGTTGTTCTGAAAGTCTATTGAAAAAGTTTGGTTACTAGCTAGCAACCTTTTGAGTTTGGATCCCGTAATGCGGTTGGCATCAGTTGCTGGGACTGCTACTATTTATCCAGTGATCCTGCCAACCAAGGCCTGGTCTGAGGAGCTGCTTGGCGTGGCAGCTAGCCTAGCTGCTAGCTAGCTGCCTATCAGGCTAACTGGGATTTCTTGAGGGCTTGAATGCAGCCCACGATGCGGTTAGCCCTTGTGGCTGGGACCGCAGACTGTCCCGGTATTGTGGCTGTATAGATCCCTGCTGTTTGTTGTTGTTGTTTCCAATCTTCCCTAAGAACTGCCCTGTCTGGAACTGCGAGGAGTAACAGCATAACCTACGTTGCTACCATGACAAAGAGAACCATTGAGGACAGTGGTGTATCTCTATCACAGATGAAGGATCTTTTAAATGAACAAAAATTGTTCTACAAGCAGTTGTTACAACAACAAGAAAATAGCGTTGTATTGTGTCCAAATACTGCTGGAGTCAACTGATAAAATAATTGACAACCTGACCAGAGAGGTCCAGGACCAGAAGAACAGTTTGCAGTTATCCCAGGGTCAGCTCGATGAGTTTAAACAGGAGAACGGCAAGATGACAGCAATCTGTAAGTCATTGAGAGAGGACATCAGTTCTGTATGTGAATCCATGATAGCAATGATGGAGAAATCAGATTATCTCAAGGGACAATCAAGGCGGAACAACATTGTTGTGGACGGAATTCCAGAATCTCCACATTAGACCTGGATTGAGTCTGAAGACAAAGTGAGGGAAATGATCTAGGAGAAACTAAAGATGGACCACAGGAAGATTGAGGTGGAGCGTGCCCACAGGACTGGAAAACCCACCACTGGCCCAGGAGACAGGCCCGATAGTGGTCAAGTTCCTGAGGTTCAAGGACAAGGTAGCTGTTCTGGAAAGAGCCAAGAACTTGAGAGGAACGTACATCTTCCTCAATGAGGACTATCCTGAAGCTGTGTGCCAGAAGAGGAAAGAACTTATCCAGCCAAGAAAGCTGCAAGAGTGCGTGGGGACATTACTTACATCCGCTATGACAGGCTCATTGTCCACCCTCCCAAAAGTCTAGAAGGAATAAGAGAGCCTATGGGTTCGAAGCGTCAACCCCGCAGCACACACACACACTTACAAACACCAACTGATTAACGGACTGCTGAATGTATATTTCTTCTCTTGCTTTGTTTGCTCTTTTCCATATTATATCGATCTCTGATAAGCTACCCAGGAAAGGGCTGAAAATAGCCCATATTAATATACAGTGAGGGAAAAAAGTATTTGATCCCCTGCTGATTTTGTACGTTTGCCCACTGACAAAAAAATGATCAGTCTATAATTTTAATGGTAGGTTTATTTGAACAGTGAGAGACAGAATAACAACTAAAAAATCCAGAAAAACGCATGTCAAAATTGTTATAAATTGATTTGCATTTTAATGAGGGAAATAAGTATTTGACCCCCTCTCAATCAGAAAGATTTCTGGCTCCCAGGTGTCTTTTATACAGGTAACGAGCTGAGATTAGGAGCGCACTCTTAAAGGGAGTGCTCCTAATCTCAGTTTGTTACCTGTATAAAAGACACTTGTTCACAGAAGCGATTCCAAACTCTCCACCATGGCCAAGACCAAAGAACTCTCCAAGGATGTCAGGGACAAGATTGTAGACTTACACACGGCTGGAATGGGCTACAAGACCATCGCCAAGCAGCTTGGTGAGAAGGTGACAACAGTTGGTGTGATTATTCACAAATGGAAGAAACACAAAATAACTGTCAATCTCCTTCGGCCTGGGACTCCATGCAAGATCTCACCTCATGGAGTTGCAATGATCATGAGAACGGTGATGAATCAGCCCAGAACTACACAGGAGGATCTTGTCAATGATCTCAAGGCAGCTGGGACCATAGTCACCAAGAAAACAATTGGTAACACACAATGCCGTGAAGGACTGAAATCCTGCAGGGCCCGCAAGGTCCCCCTGCTCAAGAAAGCACATATCCAGGCCCGTCTGAAGTTTGCCAATGAACATCTGAATGATTCAGATGAGAACTGGGTGAAAGTGTTGTGGTCAGATGAGACCAAAATCGAGCTCTTTGGCATCAACTCAACTCGCCGTGTTTGGAGGAGGAGGAATGCTGTCTATGACCCCAAGAACACCATCCCCACCGTCAAACATGGAGGTGGAAACATTATGCTTTGGGGGTGTTTTTCTGCTAAGGGGACAGGACAACTTCACTGCATCAAAGGGACGATGGACGGGGCCATGTACCGTCAAATCTTGGGTGAGAACCTCCTTCCCTCAGCCAGGGCATTGAAAATGGGTCGTGGATGGGTATTCCAGCATGACAATGACTCAAAACACACGGCCAAGGCAACAAAGGAGTGGCTCAAGAAGAAGCACATTAAGGTCCTGGAGTGGCCTAGCCAGTTTTCAGACCTTAATCCCATAGAAAATCTGTGGAGGGAGCTGAAGGTTCGAGTTGCCAAACGTCAGGCTTGAAACCTTAATGACTTGGAGAAGATCTGCAAAGAGGAATGGGACAAAATCCCTCCTGAGATGTGTGCAAACCTGGTGGCCAACTACAAGAAACGTCTGACCTCTGTAATTTCCAACAAGGGTTTTGCCACCAAGTACTAAGTCATGTTTTGCAGAGGGGTCAAATACTTATTTCCCTCATTAAAATGCAAATCAATTTATAACATTTTTGACATGCGTTTTTCTGGATTTTTTTGTTGTTATTCTGTCTCTCACTGTTCAAATAAACCTACCATTGAAATTATAGACTGAACATGTCTTTGTCAGTGGGCAAACGTACAAAATCAGCAGGGGATCAAACACCTCCTTCCCTCACTGTATGTAGCCTTAGAAATAAGGTTCATGAAATCAATAACTTGCTAACATCAGATAACATGAATATATTGCTGTATATATTCAGAGCCATATCCCTATAATACTTAGAGAAGATCTTATGTCAAGTGTTATTAAAATGTTGTGGTTGCAGGTTCACCCGGCACATCTAAAGCCTTTTCTTTTGGGGTGTTGCTATAGGCCACGAAGTGCTAACAGTCAGTATCTAAATAATATGTGTGAAATGCTTGATAGTGTGTGTAATGTAAACAGAGAGGTCTACTTTCTTGGGGACCTGAATATTGACTGGTTTTCATCAAGCTGTCCGCTCAAGAGGAAGCTTCTCACTGAAACCAGTGCCTGTAATCTGGTTCAGTTTATTAATCAACCTACCAGGGTGTTTACAAACACTACAGGAACAAGATGTATTGTACGGATACATTGTTAACATTTTTACTAATACTGAAGAACTTTGTTCTAAAGCTGTATCCATACCCATTGGATACAGTGATCACAATATAGTGGCTATATCCAGGAAAGCCAAAGTTCCTTAAATAGTGTATAAGAGATCATACAAAAGATTTTGCTGTGAATCTTATGTGGATGATGTTAAAAATATTTGTTGGTCTGATGTGATTAATAAGGAACATCCAGACACTGCACTTGATGCATTTATGAAATTGCTTCTTCCAATTATTGATAAACATGAACCTGATAAGAAACTGACTGTTAGAACTGTTAAGGCTCCATGGATGATGAGGAATTGAAAAACTGTATGGTTGAAAGAGATGGGGAAAAAGGAGTGGCTAATAAGTCTGGCTGCACATCTGACTGGCTGACTTACTGCAAATTGAGAAATGTGACTAATCTCAACAAAAAGAAGAAGAAACTGTATTATGAAGCCAAGATCAATGATATAAAGAATGATGGAAAAATAACTTTAGAGTACTTTAAATGAAATTATGGGCAGAAAGACAAATTCAACTCCATCTTTCATCAAATCAGATGGCTTATTCATCACAAAACCATTTTATGTTGCCATTTATTTTAATGATTACTTCATTGGCAAAGTGGGCAAACAGGCAGGAAGTGCCAACAACGAACAGTGAGCCATCGTACTCATGCATAAGAAAAACAAATAATGAAAGAAAAGCATTTTAAGTTTAAATTTGTAAAGTTGTAAAGTTAAAAAATATTGTTATCGATCAATAATGACAAACCTCCTGGCATTGACAACTTAGATGGAAAGCTACTGAAGATGGTAGCTGACACTATAGCCACACCTATCTGTCATATCTTTAATCTGAGCCTAGAGGAAAGTCTTTGTCCTCAGGGCTGGAGGGAAGCAGAAGTAATTCCGCTACCCAAGAGTGGTAAAACTGCCTTTTTCTGGTTGTAACAGCAGACCTATCAGCTTGCTGCCAGCTCTTAGCAAACTGTTGGAAAAAAATGGTATTTGACCAAATACAATGCTATTTCTCTGTAAACAAATTAACAACAGACTTTCAGCATGCTTATAGAGAAGGGCACTCAACGTGTACTGTACTGGCACAAATGACTGATGATTCGTTGAAATAAATTGCTAATAAGAAGATTGTGGGAGCTGTAATGTTATATTTCAGTGCAGCCTTTGATATTTTTGACCATAACCTGTTGTTGAGAAAACGTATGTGTTATGGCTTTTCAACCTCTGCCAAATCGTGGATTCAGAACTATCTATCTAATAGATCTCTAAGGGTTTTCTTTAATGGAAGCTTCTCTAATATCAAACATGTAAAGTGTGGTGTACCACAGGGCAGCTCTCTAGGCCCTTCTATTTTTACCAATGACCTGCCACTGGGATTAAAACAAAGCATGTGTGTCCATGTATTTTGATGATTCAACCATATATGCATCAGCAACCACAGCTAATGAAGTCACTGAAACCCTTATCAAAGAGTTGCAGTCAGTTTTGGAATGGGTGGCCAGTAATACACTGATCCTGAACATCTCTAAAACTAAGAGCATTGTATTTGGTACAAATCACTCCCTAAGTTCTAGACCTCAGCTGAATCTGGTAATAAATGGTGTGGCTGTTGAACAAGTTGAGGAGACTAAATTACTTGGTGCTACCTTAGATTGTAAACTGTCATGGTCAAAACATATAAATTCAATGGTTGTAAAGATGGGGAAAGGTCTGTCCGTAATAAATAGATATTTGTCACCACACTCCACAAAGCAAGTCCTGCAGGCTCTGGTTTATTCTTATCTTCATTATTGTCCAGTTATATGGTCAAGTACTGCAAAGAAAGACCTAGTTAAGCTGCAGCTGGACCAGAACAGAGCGGCACGTCCTGCTCTACATTGTAATCAAAGGGCTAATATTAATATTATGCATGCCAGTCTCTCTTGGCTAAGAGTTGAGGAAAGACTGACTGCGTCACTTGTTGTTTTTATAAGAAACATTCATGTGTTGAAATTCCAAATTGTTTGCATAGTCAACTTACACACAGCACTGACACACACACTTACCCCACAGACATGCCACCAGGGGTCTTTTCACAATCCCCAGGTCCAGAACAAATTCAAGGAAACGTACAGTATTATATAGAGCAATGAGTGCATGGAATTCACATCTTATATAACTTCAAGTGAACAGCAAACCTGGTTTCAAAAAACAAATAAAGCAACACCACACGATATTATGCCTCGCCCCCATGTGACCTACTTGTTGTGTGTATGTACTGACATGTGTAACTGATAGATGGACACACACACACAATACATGTTAATGTTTTTAAATGTATGTACACTGAACAAAAATATAAATGTAACATGCAACAATTTCAAAGATTTACTAAGTTACTGTTTATATAAGGAAATCAGTCAATTGAAATAAATTCATTAGGCCCTAATCTATGGATTTCACATGACTGGGAATACAGATATGCATCTGTTGGTCACAGATACCTTTAAAAAAAGGTAGGGGCGTGGATCAGAAAACCAGTCAGTATCTGGTGTGACCACCAAATCAAATCAAATCACATTTTATTTGTCACATACACGTGTTTAGTAGATGTTATAGCGGGTGTAGCGAAATGCTTGTGCTTCTAGCTACGACAGTGCAGTAATATCTAACAAGTCATATCTAAAAATGTCACAACATATACCCAATACACACAAAACTGGTAAGGAATGGGATTTAAGAATATATACATATATGGACAAGCAATGACAGAGCGGCATGGACTAAGATACAGTAGAATGTTATAGAATAGAATGCAGTATATACATACAGTGGGGAAAAAAAGTATTTAGTCAGCCACCAATTGTGCAAGTTCTCCCACTTAAAAAGATGAGAGAGGCCTGTAATTTTCATCATAGGTACACGTCAACTATGACAGACAAAATGAGAATTTTTTTTCAAGAAAATCACATTGTAGGATTTTTTATGAATCTATTTGCAAATTATGGTGGAAAATAAGTATTTGGTCAATAACAAAAGTTTCTCAATACTTTGTTATATACCCTTTGTTGGCAATGATACAGGTCAAACGTTTTCTGTAAGTCTTCACAAGGTTTTCACACACTGTTGCTGGTATTTTGGCCCATTCCTCTATGCAGATCTCCTCTAGAGCAGTGATGTTTGGGGGCTGTCGCTGGGCAACACAGACATTTCAACTCCCTCCAAAGATTTTCTATGAAGTTGAGATCTGGAGACTGGCTAGGACAATCCAGGACCTTGAAATGCTTCTTACGAAGCCACTCCTTCGTTGCCCGGGCGGTGTGTTTGGGAACATTGTCATGCTGAAAGACCCAGCCACGTTTCATCTTCAATGCTCTTGCTGATGGAAGGAGGTTTTCACTCAAAATCTCACGATACATGGCCCCATTCATTCTTTCCTTTACACGGATCAGTCGTCCTGGTCCCTTTGCAGAAAAACAGCCCCAAAACATGATGTTTCCACCCCCATGCTTCACAGTAGGTATGGTGTTCTTTGGATGCAACTCAGCATTCTTTGTCCTCCAAACACGACGAGTTGAGTTTTTACCAAAAAGTTATATTTTGGTTTCATCTGACCATATGACATTCTCCCAATCCTCTTCTAGATCATCCAAATGCACTCTAGCAAACTTCAGACGGGCCTGGACATGTACTGGCTTAAGCAGGGGGACACGTCTGGCACTGCAGGATTTGAGTCCCTGGCGGCGTAGTGTGTTACTGATGGTAGGCTTTGTTACTTTGGTCCCAGCTCTCTGCAGGTCATTCACTAGGTCCCCCCGTGTGGTTCTGGGATTTTTGCTCACCGTTCTTGTGATCATTTTGACCCCACGGGGTGAGATCTTGCGTGGAGCCCCAGATCGAGGGAGATTATCAGTGGTCTTGTATGTCTTCCATTTCCTAATAATTGCTCCCACAGTTGATTTCTTCAAACCAAGCTGCTTACCTATTGCAGATTCAGTCTTCCCAGCCTGGTGCAGGTCTACAATTTTGTTTCTGGTGTCCTTTGACAGCTCTTTGGTCTTGGCCATAGTGGAGTTTGGAGTGTGACTGTTTGAGGTTGTGGACAGGTGTCTTTTATACTGATAACAAGTTCAAACAGGTGCCATTAATACAGGTAACGAGTGGAGGACAGAGGAGCCTCTTAAATAAGAAGTTACAGGTCTGTGAGAGCCAGAAATCTTGCTTGTTTGTAGGTGACCAAATACTTATTTTCCACCATAATTTGCAAATAAATTCATTAAAAATCCTACAATGTGATTGTCTGGAAAAAAGAATCTCAATTTGTCTGTCATAGTTGACGTGTACCTATGATGAAAATTACAGGCCTCTCTCATCTTTTTAAGTGGGAGAACTTGCACAATTGGTGGCTGACTAAATACTTTTTTCCCCCACTGTATGAGATGAGTAGTCCAAGATGTAAACATTATTAAAGTGACTCGTTTTCCATTTCTTAAAGTGGCCAGTGATTTCAATAGGCAGCAGCAGCCTCTCATGTGCTAGTGGTGGCTATTTAACAGTCTGATGGCTTTGAGATAGAAGCTGTTCATCATTCTCTCGGTCCCAGCTTTGATGCATCTGTTCTGACCTCGCCTACTGGATGATAGCGGGGTGAATAGGCAGTGGCTCGGGTGGTTGATGTCCTTGATTATCTTTTTGGCCTTCCTGTGACATCGGGTGCTGTATGTGTCTTGGAGGGCGGGTAGTTTTCCCCCGGTAATGCGTTCGGCAGACCACACCACCCTCTGGAGAGCCCTGCGGTTGTGGGCGTTGCAGTTGCCATACCAGGCGGTGATACAGCCTGACAGGATGCTCTCAATTGTGCATCTGTAAATGTTTTTGAGGGTTTTAGGTGCTAAGACACATTTCTTCAGCCTCCTGAGGTTGAAGAGGCTCTGTTGCGCCTTCTTCACCACACTGTCTGTGTGGGTGGACCATTTCAGTTTGTCGGTGATGTGTACGCCAAGGAACTTGAAGCTGCACCTTCTCCACCGCGGTCCTGTCGATGTGGATAGTGGGGTTGCACCCTCTACTGTTTCCTGAAGTCCACAATCATCTCCTTTGTTTTGTTGATGTTGAGTGAGAGGTTATTTTCCTGGCACCATACTCCCAGAGCCCTCACCTCCTCCCTGTAGGCGGTCTCGTCATTGTTGGTAATCAAGCTTACTACTGTTGTGTCATCTGCAAACTTGATGATTGAGTTGGAGGCGTGCTTGGCCACGCAGTCATGGGTGAACAGGGAGTACAGGAGGGAGCTGAGCACGCACCCTTGTGGGGCCCCAGTGTTGAGGATCAGCGAAGTGAAGATGTTGTTTCCTACCTTCACCACCTGGGGGCGGCCCGTCAGGTAGTCTAGGACCCAGTTGCACAGGGCGGGGTTCAGACCCAGGGCCTCGAGCTTAATGATGAGCTTGGAGGGTACTATGGTGTTGAATGCTGAGCTATAGTCAATGAACAGCATTCTTACATAGGTATTCCTCTTGTCCAGATGGGATAGGGCAGTGTGCAGTGTGATGGCGATTGCATCGTCTGTGGATCTATTGGGGCGGTAAGCAAATTGAAGTGAGTCTAGGGTGACAGGTAAGGTAGAGGTGATATGATTCTTGACTAGTCTCTCAAAGCACTTCATGATGACAGAGGTGAGTGCTACAGGGCGATAGTCATTTAGTTCAGTTACCTTGGCTTTCTTGGGTACAGGAACAATGGTGGCCATCTTGAAGCATGTGGGAACAGCAGACTGGGAAAGGGAGAGATTGAATATGTCCATAAACACACCAGCCAGCTGGTCTGCGCATGCTCTGAGGACACGGCTAGGGATGCCGTCTGGACCGGCAGCCTTGCGGGGGTTAACATGCTTAAATGTCTTAATTACATTTACGTCATTTAGCAGACGCTCTTATCCAGAGCGACTTACAGTTAGTGAATACATATATATATATTTTTTATACTGGCCCCCCGTGGGAATCGAACCCACAACCCTGGCATTGCAAACGCCATGCTCTATCAACTGAGCTACATCCCTGCCGGCCATTCCCTCCCCTACCCTGGACGACGCTGGTCCAATTGTGCGCCGCCCATGAGTCTCCCGGTCGCGGCCGGCTGCGACAGAGCCTGGATTCGAACCAGGATCTCTAGTGGCACAGTTAGCACTGCGATGCAGTGCCTTAGACCACTGCGCCACTCACGTCAGCCATGGAGAAGGAGAGGCCACAGTCCTTGGTAGTGGGCCTCGTCAGTGGCACTGTGTTATCCTCAAAGCGGGCGAAGAAGGTGTTTAGCTTGTCTGGAAGCGAGACATCGGTGTCGGCGACGTGGCTGGTTTTCCTTTTGTAGTCCGTGATTGTCTGTAGACCCTGCCACATATGTCTTGTGTCTGAGCCGTTGAATTGCGACTCCATTTTGTCTCTATACTGATGTTTTGCCAGTTTAATTGCCTTGCGGAGTGAGTAGCTACACTGTTTGTATTCTGCCATATTCCCAGTCACCTTGCCATGGTTCGCTCTTTCAGATTTGTGCGAATGCTGCCATCTATCCACGGTTTCTGGTTAGGGTAGGTTTTAATAGTCACAGTGGGCACAACATCACATATACACTTCTTGATAAACCCAGTCACTGTTTCAGTGTATACGTCTAAATTATTTTCGGAAGCTACCCGGAACATATCCCAGTCTGCGTGATCAAAACAATCTTGAAGCATGGATTCTGATTGGCCAGACCAGCGTTGAATAGTCCTTAGCATGGGTACTTCCTGTTTGAGTTTCTGCCTATAGGAAGGGAGAAGCAAAATGGAGTCGTGGTCAGATTTGCCGAAAGGAGGGCGGGGGAGAACCTTATAACCATTTGCCTCACGCATCGTGACACATCTCATTCGCATAGAGTTGATCACGCTGTTGATTGTGACCTGTGGAATGTTGTCCCACTCCTCTTCAATGGCTGGGCAAAGTTGCTGGATATTGGCGGGAACTGGAAAACGCTGTCGTACTCGTCGATCCAGAGCATCCCAAACATGCTGAATGGGTGACATGTCTGGTGAGTATGCAGGCCATGGAAGAACTTGGACATTTTCAGCTTCCAGGAATTGTGTACAGATCCTTGCGACATGGGGCTGTGCATTATCATGCTGAAACGATGACAGCGGATGAATAGCACGACAATGGGCCACAGGATCTCGTTACGGTATCTCTGTGCATTCAAATTGCCATAGATAAAATGCAATTTTGTTCATTGTCCGTAGCTTATGCCTGCCCATACCATAACCCCACAACCACCATGGGTTCACAACGTTGACATCAGCAAACCGCTTGCCCACATGACACCATACACGCTGTCTGCCATCTGCCTGGTACAGTTGAAACCTGGATTAATCCGTGAAGAGCACACTTCTTCAACGTTCCAGTGGCCATCGAGCACTCAGATGAGCTTCCCTGAGACAGTTTCTGTAGAAATTATTCGGTTGTGCAAACCCTGTTTCATCAGCTGTCCGGGTGTCTCAGTCAATCCTGCAGGTGAAGAACCGGATGTGGGGGTCCTGGGATGGCATGGTTACACATGGTCTGCGGTTGTGAGGCTGGTTGGACATACTGGCAAATTCTCTAAAACGACGTTGGAGGTGGATTATGGTAGAGAAATGAATATACAATTCTCTGGCAACAGCTCTGGTAGACATTCCTGCAGTCAGCATGCCAATTGCACGCTCCCTCAAAACTCGAGACATCTGTGTTGTGTGACAAAACTGCACATTTTAGAGAGGCCTTTTATTGTTCCCAGCACAAGGTGCACCTGTGTAATGGTCCTGCCGTTTAATCAGCTTCTTGATATGCCACACCTGTCAGGTGGATGGATTATCTTGGCAAAGGAGAAATGCTCATCAACAAGGATAATAAGCTTGTTGTGCATTTGGAACATTTCTGGGAACTTTTATTTCAGCTCATGAAACATGGGACCAACACTTTACATGTTGTGTTTATATTTTTGTTCAGTATAAATTGTAAAGTATTTTGTCTGTAATGTCTTTTTTGTTGTGTGTCGGACCCCAGCAAGACTAGCTGTTGCAATTGCCGTCAGCTGGTGGGGATCCTAATAATCAAATCAATGCTAACTACGATTGAGGGACCACTGTATTTTAGATAGCTAACATTAGCATTGCTAGCTATTTTTTATAAACTTTGCTAATAACAATAATGGCAACATTGCCATCTCTCTAAAGGAAATGTATTTGATCATAATATGGCAAAGTGTCACGGTTTCTGCCGAGGCTGCTCCTTCTCCTTGTTCGGGCAGGCTTCGGCGGTCGTCGTCCCCGGAGTACTAGCTGCCACCGTTCGTTGTTTCTGTGTTTGTTTGGTTTGGTCTGTTTGGGTACACCTGTTCCTCATTTTGTCTTGATTATGTGTCCTTTAAGTTCTCGTTGTTTCTGTCTTGTGGTTGTGTGTAGTTGTTCCATGTCAGCAGGTGTTGCCAGTCAGTTTATGCTCTATTCTTTATAGAGAGTTCGCACTGTTGTGCATGTGTTGTATTTTTACGCTGAGTGCGTTATTTTTTCTTGTGCCTCCGGCTCTGTTTGTAGCCGTTCATTCTGTGGACTTTATTAAAGTGATTTTGGACTTGCATTCTGCATCCTGCATTTGATTCCACACCACACCTACGCCCGGCCCTGACAGAACTACACACCGCTCATGGAATCAGCAGGAGCAGCAGCAGCGACCGAGTCATGGGAGGAGCGCGTCCGCGGACAGGATGACAGGATAGCCCAGATCACCAACGCTCTACAGGGAGTAATGAATACCCTGCATCGCCTGGAGACCAGTTGGGCACCCACGCCTCCTCCTACAGTACCACCAGCACCGGTCAGTCCCTTAGTCCACGCTCCGGAACCCAGTGGGATTCGGCTCTCGCTCCCGAGGGCGTATGATGGTACCGCTGCCGGGTGTCAAGGTTTCCTCCTACAAGTAGAACTCTACCTCGCCACCGTACACCCGGTGCCCTTGGGACACGAGAGCGTTTCCGCCCTCATCTCCTGTCTCACCGGCAAGGCGTTGGAGTGGGCCAACGCCGAATGGAGGAGAATAGACCCCGCGACGATCACCTATGCGGAGTTCTCCCGTCGCTTCAGGGCTGTATTCGACCATCCACCTGAAGGGAAGGCGGCGGGAGAACGTCTATTCTACCTCCGACAGGGGAGGAGGAGCGCCCAGGAGTTTGCACTGGAGTTCCGGACTCTAGCGGCAGACGCAGGGTGGAATGAGCGGGCCCTCATAGACCACTTCCGCTTCAGCCTACGGGAGGACGTCCGTCGTGAGTTGGCCTGCAGGGACACCACCCTCACGTTTGACCAGTTGGAAGACATGGCCATTCGCCTAGACACCCTGTTGGCCACCCGCGGACGTCCTGAGTGGGGGTCGTCCATTCCACCCTCCAGCACCTCCGAGCCTAGTCCTATGGAGCTCGGGGGTGCTGGCGCTAGAGAGGAGAGGAAAAGGAGACCCAGGGGGACCAACCCCTGTACCTACTGTGGCCGTGGAGGACACACTGCGGCCAGGTGCTGGGGGGGGTCTCCTAGGGGAAGAGACGGCAGGCCACGCACTGGGGAGTCCTTCCAGGTGAGTAGGCGCCCCACTTACCCAGAGCTCTCTGTTGTGCACCTAACCATACCTGTTTGCTTCCCACAGGTTGCACCTCGTTCCCAGCATAAGGCGCTAGTAGATTCAGGCGCAGCTGGGAATTTTATAGATCGGAGATTTTGTGCAGAATTAGGGATTCCCCTCCTTCCTGTCAGTAATCCTTTCCCTGTACATGCTTTAGATAGCCGTCCGTTGGGATCGGGGTTGATTAGGGAGGTCACAGCTACACTTAGGATGGGGACGCAGGAGGGTCATGAGGAGACTATTCAGCTATATCTTATAGACTCTCCTGCGTATCCGGTGGTGCTGGGGCTTCCCTGGTTTATTACTAATAATCCCTCTATTTCGTGGCAACAGAGGGCTCTCAAGGAGTGGTCTGCCCAGTGTGTAGGGCGATGTCTGGGCGTTTCCGTAGGGGCGACCTCAGTGGAAAGTCCAAACCAAATGCCCGCATTGCACATTCCCCCCGAGTATGAGGATTTAGCACTTGTGTTTAGTAAGGCGAAGGCGACGCAATTGCCACCACATAGACAGGGGGATTGTGCGATAGACCTCCAGGTAGGAGCTGCGCTTCCGCGGAGCCATGTGTATCCTTTGTCTCAAGAGGAGAAGAGAGCTATGGAGACTTACATAGCCGAGTCTCTGAGACAGGGATACATACGGCCCTCCACTTCCCCTGCGTCCTCGAGTTTCTTTTTTGTGAAGAAAAAGGATGGAGGTTTGCGCCCGTGTATTGATTACCGCAGTCTCAATCAGATTACCGTGAAATACAGTTATCCACTCCCTCTGATTGCGACTATGACGGAGTCTTTACACGGGGCGCGGTTTTTCACAAAATTGGACCTCAGGAGCGCATACAACTTGGTGCGTATTAGGGAGGGAGACGAATGGAAGACAGCATTTAGTACCACCTTGGGTCATTTCGAGTATCTCGTCATGCCATACGGGTTAATGAATGCTCCTTCAGTCTTCCAATCCTTCGTAGATGAGATCTTCCGGGATATGCAGGGGCAAGGAGTGGTCGTGTACATTGACGACATTCTAGTGTATTCTTCTACTCGAGCCGAGCATGTAGCCCTGGTGCGCCGAGTATTGAGGAGATTGTTGGAGCATGATCTGTATGTCAAGGCAGAGAAATGTCTGTTTTTCCAGGAGTCTGTCTCCTTTTTGGGTTATCAGTTGTCTGCGTCAGGGGTAAAGATGGAGGTTGACCGTGTGTTGGCCGTGCGTAATTGGCAAACTCCAACCACTGTTAAAGAGGTGCAGCGGTTCTTGGGCTTTGCGAATTACTACAGGAGGTTTATCCGGGGTTTTGGACAGGTGGCAGCTCCCATAACGTCTCTACTAAAGGGAGGTCCGGTGCGCTTACAGTGGTCTGCTGAGGCTGATAGGGCTTTTGGGAGACTGAAGGTCCTGTTTACCTCGGCGCCGGTGCTGGCGCATCCGGATCCCGCGCTACCATTCCAGGTCGAGGTAGACGCGTCGGAAGCCGGCATAGGGGCCGTGCTCTCGCAACGGTCTGGCACGCCACTGAAACTCCGCCCCTGTGCTTTTTACTCAAAAAAGCTCAGTCCGGCGGAGCGAAATTATGACGTGGGGGACAGGGAGCTGCTAGCCGTGGTCCAAGCCCTAAAGGTGTGGAGGCATTGGCTTGAGGGGGCTCAACACCCTTTCCTCATTTTGACTGACCACCGAAACCTGGAGTACATCCGGGCAGCTAGGAGACTGAACCCTCGCCAGGCTAGGTGGAACATGTTTCTGGCCCGGTTCGTTTTTAAGATCACGTACATCCCTGGGTCCCAGAACGGTAAGGCAGATGCCCTGTCCCGGCGGTATGACACGGAGGAGAGGTCCGTTGAGCCCACGCCCATACTCCCGCCGTCTTGCCTGGTGGCACCGGTGGTGTGGGAGGTCGATTCCGAAATCGAGCGGGCGTTGCGTACCGATCCTAGCCCTCCACAGTGTCCTGTGGGTCGGACGTACGTTCCGCTCGAGGTTCGGGATCGACTTATATATTGGGCTCACACGTCACCCTCCTCTGGACATCCAGGGATTGGCCGGACGGTGCACTGCCTTAGCACTAAGTACTGGTGGCCAACGTTAGCCAGGGATGTGAGGGTTTATGTTTCCTCCTGCTCGGTGTGTGCCCAGTGTAAAGCACCCAGACACCTGCCCCGGGGTAAGCTACAACCCCTGCCCGTTCCACAATGACCCTGGTCTCACCTCTCGGTGGATTTCGTTACTGACCTTCCCCCCTCCCAGGGAAATACCACCATCCTGGTCGTTGTGGATCGGTTCTCGAAGGCCTGTCGTCTCCTTCCCATGCCGGGTCTCCCCACTGCCCTACAGACCGCTGAGGCACTATTCACTCACGTCTTCCGGCATTACGGGGTACCCGAGGATATAGTGTCTGATCGAGGCCCCCAGTTTACCGCTCGAGTCTGGAGAGCGTTCATGGAGCGCTTGGGGGTCTCAGTGAGCCTTACCTCGGGCTACCACCCCGGAGAGCAATGGGCAGGTTGAACGGGTAAACCAGGATGTGGGTAGGTTTCTGAGGTCGTATTGCCAGGGCCGGCCGGAGGAGTGGGCGAGTTATGTTCCCTGGGCCGAGATGGCCCAGAACTCCCTTCGCCACTCCTCCACCAGACTCACTCCTTTCCAATGTGTACTAGGGTACCAGCCGGCTCTGGCACCTTGGCATCAGAGCCAGATCGAGGCTCCTGCGGTGGATGAGTGGGTGCGGCGCTCGGAGGAGACATGGAACGCTGCTCACGTACATCTGCAGCGGGCCATCCGTCGACACAAGGTGAGCGCCGATCTCCACCGCAGTGAGGGACCGGTGTACGCACCGGGAGATCGAGTCTGGCTCTCGACCAGAAACCTGCCCCTCCGCCTGCCCTGCCGGAAGTTGGGTCGGCGGTTTGTGGGGCCTTTTAAAGTCCTGAGGAGGTTGAACGAGGTGTGTTACAGATTACAACTTCCTATTGATTATAAGAATATTAACCCCTCGTTCCATGTGTCTCTCCTCAGGCCGGTGGTAGCTGGTCCACTCCAGGACTGTGAGATAGCAGAGACTCCTCCGCCCCCGCTGGACATCGAGGGGGCTCCGGCGTACACAGTTCGGTCCATCCTGGATTCGAGACGCCGGATGGGGGGTCTCCAATATCTCGTGGAGTGGGAGGGGTACGGTCCGGAGGAGCGGTGCTGGGTGCCGAGGAGAGATATCTTAGACCCGTCTCTTCTGACTGAGTTCCATCGTGGTCATCCCATGCGCCCTGCTCCGCGTCCTCCTGGTCGTCCCCGAGGCCGGGGTCGGCGCACGGCTGGAGCCGCGCGTCAAGGGGGGGGGGGGGTACTGTCACGGTTTCTGCCGAGGCTGCTCCTTCTCCTTGTTCGGGCAGGCTTCGGCGGTCGTCGTCCCCGGAGTACTAGCTGCCACCGTTCGTTGTTTCTGTGTTTGTTTGGTTTGGTCTGTTTGGGTACACCTGTTCCTCATTTTGTCTTGATTATGTGTCCTTTAAGTTCTCGTTGTTTCTGTCTTGTGGTTGTGTGTAGTTGTTCCATGTCAGCAGGTGTTGCCAGTCAGTGTATGCTCTATTCTTTATAGAGAGTTCGCACTGTTGTGCATGTGTTGTATTTTTACGCTGAGTGCGTTATTTTTTCTTGTGCCTCCGGGTCTGTTTGTAGCCGTTCATTCTGTGGACTTTATTAAAGTGATTTTGGACTTGCATTCTGCATCCTGCATTTGATTCCACACCACACCTACGCCCGGCCCTGACACAAAGTTGTTTCCTACTAATTATTTCCCTACTTTAGGAATGTCATCATATTTCCATGCCACTCTAAGTTAGTATAATTTAGATTTAAAAAATCACATTAGCCTCCAAGGTGCAACCCATGTCTAGGGCACAAATACATATTGGATGCAGCTATGGTGGTACTAGCTAACTCATGTCTGACTACAACAGTGTACTAACTAGAAGCAACAAACTCAAACCAACCCAGGGCCATGGCAAAACATGTTCCAGTTGGTTGCATAGTGTAACGTCATCACCGGCCTGAATCTAATCCAATCTTAGACCTGTCTAAAATAAATAATGGATTTATTGTGATGGTGTAGGCTATATTACATGGATTTATTAGACTTTTTAAAATGTAGACGTTCCAAAGGTCTGCATCAGAGGCATGTATGCGTGGAAGCCAGGAGATGCTAAATATGTTTATGTTAATTAACGGTCAATTACCGTGAGACCGGCAGTTATTTGTTTGACAATCACCGGCTGACACATTCAGTACCGCCTTGCACACTCTTGCCTGCATCTAGCTGATCTAGGGTGTAATCATTAGTTGAACAGTTGCAAACAAGAGTTTCTATTGGACAAATTCAGGTATGTTGATCCCCGTTTCGTTTGCTTCCGTTTAAGAAACGTTTTTCAACAGAATCGGCGGAATGAATACACCCCTGATCACATGTAAACACAATTCACTTTCATAGCAGCCACGTTGTAGTCCTTCTCGCATCTACGTGCTCTCCTCCTCTCACCTTTTCCCTTCACTTGTGGACTTCAATGCGCACACATCAGCTGTTTGTGACCAGGCTAAAATAACTTTACAAACCATATCATAACCTCTACACATAGCCTACATCGTTGTCACCATATTAGCTAAAGTAACGTCATAGTCAACATAGCTAATAGAACTAATGCGTTAGTAAACCCGCTACAATCATGCAGTACAGTAAAACCAAAGCTTACCTTGACTTGGAAGAGTTCCAGTGTTGTGTTGGCTAGTCATAGCCAGCTAGCTAACATAGTATCCCTCTGTTTGAGCTGGGTGTTTGA
This sequence comes from Coregonus lavaretus, assembly GCF_964263955.1. NCBI lineage: Eukaryota > Metazoa > Chordata > Actinopteri > Salmoniformes > Salmonidae > Coregonus > Coregonus lavaretus. Next base: position 18,037,832 of record NC_139992.1, read on the forward strand.
GTAGGTTAAACTAGCTAGCTGCATTTGCTAGCTAAGTAAGTGAAAGTGAAAAAAATTATGAAATATATATCTCTCTATCTCTCTCTCTCTATTGCTTCTCTTTCACGTTTGAAGAAATGTGATTGTTCAAAACTGTTCAACTATTGTCTTTCTCTCTCTTTGAGTCAACTACTCACCACATGTCAGGTCATGCTGCAAGAGCTCTGATAGGTTGGAGGACGTCCTACGGAAGTTGTCATAATTACTGTGTAAGTCTATGGAAGTGGGCAAGAACCATGAAGCCTCCTAGGTTTTGCATTGAAGTCAATGTACCCAGAGGAGGACGGAAGCTAGCTGTCCTCTGGCTACACCATGGTGCTACCCTACAGAGTGCTGTTGAGGCTACTGTAGACCTTCATTGCAAAACAGTGTGTTTTAATCAATTATTTGTTAACGTGAACATATTTAGTATAGTTTTATCTAAAAAGGATAACTTTTTTAATGTTTCACTGGTCCTCCCCTTCCTCCACTAAGGAGCCTCCACTGGTATGGAAGGAAATCATATAGGCACTGCTGTTAGTTTGAGAATATAAAATAATGTAATGACCCAGCTGGGTCATAAAGTAAAAGAGAGACGGGCACCAGGTGTACAGGCAGAACACAGGTTTATTCCTGAATGGGCTATTGTTCAGGCCACAGCCCACGCCGCTAAACCTCGAACATACACAAATATAACATGTCAAGTCAAGGGTCCCAAAACAGAAGAGAGAGAGATGAGACCGTAACCCCTATTTAAGCATTCCAAAACCCAGCGGGATTACCCATCATACCCCCCCAACCTTTCCATCTGTCCTGGCATATTTAACCCCTGCTAGCACCCATGAGAACGATAACACACCCACGAACACAGAACACAATACCAGGTCGTTACAATAACATCTATTCAATGCAAATGAGCCCAACAGAACGTCATGATTTGTGATCGTGTATGCTTATGAAACTAGTGTTTTTAGTCATTTTCCGTGATCGGGAAACATTATTTTTTTCAGCTGTCAGGACACATCTCCAATCAACTCTGCTACCAAGACAAAATTCGAAACAACTCAATTGGCTAGTTCAGCTATCTGTCAAAAAAATGGGTGGGTTGTAACTTGATCCTACTGCTACGATTTGATAGAGTGAGGCTGTAACTCTACGTTGCACGTTCGGTTTGATTGGCTCAAATCTGCCCATAATTTGAGAAGTGAGAACGCACACACGCGCTGATCTACAGATGTCTTTGTCCATAAACATGCAGGAAGATTCTTAGGTAGCTAAACCTATTGCCAACCTTTATTTAGGCCTTTAAAAAACCTCATTCTTTCCCTATTATGACAATCATCTAATCCTACTATCAACTGTCAATTTATGGCTATGATTGCGGCTGGTCAGATCAGCAAACCAGTAAATACCTAACGTTTCACCGCAAGTCAGATGGCTCATTGCCGAAAATGGTGCGTGTTCAAAATGGTAATCAGCTAACGTTAGCTAGCTGCGTTGGCTATTAGCTCCTATCTGATATCTTAGCAGCATGTTTATCTAGCCAGCTAAATAGCATAGTAGCTAATATAGCTAGCTAGCTAGCACCACAGATAAAAGGGTTAGTTATCGTAATCTTTGCTAACAGGTCACATAGCTATCTGCTTAGCTATCTAGCTAGCTTGCTTATTGCATGCATGTCCGGGCACATAGACACTAGCCTTATTATTAGTGAATTAAATAAACAACCTTTTGCCACAGGAATTCGATTTTGGTCACTGTGTCAATTCATCCATTTCTCAATACCACACTTTTCTGTTGGAGAATGAGCTAGCTTGCTGCTTGCTGCTGCTGCTGATTTTCCCAGCTAGACATTCCTTGGCATTGTGCAGTGCTCGTGGCTCAGGCGGTGAGTGGTGACTGGCATAGCAGCAGTTCTGCTATGTAGCGGGACTATCGGCAATGCCGATAGAGAAGGGCCGATAGCCGATAGACTAGAAAAGGCCAAAATCGACTAACATTTGGCTTCTGTCATGGCCGCCAGAATTTATTGAGGAGCAAGCCAAAAAACTAGGCCAAATCAGTGGGTGCAGTTCCCCTTTATTGACGAAGCTCACAGAAGTCAATCGAGATCGTTTGAGTCATTCAATAAACCTGAGAACTGACCCATTCAGTTCTGTCTCTTTCCTCACACTGCCTGCCTGGAGGTCTCTGCTTACATTGGCTGATGAGATGAGATTGTACTTTATTGTAACATTAAGTCAAAAAGTGTTCCTTCCTTTTTTTGTCCAATGATACTCCAATATAACAACGAGAGTGATGCTATCCACTTGCACTCATAATTGTGTATGGTTAGCCTACTGAGGATGCCAGGCCCTGTGCGATAATGATACCCTGCACTGCTTTTAACATGGGAGACAAATTGGCTTTGTGTAAAATGTCAGGGCAGGTGTTATGGATGCTCCCTGAGGGGTGATGCAGAGTAATTGGTGCCTGTAAAGGCAAAAAAATGCTTTGGATTCCATGAAGCCTTTATGGGGAAGATCGGGTGGGTCCTACACATTACACACACGTATGAGCGCGCACACACACACACGCGCACACACAGCCGAGACTAAAACATGACCCACATTCTGCATCCAGCCTCAGTCATTCCTCTAGTCTAAGCTGTGTGTGTGTGTGTGTGTCTGTGTCTGTGTTCTCTTTGTGACATCAGCGACTGGGTTGAATGGATTTAATGGCTTCCACAGCTGCTCCCAGGGACCAGAGAAAGCCGTTAGAAACCACATCAACCATGCAAATATAACCCTGGATGATGGGAGTATTTCCATGTGTAAAAAAATGTGGGATACAGTTTCAGTTTCTATGAGGGCTATCAATGACCACCACCATTGCAAGGAACACTGCTAAACCAGGCTCTGTCGTAGCCGGCCGTGACCGGGAGACCCATGGGGCGGCGCACAATTGGCCCAGCGTCGTCCAGGGTAGGGGAGGGAATAGCCGGCAGGGATGTAGCTCAGTTGGTAGAGCATGGCGTTTGCAACGCCAGGGTTGTGGGTTCGATTCCCACGGGGGGCCAGTATGAAAAATATAATGTATGCACTCACTAACTGTAAGTCGCTCTGGATAAGAGCGTCTGCTAAATGACTAAAATGTAAAAATGTAAATGTAAACGTCACCATCTACTTCTGAAATAATGGATGAGTGGATGAATGAATGAACGGAAGAATGAATTAACTAATTAATGACAATTATGTTTTACAGTGATGTGCTTAGCCCTATGAGTTGATGATTATGCTTGCATCTTTTTGTGATAAGATATCTAGTCGTAGTTGCATAATAGTGCATGGTGCTGTACCCAGAACACAGCTGTAATGACAGGAAGGAGTCGAAGAGGGCTGTGTACTGCAGTCAGATACATTGCATTTAAGAGTGGCAAGAGGGGACCTAGTAGATCCATGACTGTACAAGAGCCCTCTTTGTTCTGTGATGGACGTGCACACACAGACTTGGCCCAGTGCAGCAGCAGTGCACTTATTTTGGCCCAGCACCTACTGTATGTCTGAGTCAGGCCCTGCTGTTTGTACTGAGGCATGGAGGGCGGTGAGTCCCATGGCAGGTTGCAGGGGGAGGAGTCGTCGCTGTGATGAATAACCCAGGACTAAACTTCCTCCGGCCACCCGTGAGAGTAAATGTCATTCTGGTTAATCAGTTCTGTTGTATTGTCCTCATATGGTAAGGTTGAGAGTGCTGACACTTTTGTGAATGTTGGGATTGTTACCACTGTTATATTTAAATAATGTATATTAAAATATGTAATGTGCTGAAATATTGAAGGAAAAATGTAATTTGAGGTGTACAAACTTCACATGATGAACCAAAAACAACTATCTGAAAGCCACTCTCCCAAAAGGCCATGCCTCCTGAAAATAACAAGATTACCCAAATATGGGTTAATTTAACCATCGGTTGGAATTTTATTCACTTTCTTTTTTAATGTAATCCATAGGTTATTTTCAGGAGTTGTGGCTTATTGGGGTGTGGCTTTCAGATAGTTGTTTTTGGTTTATCATGTGAAGTTTGTACACCTCAAATTACATTTTTCCTTCAATATTTCAGCACATTACATATTTTAATATACATTATTTAAATATAACAGTGGTAACAATCCCAACATTGGGCTAGACACTCAAACTCTTGTATAATCCTCATTAACACTACAAATGTGTCAGCACTCTCAACCTTACCATGTGAGGTAAGGTTGAGAGAGTTTAATAGTCTTCTTTTTGGCCAACCATGAGAGTAAATATCATTCCTGTTCATCATGTTAAGTTTGTACTGTGCAGATTCAAATCTTTCTTCAATATTTTACTATACATTTAATAATATTATTATTGAAATATTATCCCAAAGTGGTAACTATCCTGACATTGGTACAGTGGGGGAAAAAAGTATTTAGTCAGCCACCAATTGTGCAAGTTCTCCCACTTAAAAAGATGAGAGAGGCCTGTAATTTTCATCATAGGTACACGTCAACTATGACAGACAAATTGAGAAAAAAAATCCAGATAATCACATTGTAGGATTTTTAATGAATTTATTTGCAAATTATGGTGGAAAATAAGTATTTGGTCACCTACAAACAAGCAAGATTTCTGGCTCTCACAGACCTGTAACTTCTTCTTTAAGAGACTCCTCTGTCCTCCACTCGTTACCTGTATTAATGGCACCTGTTTGAACTTGTTATCAGTATAAAAGACACCTGTCCACCACCTCAAACAGTCACACTCCAAACTCCACTATGGCCAAGACCAAAGAGCTGTCAAAGGACACCAGAAACAAAATTGTAGACCTGCACCAGGCTGGGAAGACTGAATCTGCAATAGGTAAGCAGCTTGGTTTGAAGAAATCAACTGTGGGAGCAATTATTAGGAAATGAAAGACATACAAGACCACTGATAATCTCCCTCGATCTGGGGCTCCACGCAAGATCTCACCCCGTGGGGTCAAAATGATCACAAGAACGGTGAGCAAAAATCCCAGAACCACACGGGGGGACCTAGTGAATGACCTGCAGAGAGCTGGGACCAAAGTAACAAAGCCTACCATCAGTAACACACTACGCCGCCAGGGACTCAAATCCTGCAGTGCCAGACGTGTCCCCCTGCTTAAGCCAGTACATGTCCAGGCCCATCTGAAGTTTGCTAGAGTGCATTTGGATGATCCAGAAGAGGATTGGGAGAATGTCATATGGTCAGATGAAACCAAAATAGAACTTTTTGGTAAAAATTCAACTCGTCGTTTTTGGAGGACAAAGAATGCTGAGTTGCATCCAAAGAACACCATACCTACTGTGAAGCATGGGGGTGGAAACATCATGCTTTGGGGCTGTTTTTCTGCAAAGGGACCAGGACGACTGATCCGTGTAAAGGAAAGAATGAATGGGGCCATGTATCGTGAGATTTTGAGTGAAAACCTCCTTCCATCAGCAAGGGCATTGAAGATGAAACGTGGCTGGGTCTTTCAGCATGACAATGATCCCAAACACACCGCCCGGGCAACAAAGGAGTGGCTTCGTAAGAAGCATTTCAAGGTCCTGGAGTGGCCTAGCCAGTCTCCAGATCTCAACCCCATAGAAAATCTTTGGAGGGAGTTGAAAGTCCGTGTTGCCCAGCGACAGCCCCAAAACATCAATGCTCTAGAGGAGATCTGCAAGGAGGAATGGGCCAAAATACCAGCAACAGTGTGTGAAAACCTTGTGAAGACTTACAGAAAACGTTTGACCTGTGTCATTGCCAACAAAGGGTATATAACAAAGTATTGAGAAACCTTTGTTATTGACCAAATACTTATTTTCCACCATAATTTGCAAATAAATTCATTAACAATCCTACAATGTGATTTTCAGGATTTTTTTCCCTCATTTTGTCTGTCATAGTTGACGTGTACCTATGATGAAAATTACAGGCCTCTCTCATCTTTTTAAGTGGGAGAACTTGCACAATTGGTGGCTGACTAAATACTTTTTTTCCCCACTGTATATTCATAGCCACTTGTGAAACTCAAACTCCTCATTAAAACTACCTAAGTGTCAGTGCTCAACCTTAATGTGTGATGACAACACAACAGAACAGATGAACCGGAATGACATTTACTCTCACAGGTGACCAAAAATAATTTTCTGAAATTCACGCCCCTACTAAGCCACACCTCCAGTCTTCTCACCTCCTTGACATTTTTTTGTATCTTCAATGATGCTTCCAGAAGTGTATGAATTCCTTAACACTAGAACCGCCATAAGCCAACGGCCACTGACGTTTTATTTTGTATATAATTAAAATCTGCCCCCCAAAAAAGCAATGTCCTGCTCCTTCCCTGACTTTTCCTAAATGTTTGTATTTTACATTGCTCATTGGTCACATTTTTTTCATTACAAACAGAAAAGTATTTAGAGCCTTTTTACCTGTTTTCTCACACCTATTCCCAACTTAATCCACCAAGTCAAGGCGCAGTAGGATGTTAGTACTCGCGCTAATACGTCTCTCTCTCCTCACTGAATGAATGACAAATGGATGAATGGGCAATAATTGTGCACCTTCAGAATTTAATTTAAATTAAAACCTAACTGAATAATAAGGAGGGTGAAGTGGTTGATTTATTTAGAAAGACAATAGTGTAATGATGAGTTTGGGTTATGCCTATTTATCCTATATATCAGCAGCAAATAATTTAACCACATGGCCTTGCAGGTTGATATCATTCTCTTTTACGTTTTATTTACTATAACTCTATTACCAATCAAATGTATTGTAAGGGAAATGAAAACATGCTACAGTGAGAGACAGAATAACAACAAAAAAATCAAGAAAAACGCATGTCAAAAATGTTATAAATTGATTTGCATTTTAATGAGGGAAATAAGTATTTGACCCCTCTGCAAAACATGACTTAGTACTTGGTGGCAAAACCCTTGTTGGCAATCACAGAGGTCAGACGTTTCTTGTAGTTGGCCACCAGGTTTGCACACATCTCAGGAGGGATTTTGTCCCATTCCTCTTTGCAGATCAGAAGTCATTAAGGTTTCAAGCCTGACGTTTGGCAACTCGAACCTTCAGCTCCCTCCACAGATTTTCTATGGGATTAAGGTCTGGAGACTGGCTAGGCCACTCCAGGACCTTAATGTGCTTCTTCTTGAGCCACTCCTTTGTTGCCTTGGCCGTGTGTTTTGAGTCATTGTCATGCTGGAATACCCATCCACGACCCATTTTCAATGCCCTGACTGAGGGAAGGAGGTTCTCACCCAAGATTTGATGGTACATGGCCCTGTCCATCGTCCCTTTGATGCAGTGAAGTTGTCCTGTCCCCTTAGCAGAAAAACACCCCCAAAGCATAATGTTTCCACCTCCAGGTTTGACGGTGGGGATGGTGTTCTTGGGGTCATAGACAGCATTCCTCCTCCTCCAAACACGGCGAGTTGAGTTGATGCCAAAGAGCTCGATTTTGGTCTCAACTGACCACAACACTTTCACCCAGTTCTCCTCTGAATCATTCAGATGTTCATTGGCAAACTTCAGACGGGCCTGTATATGTGCTTTCTTGAGCAGGGGGACCTTGCGGGCGCTGCAGGATTTCAGTCCTTCACGGCATCGTGTGTTACCAATTGTTTTCTTGGTGATTATGGTCCCAGCTGCCTTGAGATCATTGACAAGATCCTCCCGTGTAGTTCTGGGCTGATTCCTCACCGTTCTCATGATCATTGCAACTCCACGAGGTGAGATCTTGCATGGAGCCCCAGGCCGAGGGAGATTGACAGTTCTTTTGTGTTTCTTCCATTTGCGAATAATCGCACCAACTGTTGTCACCTTCTCACCAAGCTGCTTGGCGATGGTCTTGTAGCCCATTCCAGCCGTGTGTAAGTCTACAATCTTGTCCCTGACATCCTTGGAGAGCTCTTTGGTCTTGGCCATGGTGGAGAGTTTGGAATCGCTTCTGTGAACAAGTGTCTTTTATACAGGTAACAAACTGAGATTAGGAGCACTCCCTTTAAGAGTGTGCTCCTAATCTCAGCTCGTTACCTGTATAAAAGACACCTGGGAGCAATAAATCTTTCTGATTGAGAGGGGGTCAAATACTTATTTCCCTCATTAAAATGCAAATCAATTTATAACATTTTTGACATGCATTTTTCTGGATTTTTTAGTTGTTATTCTGTCTCTCACTGTTCAAATAAACCTACCATTAAAATTATAGACTGATCATTTCTTTGTCAGTGGGCAAACGTACAAAATCAGCAGGGGATCAAATACTTTTTCCCTCACTGTATGTGTTGCAGTAAGCCTTTAGAATAATGCAAAACATATCCTTGACTCTATCCGAGTTGATGGCCGAAGGGAAGCAAACGATGCTAGCCCAATGAATGAATGACCAATGGATGGAATGGGCGATAATTGTGCAAGTTACTTCAAAATCTAATTTAAATTAGGCCTAACTGAATGATGAGGGTGAAACTGATTGAGAATCAACTTGAAACTGATTGAGAATCTTGAAAGCACTAGTAGGAAGGTGCAGCTGTTGATAGCTAAAAAAACATGGAAACAGCATGCAATTCAGTTGTGAATCTCAAACTGTTAGACATCTATTTAGCATGAGAATAAATGCTAAGGGTTAGCCCTGCCACCCTGTTACACGTACAACCACAAAACCTGGTACATTAGTGTTTCTCAACATAAGGAACAAATTTGCCACATGGACCTATCACTTCCGCCATATTAGATTTTCCGCCATCTTGGATCTTTGATCAAATCTTCAGAAATCTTCTACTCATGAACCATATATCCTATTGACTCGAAACTCAGAATGTATGTTACTCATCTCTGTCACTAGTATGTTTGAGAAAAGCTAAGCAATATGTCAAAAGATCAGAGAGAAAAATGAAAACAAAATGTCCTCAATTAACACCTTATATCTCCACTTCTCTTCGCTCTATCAACTTGAAACTTGCACATAAAGTGTTTTCAATTTCTGCATGTACACGAGGGAGGATGTATAATGATTCCATGCAAATGTCTCTTTCAGTCTGCTCATAAGCAAGCATCTCTTTCATTGCTGCTTGCAGATATATTTTGTATTGTTTTCAAAGGAGAAAACTGAGGGAAAATCATGAATGTTCAAACTGTGTGCTTGCTCATAAATAAACCATTGAGTCGCGGTATAAATATCAACATTCTGTCATTCTGTATCGCCAGAATGTAACAACATATTCCAAATCAACAACCACCCACAAGTACATATAGACACTCTCTACAGCTGAGGGAAATCCTCAATCAAACATACACTTACTAGGCTTGCATCCCAAATGGCACCCTATTCCCTATGTAGTGCAAGTACTGCATAGGGAGCCCTGGTCTATAGTAGTGCACTACATAGGGAATATGGTGCCATTTGGGACGCAAGTAAACCTGACGTCTCAGAAGAGCCTTCATACTTAAATAAATAAATAAAAAAACAATTCTCGATAATAAATAACGCAGTTCCTGCGTCTCTCGTCTCTCGCTCGAGGAAACGTTTCCATCAATTGCATGGGTCTTGTTTGTTATTAACAGACCCTGCAGGAGAAATTTGTTCAACACAATCTAATACCATGAGGCGTTACAAGGCACGGAGACTGACACATTTGTTGCAGTGTGAGTTAGTCTTTCATGATCACTGATTGAGCCATTGAGCAGACAGACGTGAGTGTGTGTGATGGTGATGTGCAGGTTGACTCATAACCCGCAGTTATATACATATACGTGGGGCCAGAGGGTTTAGGGTCATGAAATATTGCGTGGCTGAAGGGCGGGTACGTGGCGGGCGGTTTGAATAAAGAGAAAAAAATCCATAAATGTATAATTCTTGTGCAATTTATATCTATAAATTGTATTCTTTTTTTTCTTTCTTTTTTTTTTTTGGAGGGGGGAGCTTTAATATCGCAGATAGATTGTAGGTTCTATCAATTTAATTGTTCGCATAATTTCTAATCCCCTTTGTTATATATATATATATATATATATATATATATATATATATATATATATATATATATATATATATATATATAGTGAGGGAAAAAAGTATTTGATCCCCTGCTGATTTTGTACGTTTGCCCACTGACAAAGAAATGATCAGTCTATAATTTTAATGGTAGGTTTATTTGAACAGTGAGAGACTGAATAACAACAAAAAAATCCAGAAAAACGCATGTCAAAAATGTTATAAATTGATTTGCATTTTAATGAGGGAAATAAGTATTTGACCCCCTCTTAATCAGAAAGATTTCTGGCTCCCAGGTGTCTTTTATACAGGTAACGAGCTGAGATTAGGAGTACACTCTTAAAGGGAGTGCTCCTAATCTCAGCGTGTTACCTGTATAAAAGACACCTGTCCACAGAAGCAATCAATTAATCAGATTCCAAACTCTCCACCATGGCCAAGACCAAAGAGCTCTCCAAGGATGCCAGGGACAAGATTGTAGACCTACACAAGGCTGGAATGGGCTACAAGACCATTGCCAAGCAGCTTGGTGAGAAGGTGACAACAGTTGGTGTGATTATTCGCAAATGGAAGAAACACAAAATAACTGTCAATCTCCCTCGGCCTCGGGCTCCATCCAAGATCTCACCTCGTGGAGTTGCAATGATCATGAGAACGGTGAGGAATCAGCCCAGAACTACACAGGATGATCTTGTCAATGATCTCAAGGCAGCTGGGACCATAGTCACCAAGAAAACAATTGGTAACACACTACGCAGTGAAGGACTGAAATCCTGCAGCGCCCGCAAGGTCCCCCTGCTCAAGAAAGCACATATACAGGCCCGTCTGATGTTTGCCAATGAACATCTGAATGATTCAGAGGAGAACTGGGTGAAAGTGTTGTGGTCAGATGAGACCAAAATCGAGCTCTTTGGCATCAACTCAACTCGCCGTGTTTGGAGGAGGAGGAATGCTGCCTATGACCCCAAGAACACCATCCCCACCGTCAAACCTGGAGGTGGAAACATTATGCTTTTGGGGTGTTTTTCTGCTAAGGGGACAGGACAACTTCACCGCATCAAAGGGACGATGGACGGGGCCATGTACCGTCAAATCTTGGGTGAGAACCTCCTTCCCTCAGCCAGGGCATTGAAAATGGGTCGTGGATGGGTATTCCAGCATGACAATGACCCAAAACACACGGCCAAGGCAACAAAGGAGTGGCTCAAGAAGAAGCACATTAAGGTCCTGGAGTGGCCTAGCCAGTCTCCAGACCTTAATCCCATAGAAAATCTGTGGAGGGAGCTGAAGGTACGATTTGCCAAACGTCAGGCTTGAAACCTTATTGACTTGGAGAAGATCTGCAAAGAGGAGTGGGACAAAATCCCTCCTGAGATTTGTGCAAACCTGGTGGCCAACTACAAGAAACGTCTGACCTCTGTAATTGCCAACAAGGGTTTTGCCACCAAGTACTAAGTCATGTTTTGCAGAGGGGTCAAATACTTATTTCCCTCATTAAAATGCAAATCAATTTATAACATTTTTGACATGTGTTTTTCTGGATTTTTTGGTTGTTATTCTGTCTCTCACTGTTCAAATAAACCTACCATTAAAATTATAGACTGATCATGTCTTTGTCAGTAGGCAAATGTACAAAATCAGCAGGGGATCAAATACTTTTTTCCCTCACTGTATATATACAGTGCCTTCGGAAAGTATTCAGACCACTTCCCTTTTTCCACATTTTGTTACATTACAGCCTTATTCTAAAATGGATTAAAAAGAAAAAATCCTCAACAATCTACACACAATACCCCATAATGACAAAGCGAAAACAGGTTTTAGAACTTTTTGCAAATCTATAAAAAATAAAAATAAACGTATTTACATAAGTATTCAGACCCTTTGCTATGAGACTCGAAATTGAGCTCAGGTGCATCCTGTTTCCATTGATCATGCTTGAGATGTTTCTATAACTTGATTGGAGTCCACCTGTGGTAAATTAAATTGAATGGACATGATTTGGAAAGGCACACACCTGTCTATGTAAGGTCCCATAGTTGACAGTGCATGTCAGAGCAAAAACCAAGCCATGAGTTTGAAGGAATTGTCCGTAGAGCTCCGAGACAGGATTGTGTTGAGGCACAGATCTGGGGAAGGGTACCTAAAAATGTATGCAGCATGTATGCAGCATTGAAGAACCCAAGAACTGTCACGGTTTCGGCCGAGGCTGCTCCTCCTCCTGGTTCGGGCAGGCTTCGGCGGTCGTCGTCCCCGGAGTACTAGCTGCCACCGATCGATGTTTCATGTTCGTTTGGTTTTGTCTTTATGTTGTACACCTGTGTCTTGTTAGTCCTCGTTAGTGTCCTATTTAGTTCTCGTTGGTTGTGTTTGTCTTTGTGTGTGATTGCTCATCTGTTTTCGTGTTGGAGCTACGTACTTCCCTCCAGTGTTTTGGAGAGGGTTTTCGCACATGTTAGTGCGCCGTTTGTTTGACGCCTGTGTGCGCCGTGATTTCGCCTTCGGGCTTATTGTGCTTATTTTCTACGTGATTGTTGCACTAAAGTCTTTTGGACTGAGCTTTCTGCGTCCTGCGCTTGATTCATGCACCACACCCACCTTCAGCACCCCTTGACAGAATCACACACCAGAATGGAATCAGCAGGATCTGCAGTTACGCCTGAGTCGCTCGAGGAGCATGTCCGCGGCCAAGATGAACAGATACGACAACTGGGGACCGCTCTACAGGACGTCATCAACACCTTGCACCGATGGGAGGCCAGCGGGGTACCCACGCCTCCACCTACTCTGCCAACCCCATCGGCCGGTCCACCAGTCCCAGGTCCGGAACCCAGGGGGATTCGGCTCTCGCTCCCGAGGGCGTATGACGGAACAGCTGCCGGGTGTCAGGGGTTTCTCCTGCAGGTGGAGCTCTACCTGGCCACTGTACACCCGGTGCCCTCGGGATACGAGAGCGTTTCCGCTCTCATCTCCTGTCTCACGGGCAAGGCGTTGGAGTGGGCTAACGCCGAGTGGAGGAAGATGGACGCCAACACCATCTCCTACGCCGAGTTCTCCCGTCGCTTCAAGGCCGTGTTCGACCATCCACCTGAGGGCAAAGCGGCGGGGGAGCGTCTAGTCCACTTGAGACAGGGGAGGAGGAGCGCACAGGCGTTTGCTCTAGAGTTCCGGACTCTAGCGGCGGACGCAGGGTGGAATGAACGGGCCCTCATTGACCATTTTCGATGTAGCCTACGGGAGGACGTTCAACGTGAGTTGGCCTGCAGGGATACCCATCTTACCTTCGACCAGTTGGTCGATATGTCCATCCGTCTGGACACCCTGCTGGCCACCCGTGGACGTCCCGAGGGGGGTCCGTCCATTCCGCCCTCCGGCACCTCCGAGCCGAGCCCTATGGAGCTTGGGGGTGCCGGCGCTAGAGAAAGGAGGAGGAGGAGCCCGAGGGGGCCAGTCTCTTGCACCAAGTGTGGTCGTGGAGGGCACACTGCGGCCAGGTGCTGGGGAGGGTTCTCTGGGGGAGAAGGCAACAGGCCACGCACTGGGGGGGGGCCTCCCAGGTGAGTAGACGTCCCACTTACCCAGAGCTTTCTGTTGCGCACTTTTGTATACCTGTTTGTTTTATAATATAATATAATATAATATAATATAATAATATAATATAATATAATATGCCATTTAGCAGACGCTTTTATCCAAAGCGACTTACAGTCATGCGTGCATACATTTTCTTTTTTGTGTATGGGTGGTCCCGGGGATCGAACCCACTACCTTAGCGTTACAAGCGCCGTGCTCTACCAGCTGAGCTACAGAGGACCACGTTTTCCACAGGTTGCACCTCATTCCCAGCATAAGGCGCTAGTAGATTCAGGCGCAGCTGGGAATTTTGTTGATCGGAAGTTTTGTGTAGATTTAGGGATCCCTCTCCTACCTGTTGACAAACCTTTTCCCGTTCATGCCTTAGATAGCCGCCCGTTGGGGTCGGGGTTGATTAGGGAGATCACAGCGCCACTTAGGATGTGTACGCAGGGGGGTCATGAAGAGACTATACAGCTGTATCTGATCGACTCTCCTGCGTACCCAGTGGTGCTGGGAATTCCCTGGTTAAGCACCCATAACCCTGCTATTTCGTGGCAACAGAGGGCTCTCGATGGGTGGTCTGCTCAGTGCGAGGGGCGATGTCTGGGTTTTTCCGTGCGGGCGACTTCGGTGGAAAGTCCAAACCAAGTGCCCGCACTGCACATTCCGCCTGAATATGGGGATTTAGCTCTCGTGTTTAGCAAGACTAGGGCGACGCAGTTGCCTCCTCATAGACAGGGGGATTGTGTGATTGATCTCCAGGCAGGAGCAGCGCTCCCACGGAGCCATGTGTATCCTTTGTCTCAAGAGGAGAGAAAAGCTATGGAGACTTACATAGCCGAATCTTTGAGACAGGGATACATTCGGCCCTCCACTTCTCCCGCCTCCTCGAGCTTCTTTTTTGTGAAAAAGAAAGATGGAGGGTTGCGCCCGTGCATTGATTACCGTGGTCTCAATCAGATTACTGTGAAATACAGTTATCCACTCCCTCTGATTGCGACCATGACGGAGTCATTGCATGGAGCGCGGTTTTTCACAAAACTGGATCTCAGGAGCGCGTATAACTTGGTGCGCATTAGGGAGGGCGACGAATGGAAGACAGCGTTTAGTACCACGTCAGGTCATTTCGAGTATCTTGTCATGCCATATGGGTTGATGAATGCTCCATCAGTCTTCCAATCCTTCGTAGATGACATTTTCCGGGATATGCAGGGACAAGGGGTGGTCGTGTACATTGATGATATTCTGGTGTACTCGTCTACCCGAGCCGAGCATGTAACCCTGGTGCGTCGTGTATTGAGGAGGCTGTTGGAGCACGACCTATATGTCAAGGCAGAGAAATGTCTGTTTTTCCAGGAGTCGGTCTCCTTTTTGGGTTATCGGTTGTCCGCGTCAGGGGTGAGAATGGAGGTGGATCGTGTGTCCGCTGTGCGTAATTGGCAAACCCCAACCACTGTAAAAGAGGTGCAGCAGTTCTTGGGCTTTGCGAATTACTACCGGAGGTTTATCCGGGGTTTTGGACAGGTGGCAGCTCCCATCACGTCCCTTCTGAAAGGGGGTCCGGTGCGCCTGCAGTGGTCAGCTGATGCGGACAGGGCCTTTGGGAGACTGAAGGACCTGTTTACGTCGGCTCCGGTGCTGGCGCATCCGGATCCCGCATTACCCTTTCAGGTTGAGGTGGACGCGTCTGAGGCAGGTATAGGGGCCGTTCTCTCTCAACGGTCCGGCTCGCCACCTAAACTCCGCCCCTGTGCTTTTTACTCTAAAAAGCTCAGCCCGGCAGAGCGTAACTATGACGTTGGGGACAGGGAGCTGTTAGCTGTAGTTCAAGCCCTTAAGGTGTGGAGGCATTGGCTTGAGGGGGCTCAACACCCTTTCCTCATTTTGACTGACCATCGGAACCTGGAGTACATCCGGGCAGCGAGGAGACTGAACCCTCGCCAGGCTCGATGGAGTATGTTTCTCACCAGGTTCGTATTTAAAATCACGTACATCCCTGGGTCCCAGAATGATAAGGCAGATGCACTGTCCCGGCGGTATGACACGGAGGAGAGGTCCATTGAGCCTACTCCCATACTACCGGAGTCTTGCCTTGTGGCACCGGTGGTGTGGGAGGTCGATGCCGAAATCGAGCGAGCGTTGCGTACCGACCCCAGCCCTCCACAGTGTCCTGAGGGTCGGAAGTACGTTCCGCTCGAGATTCGGGATCGACTCATTTACTGGGCTCACACGTCACCCTCCTCTGGACATCCGGGTATTGGCCGGACAGTGCATTGCCTTAGCACTAAATACTGGTGGCCTACTTTGGCTAGGGATGTGAGGGTTTATGTCTCCTCCTGCTCGGTGTGCGCCCAGTGTAAGGCGCCCCGACATCTGCCCAGGGGTAAGTTACAACCCCTGCCCGTTCCACAACGACCATGGTCCCACCTCTCGGTGGATTTTGTGACAGACCTTCCCCTCTCTCAGGGGAATACCACCATCCTGGTCGTTGTGGACCGGTTCTCAAAGGCCTGTCGTCTTCTCCCTATGTCGGGTCTTCCTACTGCCCTACAGACCGCTGAGGCCCTATTTACCCACGTCTTCCGGCATTACGGGGTACCCGAGGATATAGTGTCTGATCGAGGCCCCCAGTTTACCTCCCGTGTTTGGAGAGCGTTCATGGAGCGTTTGGGGGTCTCGGTTAGCCTTACCTCAGGGTACCACCCGGAGAGTAACGGGCAGGTAGAACGTGTCAACCAGGATGTGGGTAGGTTTCTGAGGTCGTATTGCCAGGACCGGCCTGAGGAGTGGGCACGGTACATTCCCTGGGCCGAGATGGCCCAGAACTCTCTCCGCCACTCCTCTACCAACCTAACCCCCTTCCAATGTGTGTTAGGTTACCAGCCGGTTCTGGCACCGTGGCAGCAGAGCCAGATCGAGGCCCCTGCGGTGGATGATTGGATGAGGCGCTCGGAAGAGACGTGGAACGCTGCCCACGTCCACCTGCAGCGGGCCGTCCTTCGTCACAAGGCGAGCGCCGATCTCCACCGCAGTGAGGGGCCGGTGTACGCACCTGGAGATCGAGTCTGGCTCTCTACCAGAAACCTACCCCTCCGCCTGCCCTGCCGGAAGCTGGGTCGGCGGTTTGTGGGGCCTTTTAAAGTCCTGAGAAGATTGAACGAGGTGTGTTATAAGTTACATCTACCTGTTGAGTATAAGAATATTAACCCCTCGTTCCATGTGTCTCTTCTCAGGCCGGTGGTAGCTGGTCCACTCCAGGACAATGAGATAGGAGAGACTCCTCCGCCCCCACTGGACATCGAGGGGGCTCCGGCGTACACCGTTCGGTCCATCTTGGACTCCAGACGCCGGATGGGGGGTCTCCAGTATCTCGTGGAGTGGGAGGGGTACGGCCCGGAGGAGCGGTGCTGGGTGCCGCGGAGGGACATCCTAGACCCATCTCTCCTGTCGGAGTTCCACCGGGACCATCCCGCGTGCCCTGCTCCGCGTCCTCCTGGTCGTCCCCGAGGCCGGGGTCGGCGCATGGCTGGAGCCGCGCATCAAGGGGGGGGTACTGTCACGGTTTCGGCCGAGGCTGCTCCTCCTCCTGGTTCGGGCAGGCTTCGGCGGTCGTCGTCCCCGGAGTACTAGCTGCCACCGATCGATGTTTCATGTTCGTTTGGTTTTGTCTTTATGTTGTACACCTGTGTCTTGTTAGTCCTCGTTAGTGTCCTATTTAGTTCTCGTTGGTTGTGTTTGTCTTTGTGTGTGAATGCTCATCTGTTTTCGTGTTGGAGCTACGTACTTCCCTCCAGTGTTTTGGAGAGGGTTTTCGCACATGTTAGTGCGCCGTTTGTTTGACGCCTGTGTGCGCCGTGATTTCGCCTTCGGGCTTATTGTGCTTATTTTCTACGTGATTGTTGCACTAAAGTCTTTTGGACTGAGCTTTCTGCGTCCTGCGCTTGATTCATGCACCACACCCACCTTCAGCACCCCTTGACAAGAACACTGCGACTTTGACTTGAGACTGATGACTTGAAATGATCTGGCCAGGTTTCGTAATGTTCTGTCAGTCATTTTGTGGCACTGAGTCTATGTGCATTACTCTGCACGCAGCCAGAGACCCTAGACGCAGCATCTCCCTTGTAAAAAAAACCGCACACTCAGCACTCTGATTGGACCAGCAAACTGTCAATCAACACAGGTCGGGTGAGCTAGCGAACAGATTGCTGATTTGCTATACAGCTATAGGATCGGGTGCAGCACAAACGTCAAATGGAGAGAGGATTGACATAATAAATTTGCAGCTCCAAAAATAGTTTGGTGATCAAGAATATTAACTGTTTACTTTGCAAGCTCACCAGCAATGGGGCAACAATTACTAGCATAGCCCTACTGTTCTTTTGGTTTGTAACAATTGCTTGAAATTGATCATTTACTGATGAAGCTTGCATTTGGAATTTGTTGTTAAAATGTATTATTACTGTGGCTAAGATGCACAATAGGCGCGGCTATTCACTTGTGCTCTCCAAACACCCGCCAGTGGAGGGGGATTTCTTTCTTTTGTTGAAATGTTTGCTGTTGCTTTCACATGTTTAACCGCATAGGACCTATGTGGTAAATCTATTTTCCATCTAATACTACAATAATTGCTAGAGTTTCATAATTCCATCCCATTCTAAATCTAAATCTGCACTCCTACTCTGAGACGATGAATACATATGGCCCCATATCAAATGTCATGTGCAACAATCAAAAGTATTGTCACAATGTCATAACACCCATACTGTATACACTGTATAGTATATCAACTATCAACTGTTATATGTAAGGCTTGGATGCATATCATAACATACCGATCACAAGTAGGTGCAGATCTGCATTTTCTAACAAACAAAATAATAGTGAAGCCTGCTTCATTAGGGGCATCCAGGGAACTACTGTGCTTACTCTGATTAATATAGAGAAAACAAGAGTGACGTAATCCATTAGTCCGTGAAATAAAAACGAATTCTAAACAATGACTGGGGATTCTAATTGAAGAAAAGGAGTTTATAGAATGAGCCTGGGCAATAATCAGTTCTGGTCCTTCAGGATCCCGCTGTAGAACTCCAGTGGTTAAGATTTATCATAAGAACCAGAGAGAGGGACAGACTGAGTAACTGGATCACAGGAGTCGGAGAGGTGCTCTGTCTTGATCCTTCAAATCAAATCAAATGTATTGGTCACATACACATGGTTAGCAGATGTTACTGCGAGTGTAGCAAAATGCTTGTGCTTCTTCCGACAGTGCAGCAATATCTAACAAGTAATATCTAACAATTCCACAACAAATACCTAATACACACAAATCTAAGTAAAGGAATGGAATAATAACACTTCAGATTTTCTGGGCTAACAATGTAAGAAATAATACATAAAAAAACTAAATACTGCAAAGTTTCCTATATACTAGAAGCGAGGCAGCCCTCTCCGTCGGCGTCATTTTTCAGGATATCCTTTGAGTCTATTCAAGGCAGGCCAGCCGCACATGAGAGAGAGAGAGAGAGAGAGAGAGAGAGAGAGAGAGAGAGTTCTAATCCCCGAGCCGACTAGGTGAAAAATCTGTCGATGTGCCCTTAAGCAAGGCACTTAACCCTAATTGCTCCTGTAAATCGCTCTGGATAAGAGCGTCTGCTAAATGTATAATGAGAGAGAGCGAGAGAGAGAGAGAGGCAGGTAGCTTAGTGGGTAAGAGTGTTGTGCCAGTAACCGAAAGGTCGCTGGTTCTAATCCCCGAGCCGACTAGGTGAAAAATCTGTCGATGTGCCCTTAAGCAAGGCACTTAACCCTAATTGCTCCTGTAAATCACTCTGGATAAGAGCGTCTGCTAAATGTATAATAAAAAAAATAAAGAGAGAGAGAGAGCTCCCCCCCAGATTATCTGAGATAGAGGTGAGCATAGCCTTGCTATTGAGAGAGGCCGTGGTAGGCAGACCTAGCTCTCAAGAGAAGACAGGCTATGTGCACACTGCCCACACAATGAGGTGGAAACTGAGCTGCACTTCCTAACCTCCTGCCAAATGTATGACCATATTAGAGACACATATTTAACTTTTGTTTATTATCTATTTCACTTGCTTTGGCAATGTAAACATATGTCTCCCATGCCAAGAAAGCCCTTTGAATTGAATAAAGGGAGAGCTAAAACGTGAAGAGGTCACCCCCAGAGGGTCAAGACAGGACAGGAGTTGTCCCGGTCAGAGTGTAATCGGAGAAGCCCCCTGCCGTCTCCCTGCGCTGTCATCTTTTTCAGCGCTAGTCATCTTTTTCAGCGCTAGTCATCTTTTTCAGCGCTGTCATCTTTTTCAGCGCTGTCATCTTTTTCAGCGCTAGTCATCTTTTTCAGCAGCATGTATTTTTAGAGTGCATTTACAGTGTAGGTCCGTCAGGCTCAATCATGTGCTGAGAGCTGTAGGAGCAGGAGACAACAATCACACACACACACACACACACACACACACACACACACAATCATCAGTCTCTGCCCTCTCTCATGTCGCTTTCCCCAGAAAGCTCTGTGGCAGCCACCTTTCAAACCCCAGCAGCTAAATTATACTGTTTCTAAAGCACTCCACAGCCGCACATTTTATGTCACTCCACAGCCACACTCCAATCTAAATTTCACAGCTGCCCCCGGGAGGGAGTTGACTGGGAGTATGTCCCAAAATGCACCCTATTCCCTATATCGTGCACTATGTCCTTTGTGCCCTGGTCAAAAGCAGTGTACTAACTAGGGAATAGGGTGCCATTTGGGACTGTATGATTTAGAGGCTGCAGGTGCAAGGCCTGCCAAAACATGGTTTTCAACAGAGAGAGACATAAATATAGACTGGGCTATAAAGGTAAATCTCCAGTATATCTGTTCAAATAAAAACATTGTTTGGTGTTTGTAAAAATATGTTATTGAAAAGTATTGAATATCTCAAACACAGCAGTTGGAAATAGATGCTTATGGGGCCGGGGTGTCTACTATATCGCAGTGATACAGAGGAACGACCCATTGACACACATCACATCACATTGTCTGTGTCCAAAATGGCACCCTATTCCCTATATAGTGCACTACTTTTGACCAGGGCCCTATGAGCCCTAGTCAAAAGTAGTGCACCAAATAGGGAATAGGGTGGCAATTGGAATGCATGTATTGTCAATGGCCCTGAGAGGACGTGGTTGTCAGTTGGGGATATCGTTCATCAGTCGCAATATAGTGGAGTGAGATTGAAAGGAGGGAGTCATTACTCATCCGGCTGTCAATACAACAAGTAATCTAGGATGTGTCCCAAGTGGCACCCTATTCCCTATTTAGTGTGGTACTTTTGATCAGGGCCCAAAGGGCACTTGTCAAAAGTAGTCCACTATATAGGAAATAGGGTGCCATTTTGGATTAGACCTATTCTCTCCCCTTCAAAACCTGCGTCTGCACACAGCTAGTAAATGATGAAGAGTACCTGGAACATTATGAAGCAGTGCTGTCTGTCTCTCTCAATTGATTGTTCATTGAAGGCTATAATGAGTGGAGTGGAGCATTCAGTATTCATTGATTTTCACCAGAAGCTTTGATCACTTAGAATGCGTCCCAAATGGCACACTATTCTCTTCAGAGTGCACTACTTTTGATCAAGGCCCATAGGGCTCTAGTCAAAAGTAGTGCACTGAATAGGGAATAGGTTGCCATTTGGGTCACAACTGAAGAATGGGCTGATTGCTTGATCAGCCATAAAAAATAACTTTAAAAAAGTACAGGGTTACCATCATCATTTAACATAGTTTTTCCTGTAATGTTTTTATGACATGTTCGTAGAATTTATTAATTTATTTAACCTTTACTTTTTTTACAGGGAAGTCAACAGAGATTGTCCTCTCTCCAGCCTTCACCCTGCGTGGCTGATTCCTCAGGGAACTCTGTCCAACCCTCATCTCTTTATCATACACAGCCAGCACCACAGGGGCACATCAATCAGGTATTTATGAGGACCCAAGGTCAGCTCTAACCTTACTGGAATAAATGGCTGCTTAGATTGAACTGAAATATATCTGGGGTAGATACAGCCGAGAATTTGATATACCTACAGACCCTACAGAGGGAAGAATAAGTATACAAATACTAATGTACTGTATGTCATGTATCGTGAATACATGCAATACTGTATATTGCGTGCAGGTTCCTTAAATTTATGCTGTGGAATATTGAACCCTTAGTGAAGAGAAGAAGTGAAGAGCTTAGTTGATTTGATAGTAACAGAATTGTCTTTCTGTGACTATAATCCTTCTTCCTCCTTCTCACGACAGACCGCCTACTCAGTAATTCATCCTGCTGACTGTGTCTGCATCAAGAATAAAAACATGATGTCTTATGAAAGTACAAAGAGACCAGTGTGAGGATGACAGCTGGGAAGAGAGGAAGAGGTTTGTAGGAGGAGAAGATGGAGAGAGGGATTCCTTGAGGAGTACTTGACGCTGGAGGGTGTGAGGTACAGTGAGTGCTGATCTACATATAAATGTAAGAATAATGTTAAACTGGCTTGAGAGAGATTGAGAGACTACGGTTCCTCAAACTGTACCACAGACAATGGGTACCCTGATGGTTAACAATAATCATCACTTTTGAAGATGGAAAAAACTAAAATCATCATTTTGAAGATTAACTAAACTAAAATCATCAAGTTTGAAGATGAACAGGTTGATATAAATGATAGAGAAACTAACAGAAACTACAGTAACAGCAAAGCAGATATGGAAAACAGTGAAAATCATTGTCCTGCCAGCCAGCACAGTATGCAGTAAAACCACATTAGAAAATACAACACTGTCCTAATTGACTCTGCATAGAAACCCTTGACTCACAAAGAGGACAAAAGAATCCAAACGAATACAGCTGCTGTCTTTGGCTGCATCCCAAATGGCACCCTATTCCCTATATAGTGCACTACTTTTGTCCAGAGACCTATAGGCACTGCACAAAAATAGTGCAATATAAGGGAATAGGGTGCTATTTGAGATGCAGCCTTTGTATGTTCTGTAATCCTCTCTCTCTGCCCCAGGCTGAAACACAGCAAAGAGAGCGAGAGATTCTGTCAGACCTGGGCCCTGACAGTAAATCTCAGTAAGACAAAAATAAGACAAAAATTATGGTGTTCCAAAAAAGGTCCAGTTGCCAGGACCACAAATACAAATTCCATCTAGACACCGTTGCCCTAGAGCACACAAAAAACGATACATACCTCGGCCTAAACATCAGTGCCACAGGTAACTTCCACAAAGCTGTGAATGATCTGAGAGACAAGGCAAGAAGGGCATTCTATATCATCAAAAGGAACATAAAATTCGACATACCAATTAGGATCTGGCTAAAAATACTTGAATCAGTTATAGAACCCATTGCCCTTTATGGTTGTGAGGTCTGGGGTCCGCTCACCAACCAAGAATTCACAAAATGGGCCAAACACCAAATTGAGAATCTGCATGCAGAATTCTGCAAAAATATCCTCAGTGTACAACGAAAAACACCAAATAATGCATGCAGAGCAGAATTAGGCTGATACCCGCTAATTATCAAAATCCAGAAAAGAGCCGTTAAATTCTATAACCACTTAAAAGGAAGCGATTCCCAAACCTTCCATAACAAAGTCATCACCTACAGATAGATGAACTTGGAGAAGAGTCCCCTAAGCAAGCTGGTCCTGGGGCTCTGTTCACAAACACAAACAGACCCCACAGAGCCCCAGGACAACAACACAATAAGACCCAACCAAATCATGAGAAAACAAAAAGAGAATTACTTGACACATTGGAAAGAATTAACAAAAAAACAGAGCAAACTAGAATGCTATTTGGCCTTGAACAGAGAGTACACAGTGACAGAATACCTGACCACTGTGACTGACCCAAACTTAAGGAAAGCTTTGACTATGTACAGACTCAGTGAGCATAGCCTTGCTATTGAGAAAGGCCGCCGTAGGCAGACCTGGCTCTCAAGAGAAGACAGGCTATGTGCACTGCCCACAAAATGAGGTGGAAACTGAACTGCACTTCCTAACCTCCTGCCAAATGTATGACCATATTAGAGACACATATTTCCCTCAGATTACACAGATCCACAAAGAATTCGAAAAAAACCCAATTTTGATAAACTCCCTTATCTAATGGGTGAAATACCACAGTGTGCCATCACAGCATCAATATTTGTGACCTGTTGCCACAAGTTTCAGAGAGCAGATGTAATGTCATGTAGTAGTATTGTTTCAGAGAGCAGATGTAATGTCATGTAGTAGTATTGTTTCAGAGAGCAGATGTAATGTCATGTAGTAGTATTGTTTCAGAGAGCAGATGTAATGTAATGTAGTAGTATTGTTTCAGAGAGCAGATGTAATGTAATGTAGTAGTATTGTTTCAGAGAGCAGATGTAATGTAATGTAGTAGTATTGTTTCAGAGAGCAGATGTAATGTAATGTAGTAGTATGTTTTAAACCCCTAAAGGTATAGAGATAGAAGGTATTGTGATCGAGGTCTCTCTCTCTCTCTCTCTCTCTCTCTCTCTCTCTCTCTCTCTCTCTCTCTCTCTCTCTCTCTCTCTCTCTCTCTCTCTCTCTCTCTCTCTCTCTCTCTCTCGCTCTCACTCAATTCAATTCAATTCAATTTAAGGGCTTTATTGGCATGGGAAACATATGTTTACATTGCCAAAGCAAGTGAAATAACAAATAAACAAAAGTGAAATAAACAATAAAAAATTAACAGTAAACATTACACTCACAAAAGAACCAAAGGAATAGAGACATTTCAAATGTCATATTATGTCTATATACAGTGTGGTAACGATGTGCAAATAGTTAAAGTACAAAAGGGAAAATAAATAAACATAAATATGGGTTGTATTTACAATGGTGTTTGTTCTTCACTGGTTGCCCTTTTCTTGTGGCAACAGGTCACACATTTTGCTGCTGTGATGGCACACAGTAGTATTTCGCCCAATAGATATGGGAGTTTATCCAAATGTGATTTGTTTTCTAATTCTTTGTGGATCTGTGTAATCTGAGGGAAATATGTGTCTCTAATATGGTCATACATTTGGCAAGAGGTTCGGAAGTGCAGCTCCTCTTCCCTCACACTCTCTCTCTCTCTCTCTCTCTCTCTCTCACTCTCACTCTCGCGCACTCGCGCTCTCTTCCCTCTCTCTCTTTATCTCTCAATTCAATTCAAGGGGCTTTATTGGCATGGGAAACATATGTTTACATTGCCAAAGCAAGTGAAATAGATAATAAACAAAAGTGAAATAAACAATAAAATATGAACAGTGAACATTACACTCACAAAAGTTCTAAAAGAATAAAGACATTTCAAATCTCTCTCTCTCTCTCTCTCTCTCTCTCTCTCTCTCTCTCTCTCTCTCTCTCTCTGTGTCAGTAACAAGGCAGACTCTTCTTCTGTAGTAATATAATCTTCCTCATTCAGACTATTGTTAAGAATGACAGTGAAATCATACTTAATTCTTATGTAGTGCCATTCAGAAACAAATGTCCCCAGAACAGAAGACAATGCCAGGAGGTTTAGTCGCATACGTATCAGTCTCTCTAAAGCAACTCCAATCCTCAGGGGCTCATCTCAGTCATCCACACACTGACCTTTGGCTCTCCATACAGTAGAATAATGACATGTCAGAGATTTTCATCTTGCCTCTCTGCATGCACAGCAAACTTAGTCATTAAAAAATATATTATACTTAACACTACATTTTTCTAAGAATACAGTAGTTTTGATTGACCATATAGTTATTGATTGATTTATTGATGTGATTCATGAGAACCTGAAAACAGGAGTGCATACGCCAATCTCTGACATGTCATTATTTCTGCTCCTGAGTGGCGCAGTGGTCTAAGGCACTGCATCACAGTGCTAACTGTGCCACTAGAGATCCTGGTTTGAATCCAGGCTCTGTCGCAGCCGGCCGCGACCGGGAGACTCATGGGCGGCGCACAATTGGCCCAGCGTCGTCCAGGGTAGGGGAGGGAATGACCGGCAGGGATGTAGCTCAGTTGATAGAGCATGGCGTTTGCAACGCCAGGGTTGTGGGTTCGATTCCCATGGGGGGCCAGTATAAAAAATTAATAAATATATATATTAAAAAATATATATAAAAAAATTAAAACATGTATTCACTAACTGTAAGTCGCTCTGGATAAGAGCGTCTGCTAAATGACTAAAATGTAAATGTAAATTACAACCAGTTTAGAACCTGAACTGATTGCAACCTGGTTGGTTGTAATCTGTTTGTTGACCTCATTTCAACAGGTCTTGCCCACTGGGTATGGCCTGAATCCCTAAAATATATATAGCCTTGTCAAACCAGGAAGGAATCACCTCAACAGAACTCCATTATAATAGATCACCCATCAGCTGAGCTAGACCAGACCTGGTGACAGATTGCAGTGATTGAAATCAACCCATGCCAGAACTGACAGTCCTACGAGGGAGGGAAGTGAAGCTGATGGAATCTGAATATGGCAGTATGCCCATAAAGAGTGGTGCCTGCTGTGCCATTGCTCCTATTGCTGTGAGGTAGATCAAATCATATCAAATGTTATTGTTCACATACACATATTCAGCAGATGTTATGGTGGGTGTAGCGAAATGCTTGTGTTCCTAGCTCCAACAGTGCAGTAGTATCTAACAATTCACAACAACAGATAGACATCCATAGACGTCTAGTGCCATGGCAAATACATTTTATTACACCATTTTTATTTTTTTTTACATAGGGAAGGTTTTCGCTCAGGTTAATAACCAATTCAGATTGGCATTGGGTGAGATTGGTTTGACATGTTGCTGAGTGGATAGTGATTATGAATTAAGATGGGTAATAATGATGACTAAATCGTCCTTCTCAGCACAGAATGAAAAAAAGAAGCAGCAATAAGGAGAAAGACAGAAAGAGACATAGAGAGGGAGAGACAGAGAGAAATAGAGAGAGACAAGAAAGAGAGAGAGAGAAGAGAGAGAGAGAGAATAAGGAGGAGAGGAATCACTGGAATCCTCCTTTCACTAGCAATAATTAATTAGAGATATTACTGCATCACATTTCATTTTCAACAGCATGCAAAATACACTGTAGTAATCATACTGGCAGAGAACAATTGGGCCACATTGACGGAGGCAGGGAGGGAGAGAGGTTGAGAGAGAGAGGTTGAGAGAGAGAGAGAGAGAGAGAGAGAGAGGGGGGGGGGGAGGAAGCGGGGGAGAGAGAAAGAGGAGGTGAAAGGGAGAAAGATGGGGAGAAAGAAAGGGAAGAGAGGGTAATTCTTGAGAGGAGGTCTGTACCGTACATGAGCTTTATACTGTATATTAATCTAGGTCAACAGAGAGCAGATTGGAGTTAAAACACAATCCTGTTTAATAAATCAAAAGCGGTCAAGACCAGAGTTGTGTTCACTCGGCACCAGACTGAAACAGGGATGGTTTAGCTGGCCTTATCCAATAAAAAACACACATTTTTCTTTTCTAATGAACCCTAATGTGCCCTAATGAACATAACCCTGGCCATTAACCTGACCCTGCCTATAAATACTGTGTGTTGAACCACCTTCCCCATGTCACGGTCTCAGTCAGTTCCAGAGTATTTTGGTCTGACTTTGCTATCATCGTTTCCTTACCTGCAAGTTGCAATACACCTCAGGTTTCATGAATGAATGAGTGATATTAATTCACAGATTCAGTTTGTCACCCTCCGAGCAGCACCTCTATTCATCGGCACTCTAATCATCACATTCTGTTGTAACGGACCACTATCATGTATCTGTAGCCCAGTGTCATCAAGAACATACTGGACATAGTGATCCACGGACAGAAAAACACACACACACACGCATGCACACACACACACACACACACAATGGGGCAGCCAAAGCGTGAACTGTGTAGTGCACTACATAGGGAATAGGGTGCCATTTGGAACGCAGTCATTGTAATCAAAGAGGGCTTATATTAGCTCTGAGCCCTCCCTTTGGCACATCTCCAGATATGTCTACAAACCAATCAGTAAACATATACAGTCAGAAGGAGTTATTCACACAATAACCTCCCCTACAAAAGATAGAAAAACTACGAATTTATTACCACATCATTTAGACCACCTTGGTGCTATTGGTTGTCTGATGAAAAAATATTTGTTGTCTGATGAAAAAATGTATTACAGAGAACAAAGTCAATATTTGTTGTCTGATGAAAAAATGTATTACAGAGAACAATTTTTAAACAATAGAAAGAAATGTAATGATCAGCCATTTGTATATAATTGTGTGAGGCAGGTAGACTTTCAAAAGCCATTCAAACACAACTAGATACAGTGCCTTGCAAAAGTATTCATCCCCCTTGGCGTTTTTCCTATTTTGTTGCATTACAACCTGTAATTTAAATGGATTTTTATTTGGATTTCATGTAATTGGGCTCCCAAGTGCCGCAGCGGTCTAAGGCACTGCATCTCAGTGCTTGAGGCGTCACTACAGACCCCCTGGTTCGATTCCAGGCTGTATCACAACCGGCTGTGATTGGGAGTCCCATAGGGCGGCGCACAATTGGCCCAGCGTCGTCTGGGTTTGGCCGGTGTAGGCCGTCATTGTAAATAAGAATTTGTTCTTAACTGACTTGCCTAGTTAAATAAAGGTAAAATACATTTTTTAAAAATAGAATTGACAGTGCAAAATGGTGAAGTGAAATTAAAAAAATAACTTGTTTCAAAAAAGTATAAAACATAAATAACGGAAAAGTGGTGCGTGCATATGTATTCACCCCCGTTGCTATGAAGCCCCTAAATAAGATCTGGTGCAACCAATTACATTCAGAAGTCACATAATTAGTTATGTAAAGTCCACCTGTGTGCAATCTAAGTGTCACATGATCTCAGTATATATACACCTGTTCTGAAAGGCCCCAGAGTCTGCAACACCACTGAGCAAGGGGCACCACCAAGCAAGCGGCACCATGAAGACCAAGGAGCTCTCCAAACAGGTCAGGGACAAAGTTGTGGAGAAGTACAGATCAGGGTTGGCTTATAAAAAAATATCAGAATCTTTGAACATCCCACGGAGCACCATTAAATCCAATATAAAAAATTGAAAGAATATGGCACCACAACAAACCTGCCTAGAGAGGACCGCCCACCAAAACTCACGGACCAGGCAAGGAGGGCATTGATCAGAGAGGCAACAAAGAGACGAAAGATAACCCTGAAGGAGCTGCAAAGCTCCACAGCGGAGATTGGAGTATTTGTCCATAGGACCACTTTAAGCCGTACACTCCACAGAGCTGGACTTTTTTATTTATTTTATTTTTTATTTAACCTTTATTTAACCAGGTAAGCCAGTTGAGAACAAGTTCTCATTTACAACTGCGACCTGGAAGAGTGGCCAGAAAAAAGCCATTGCTTCATGAAGAAAATATGCAAACACGTTTGGTGTTCACCAAAAGGCATATGGGAGACTCCCCAAACATATGGAAGAAGGTATTCTGGTCAGATGAGACTAAAATTGATCTTTTTGGCCATCAAGGAAAACTCAATGTCTGCCGCAAACCCAACACCTCTCATCACCCAGAGAACACCATCCCCACAGTGAAGCATGGTGGTGGCAGCATCATGCTGTGGGGATGTTTTTCATCGGCAGGGACTGGGAAACTGATCAGAATTGAAGGAATGATGGATGGCGCTAAATACAGGGAAATTCTTGAGGGAAACCTGTTTCAGTCTTCCAGAGATTTGAAACTGGGACGGAGGTTCACCTTCCAGCAGGACAATGACCCTAAGCATACTGCTAAAGCAACACTTGAGTGGTTTAAGGGGAAACATTTAAATGTCTTGGAATGGCCTAGTCAAAGCCCAGACCTCAATCCAATTGAGAATCTGTGGTATGACTTAAAGATTGCTGTACACCAGCGGAACCCATCCAATTTGAAGGAGCTAGAGCAGTTTTGCCTTGAAGAATGGGCAAAAATCCCAGTGGCTAGATGTGCCAAGCTTATAGAGACAAACCCAAATAGACTTGTAGCTGTAATTGCTGCAAAAGGTAGCTCTACAAAGTATTGACTTTGGGGGGGTGAATAGTTATGCACGCTCAAGTTTTCTGTTTTTTTGTCTTATTTCTTGTTTGTTTCACAATAAAAAATATGTTGCATCTTCAAAGTGGTAGGCATGTTGTCTAAATCAAATGATACAAACCCCCCAAAAATCAATTTTAATTCCAGGTTGTAAGGCAACAAAATAGGAAAAATGCCAAGGGGGGTGAATACTTTCGCAAGCCACTGTACATGTTATAACTTGTCAATGAGCAAATAAATTAAGACCACAAGATCTGAATAAAGAAATCAGATCAGTTATTTAATAGCCAGAAGCAGCAAATTCACACCAAGCCTTTTCTTTATAAATACTGCATTTAACTTGATAAGAACAATATGGGAAACATCCACAAAGACATCATGGGAAACCCCTTATATTGAAATAATTGGACCATACTCTTTAAGGCAATACTTTCATCTCGTCTACCACCTGTTATTTTCCCACAGAGTAAACTTGATTAAATCTCAGCTACAGTGAAAACAAATAGCTCTACTGCTCTAGCCAATACGAGAACCTTGGGTGGCAGTCCTCTACAATACTGCATTTAATATACAGTGCTATGAAAAAGTATTTACCCCCTTTCTAATTTTCTCTACTTTTGCATATTTGTGATACTGAATGTTATCAGATCTTTAACCAAAACCTAATATTAGATAAAGGGAACATAAGTGAACAAATAACACAACAATTACATATTTCTTTCATTTATTTGATAAACAAAGTTATGCAACAGCCAATTCCCCTGTGTGAAAAAGTAATTGCCCCCTTACACTCAATAACTGGTTGTGCCACCTTTAGCTGCAATGACTCCAACCAAATGCTTCCTGTAGTTGTTGATCAGTCTCTCACGTCGCTGTGGAGGAATTTTGGCCCACTCTTCCATGCAGAACTGCTTTAACTCAGTGACGTGTGGGTTTTCAAGCATGAACTGCTCGTTTCAAGTCCTGCCACAACATCTCAATTGAGATTAGGTCTGGACTTTGACTAGGCCATTCCAAAACTTCCAGTTTGTTGCTTTTTAGCAATTTTCATGTAGACTTGATTGTGTGTTCTGGATCATTGTCTTGCTGCATGACCCAGCTGCGCTTCAGCTTCAGCTCACAGACGGTCTGACATTCTCCTGTAGAATTCTCTGATACAGAGCAGAATTCATGGTTCCTTCTATTAAGGCAAGTCGTCCAGGTCCTGAGGCAGCAAAGCATCCCCAAACCATCACACCACCACCATGCTTGACCTTTGGTATGAGGTTCTTACTGTGGAATGCAGTGTTTGGGTTTTGCCAGGCATAATGGGACCCATCTCGTCCAAAACGTTGACTCAAGTTTGCCAAAAAGCACCTGGATGATCATCAAGACTCTTGGAAGAACGTTCTATGGACAGATGATTCAAAAGTATAACTTTTTGGACGACATGGTTCCAGTAATGCCTGGCGAAAACCAAACACTGCATTCCACAGTAAGAACCTCATACCAAAGCATGGTGGTGGTGGTGTGATGGTTTGGGGATGCTTTGCTGCCTCAGGACCTGGGTGACTTGCCTTAGTAGAAGGAACCATGAATTCTGCTCTGTATCAGAGAATTCTACAGGAGAATGTCAGACCATCCATCTGTGAACTGAAGCTGAAGCGCAGCTGGGTCATGCAGCAAGACAATGATCCAAAACACACAATCAAATCTACATGATTGAACATTCAGTATTACAAATATGCAAAAGTAGAGAAAATTAGAAAGGGGGCAAATACTTTTTCATAGCACTGTATTTTTCCCAAATGGCACCCTAGTCCCTATATAGTGCACTACTTTGACCAGAGTCTGCTAAAAAAGTAATGCACTATATAGGGATAGAGTGCCATTTGGACGCACCTTTGTCTCTGGATAAGGTACAACCCATAACTTGGTTAGTGAGGTGCCTGTCTTCCATGTCTCACCGGGACATAAATACTAGTGAGAGGAAAATATTACTTATTCTACAACTACACCAGAGAGAGAAAACAACATCAGATTACACAATGTTCTTCTGCGGGTGTTGTCTTGGGCTGCATGGTGCCTGTGACTCAGTGTCAATGAGCACAGCGGAGTGTCATGTCTAGGAATCTGGATGTCCCAACGTGGTGTTTCAGCCTCTAGACCCAGGAGGAGCATTCCTGAGGAATGGAGGCCTCTCTCTTCTTAAAAAAGGACATCAGATTTCTAATGCCCTTTCGCTTTTTAGTTAATTTTAAGATAGGACAATTGGAAGTTACATAGAGGGAGATTAACAACAGAGAAGCTTAGACAGAGTGGCCAAGAAAGGGGCTCAAACTCCGTCGCCAGGCGGGATACGTGGTTCGGAGTCTGCAGCACTTCCACTATACCAGACTGATGCTAGTGGCTCTATCTACACTCAGTACTAGACAGAGGGCACCTTCACAAAGATGGAAGATACACTTCCTGCTCTCTGAGCGTTTGATCGTGCTGACTCATATTCTTTATACAAACAGAGGTAGCTCATGCTTGGTTTGCCCTTCCATAACAAAGTTAAAGTTAAAAGAGAGTGACTCAATAAACTAACTTCAAATATAGACATCCCCGATACACAAACACTAAAAAACAAACTAACACACAATAGGTCCTACCTTTGGACATACCACTTCCACCTAAAATACACACAGACTGCACAGGAAGTGGAAGTTGGGTTTTTAAGAGCAATGTTCCAGTCCAGATTGTCTGCATTTGAAGTGCTTGTAGTGAATCTCTGCCCTGTCTACTGTAGCTGTTTCCCTGGGATGGATGGATGAAAAGATAGAAAGAGAGAGATCTGTGAGTGAGTGATCTGTGTGTGAGTGAGTGAGAGATCTGTGAGAAAGAGAGAGATCTGTGTGTGTGAGAGAGAGAGAGAGAGAGAGAGAGAGAGAGAGAGAGAGAGAGAGAGAGAGAGAGAGAGAGAGAGAGAGAGAGAGAGAGAGAGAGAGAGAGAGAGAGAGAGAGAGAGAGAGAGAGAGAGAGAGAGAGAGAGAGAGAGAGAGAGAGAGAGAGAGAGAGAGAGCTCCGTGTGATGAAATATTAATGTCAATTTCCACTGCTTTCTGTGTACTGATGGTCTAATTAAGAACTCATTAATATTAAAGCAGGACAATCATTTTAGGGTTCATGCAATTCCTAAATGTAATCTTATTTAACCTTTTAAAAGCACAAAGTGAGTGCCACAAAGTACGGGACTTTTATTTATTGAGGTTTTGGAACTGTGTGTGTAGATGTGGGCGAATTACTTTATTCTATCTACCTGTTGTTCACACCAAAGGCTTTGAAACACTTGAGTATAGCATTTTATGGTCTGACAAATGCAGTTTGCTGATTATGATCAGAAATATCTGCTCAGTATCTACCAGTACAGTGGTTTCTCTCTGTTATGATAAGGACTTTTTCAGTCTGCAATTAATTGTTACTACACTCATATCATGGATGAGTGATGAAGGACATCCTGCAGCTTTTAGTCAAATGCATAATGTTCCTTTACTTTGCATACCTTTGAAAAAGGAGTTTAAATGCTTCAGTTAAGCCCTAAAACAGTTAAATCTACTGGAAGTTGGATGTAGACAGAACACGAATGATAGCATTGCAGATAACTATCAATTGACCTACTGATTTATTCAAAGACATTCCTTACCTCAAGGGGATTCCTGGGTAAATAAATAAACAAATAATTGACTTGCACATATTCCCCTCCCTAAGGGGAAGGGAATACAGGCCCATACAGATACAAATAAACCAAGGATGTACTACAGTACACTGCTTGCTTTTTCCTCGTATATTCTACACAATAGCGAATATACTCATAATATATACAGTACCAGTCAAAAGTTTGGACACACCTACTCATTCCAGGGTTTTTCTTTATTTTTACTATTTTCTACATTGTAGAATAATTATTATGTAGTAACCACAATGCCAAGCGTCGGCTGGAGTGGTGTATAGCTCGCCGCCATTGGACTCTGGAGCAGTGGAAACGCGTTCTCTGGAGTGATGAATCCTGCTACACCATCTGGCAGTCTGACGGACCAATCTGGGTTTGGCGGATACCAGGAGAATGCTACCTGGCCCAATACATAGTGCCAACTGTAAAGTTTGATGGAGGAGGAATAATGATCTGGGGCTGTTTTTCATGGTTCGGGCTAGGCCCCTTAGTTCCAGTGAAGGGAAATCTTAACGCTACAGCATACAATGACATTCAAGACGTTCTGTGCTTCCAACTTTGTGGCAACAGTTTGGAGAAGGCCCTTTCTTGTTTCAGCATGACAATGCCCCCGTGCACAAAGCGAGGCCCATACAGAAATGGTTTTTCGAGATCGTGTGGAAGAGCTTGACTAGCCTGCACAGAGCCCTGGCCTCAACCCCATCGAACACCTTTGGGATGAATGGGAACGCCGACTATGAGCCAGGCCTAAACGCCCAACATCAGCGATCGACCTCACTAATGCTCGTCGCTGAATGGAAGCAAGTCCCCGCAGCAATGTTTCAACATCTAGTGGAAAGCCTTCCCAGAGGAGTGGAGGCTGTTATAGCAGCAAAGGGGGGACCAACTCCATATTAATGCCCATGATTTTGGAATGAGGTGTTCGACGAGCAGGTTCCCACATACTTTTGGTTATGTAGTGTATCATTTATATGCCATTTAGCAGACGCTTTTATCCTAAGCGACTTAAAGTCATGTGTGCATACATTTTTACGTATGAGTGGTCCTGGGAATCGAACCCACTATCCTGGTGTTGGGAGTGCCATGCTCTATCAAGTTTCAAGTTTTAATGTCATGTGCAGTGAAATGCCTTTATGCAAGCTCTAAACCCAACAATGCAGTAATCAAAATAACATAAGGTAAAACAAAAACACACAAGAAATTAAAATAAGAAATAAGAAGAACACGAGAAATAAGTAAGCTATATACAGGGTCAGTTCCAGGGTCAGTTTCTATACCATATTTACAATGTGCAGGGATACTGTAGCGATAGATAGAGGTAGATATGTATAGGGATAAGGTGACTAGGCATTAGGATATATGATAAACAGAGTAGCAGCAGCATATATGATGATTGTATGTGAGTGTGTGTGAGTGTGAGTGTGTGTAGAGTCAGTATAAATGTGTGTGCATGTTATACAGTATGTGCGTGAGCAAATGAAGTGAGTGTGTGTGTGTTGGAGTATCGGTGTGCGTGAGTGTGTAGAGTCCTGTAAAGTGTGCATAGAGACAGTTCCAAAATATATGTAAAAAATACAAGGGTGAACTCAGATACACCGTGTAGCCATTTTGTTATGGCTTGGGGATAGAAGCTGTTCAGGAGTCTATGGCTTAGGTGTCTGAAATCTTTAACGAGTTTTTGGGACTTCCTTTCACACCACCTGATATAGAGGTCCTGGATGGCAGGGAGCTCGGCCCCAGTGATGTACTGGGCTGTCCACCCTCTGTAGGGTTCTGTTGCCATACCAAGCAGTGATGCAGCCAGTCAAGATACTCTTAATGGTGTAGCTATATAACATTTTGAGGATTTGACGGCCCATGCCAAACCTTTTCAACCTCCTGAGGGGGAAGAGGCGCTGTCGTACGCATGTGTGTGGATCATTTTAAGTCCTTAATGATTTGGACACCGAGGAACTTTAAGCTCTCGACCCGCTCCACTGCAGCCCTGTTGATGTGGCTGGGGGTGTGCTCGCCCCCCATTTCCTGTAGTTCACGATCAGCTCCTTGGTCTTACTGACGTTGAGGGAGAAGTTGTTGTCACTGACCTCCTCCCTGTAGGCCTACCACTGTTGTGTCATCAGTAAACTTGATGATGGTGTTGGAGTCGTGCATAGCCACGAAGTCGTGGGTGTACAGGAGGAGACTATTCACACATACCTGTGGCGCCCCCATGTTGAGGGTCAGCATGGCAGAGGTGATGTTGCCTACCCTCACCACCTGGGATCAGGCCCGTCATGAAGTCCAGGATCCAGTTGCAAAGGGAGGTGTTCAGTCCCAGGGTCCTAAACTTGGTGAAAAGTTTGGAGGGGACAATGGTGTTGTACACTGAGCTGTAGTCAATGAACAGCATTATCACATATGTATTCCTCTTATCTAGGTGGGTGAGGGCAGTGTGGAGTGCAATTGAGATTGCGTCGTCTATGGATCTGTTGGTGCGGTATGCAAATTGGAGTGGGTCTAGAGTGTCTGGGATGATGGAGATGATGTGTGCCATAACCAGCCTTTCAAAACACTTCATGATTACAGATGTTAGTGCTACAGGGTTGTAGTCATTGTGGCATGAAGCCTTAGAGTTCTTGGGAACAGGAATGATGGTGGTCAGTTTAAGACATGTGGGGATTACAGACTGGGACAAGGAGAGGTTGAAAATGACTGTGAATATGCCTGCCAGCTGTTTTGCGCATGCTCTGAGAACAAGCCCTGGAATGCCTTCAATAGCATTGAGTTCATCTGGTAGAGAGGCATCATTGGGTCTTCCTTTGTAATCCGTAATGGACTGTAGGCCCTGCCACATGCTGCGGGCGTCGGAGCCTGTGCAATATGATTCCACCTTCTTCCTATATTGTTATTTTGCTCGTTTGATGACTCTGTGGAGGTCGTAGCAGGACTACTTGTTCCTGTCCTCAGCCATAGCCTCAGGGTTGTCTGCGATAGCCCTGTGTGCGGTAGCCTTGTCATTTATTTTAGCGCCATCCTCTGTGTTAATCCAGGGCTTTTGATTGGGGAAGCAGCACCTTCACTGTGCATTTCCTAATGAAGCTGGTGACTGAGGTGGCTAGCTCGTCGATGTTATCGTCGGAATCTCTGAACAAATTCCAATCAGAGCTAGCAAAACAGTCCTGTAGCATAATCTCTGATTCTGATGACCATTTCTCGAAGGAGTGTGTCACGGGTACTTCCTGCTTCTGCTTTTATACAGGAGTATGGAGTCATGATCTGATTTGCCGAATGGGGGACGAGGGAGGGCCTTGTATGCTTGCTTGTGGGTAGAGTAACAGTGGTCTAGGACTTTATCGCCCCTAGTGGCGAAGGAGACGTGTTGATGGAAGTTGGGCATCACATGCCTTAAAATCGCTGGCAACAAGGAAAGCAGCCTCCGGGTGCAAGTTTTCCTGCTTGTTTATAGCCTCGTACAGTTCGTTAAATGTCCGCTTGTTATTTTTATTTTCCTGAGGTGGAATGTATACAACAGTCATGACAAGCTGAAAAAGCTGAGCTGAAAACTTACTCAGGATGTAGAAGGGTCGGCTTTTTACCATCAGGTATTTCAAGACAGGTGAACAATGGGTCGAGACTTCCACTGCACTCGAGTCAGCACACCATTTGTTGTTGATGAAGAAGCAAACCCCTTCCCCTCTCAATTTCCCTGACTCCACTGTCCTGTCCACTCGGTGAATGGAGAATCCATAGAGTTGTCCGAAAGCCATGTTTCAGAAAATAAGAGAATATTGCAGTTACGAGAGTCCCGTTGGTAGCAAATCCACAATCGGAGGTCATCCATCTTATTATCAAGTGACTACAAAATGGAGGGAAGAGGTGGCCGGTTTTTCATTCGCCTTAACCTCGGCGGGACTCCCCCTCTCTTGCCTCTGTAACACTGCCGTTTCCTCTTGGAAACCCCAAACATTGTGTCAGAATTACAGAAAGTGCCCAGGGCAGATGAGTCGAAGTCAAAGTTGAAGCCAGAATTGAGGTAAGTAACTGCCAAACTGATGTTAAAAAGTTATTGTTGGTTATAAGAAATGATAGCGGATACATTTTGTGAAAATAAAATAAATGCCAAAAGTATCACAAAATAGCAAAGTTGGATCGGAGCTCGCAAAACGGCAGCCATACAGTACGGCGCCATCTCAGAATACCAACTGAGCTACAGAGGACCACTATTATTTTATTTTTTTATTTTTAGTCATTTAGCAGACGCTCTTATCCAGAGCGACTTACAGGAGCAATTAGGGTTAAGTGCCTTGCTCAAGGGCACATCGACAGATTTTTCACCTAGTCAGCTCGGGGATTAGAACCAGCAACCTTTCGGTTACTGGCACAACGCTCTTAACCACTACGCTACCTGCTGCCCACTATCTACTCCTAATGTAACCCTTTGTTCATTCTGTTGATATATGCTCTAGATATTCTCTCCATACTGTACATCTGATTCATATCATGGCTGAGTAGAGCATTGTATTTCACTTTTATGACATCCATAGGAAATCAGGAATCCATGCAGCTCTGTTTTCCTTTCCTTTACCTGTTGTCAGTGTGCTGTAACAGACGATAAGGCCCAGACGTCAGACACTTGCTCTCTCCTCTCCTCTCCTCTCCTCTCCTCTCCTCTCCTCTCCTCTCCTCTCCTCTCCTCTCCTCTCCTCTCCTCTCCTCTCCTCTCCTCTCCTCTCCTCTCCTCTCCTCTCCTCTCCTCTCCTCTCCTCTCCTCTCCTCTCCTCTCTCTCCTCTCCTCCTCTCTCAGTGGAGAGAGACATGGGGAGCTCTAGCCAGCTCTAGCCACACAGCCAAACTAAATGATCTTTCCATTCTGATTTCCCCTCCAGATTCTGAGAAGGATGCATCAAAGCGTGTTGCTGATACTGAAGCCTACACTGAGCAATTGTGGAATTTTGTCTACTATCTTGTAATTACAATGGCATGACATGTACTTAGCAAATCATTCACTGATAATGTTTTTCCCCCCTCTAGCAATCAACTATCTGGTTATCTGCCGGGTGTCAAGAGTTGCAGCTATTCCTCCTGTTTGCACATGCATCCTATGGGAGCCGCGGAAGTTGCAACATTTAGCTGATTTCACCTCTTTTCCCTGTGAGTGAGTGGCTGACAACTGCACATTCCAACCTGCCACGACAGTTTATGACTTATTTCTGACTCCTGCGTTCTTCATGTTGACACCTGACACCCTGGAGCCCCCTTTTATTTGTTTAGTTCATCCAAGTGGTCATCATGGCATTCATTTGAATGTGTGTAGTGCAGAGAGGTATTCACAAATATATTCCAATGTTTGAGGTTGTTGGCTATTCTTTCATGCTTCTGCCCTCAACCTTGACATACCTCATACTACACCTGTGTGACCTGGCCTTGGAGACAGAGCCTGTTCAAGACCCAGCAATAGTTTACTATATCACACAGATAACATAGGTGAATCCTTTGCCTCTGATTGAATGGATGAATGATAAAGTGCTGTAAAAAGCAATCAATAGAACTGCACCTACTGTAGCCTATTCAAATGGCACTTCAAATAAAATCAGTTCTCCAACTATGATACAAATTTGAAATGAATTCTATGAAGATATTATAGGCTATTAATTATTAACATTGCATGTAAAATAGATACATGTTCCATGATAGAAAACAAATGCATTAGGTAATAGGCCTACATATGTAATACATTGACAAGTAACTTTCAACTTTTTACAAAGGGATACAATTCCAGCCTTGTCTATTTACAATGTATCAGTTATACTGCTCCATGAACAGCTGCAGTCAAGGCATTCATCACAGCAAACTTTCACAAGGCAACATTGTATCCAACTGTAGTAAATGACACATACCAAGCGTTGTTCAAACCTGTGTTCTGGAATTCCCCTCTGCTGTTTCAAAACAACAATAATCCTACATGTGCTCCTTTACTCGAACGAATATCAGAGGACTGCAAGGAGTGACAGACAGTTGATTTCGTGCCGTTTGCTCCATGAACATCATTTGGAAGCGAGAGTGAAAACGATCCCCTTGACTCAATGGACCCAAAGCAACGATTGACTCACTCGTTTTCCAGCGCCACCTGTATATTCCAAGCCAGTACTGCAGCGTCTCCTCTCTTTCCGATTCTCCAATGTCCACAGCTTGGCCGGAGCTCGTTGTTTTACCGGCTCCATTTCCACCGTATTTTTAACGCTCCTACCCGGCCCAGATCAGGACGAGACCACGCTAAAGGTAAAGAAGAAGCTCCAAGGATTCGGGAGAGTCTAGGTTAGGCGGAGAAAGATCGTCCTTTATTGGTGTTTTCAGCGCTGTCGTGTTAGAGGGAGCTTGCTCAGAACTGACTTCATGCATCAGTTGGTACACCATGCTGATATTGGAGTGTCTCCTACCAAAACAAACCTCTCCGTTCTACAAAGGATTCTAAGGTCGGATTCGAACCATTTACCGTTCCTTAGAATGCGTCAAAGGACTTATAATCAATATGCTCATATTCGTCGGGTATATACGATCAATGCTCTCCTAAAGTGAGAGAAACATGCTATGTTTTATTTAGCTCGCCTGCATGCCTTGCGAGTCCCCCTTACTGCAAATAGGTGCAATTATGTTTTCCCTGCAGCTCTTCATTCGCATTCTCCCAACCAATATTTGTGCGCTGGTGACTATATGCTGTGTGAGTGTTCTGTCTTATTTTGCCCTATTGCTTGGCTTTTGACAGATAAAGTCTTCGGGAATCTCACCACAAAACGAAGGTAGCCTAGCAGTCAGTAGTCACAATGATTGAATCCGAGCCTGCTTTTATTAACGACAAGGCTACACATGAGCTGCGATATTGTAGCCTAACAATATTTGCACTCGTGTTATGGTTCTGTGGGGGGGGGGATTATTCAAAGCCAATTGGATCGAGCTAATGGAATGATTTGGTGCCCCTTATCTAACCATCTAGCTTGCTATAGGCGTGTGGTGACCATTATGGAAACATTATGAACATCGTTTGTCCTTCAAAATGACAGGAATTTTAAGAAAGTACTCACATATATTTTATTTATAAATAGTCTATAGCTATTGTTTATAAACAACTTTTGATGAATAGACTGTAATATTCAACATCCAACCATGTAAATCGACAGACAGGACACAGACTCTGAGAAATGAAACTCATGTAGGCTACAAACCAAAGACCAAACCACAAAGGGGTCTACCAGTCCAGAGAATTATGTAAAGTTGAGGGATGATAACCTACCTGTCTGATGAGCAACATCTCTCTCTCTCTCTCTCTCTCTCTCTCTCTCTCTCTCTCTCTCTCTCTCTCTCTCTCTCTCTCTCTCTCTCTCTCTCTCTCTCTCTCTCTCTCTCTCTCTCTCTCTCTCTCTCTCTCTCTGTATGTATGTATGTATCCCATTGATAGATCCAGTTAATAACTTTTCTATCCTTTATTCTTTATGGGGGGAAATATGTCCAGTGAAAGACTATAGGCCTATAGAGGCTAGCCTATATCACATTGATCAGTTCAATAACGTTTCTGTCATTCTTTTTTAGGGGTAATCAAAATGTCCAGTGAAAGACAGGGGCGGTCAGATGACGAGAGTCCAAGCACCAGCAGTGGTAGTTCTGATGCGGACCAGAGAGACCCGGCGGTGCCGGAGCCCGACGAGGCAGAGGAGAGAAAACAGCAGCCCGCCACACCTCCTCAGCAACAGAAGAAACCCACCAAATTATCCAGCAAGACTACCGCCAAGTTGTCCACTAGTGCTAAAAGGTAATGCCTTCATTATCATAATCACTGTCTTCTTCCAATTAGGGATAATGTCGTCTACGTGATCCTTCTGCTAAACTGAGTAGCCTAATGAAAGAATGATGGTTCATTTATAATGCTTTAATCCTTTGAGACACAAAGGAGAGATATTTATTTTTAAACTATTATTATTCCTGTGCCAAATAAGATTGTTAAAAACGAAAGCCATGGAACTACATTATCATAGTCGTGGCTTTATTAGACTACTTGGTTCAGTGTCGTTGGATATGGATAATTTGTCAAGTTAGGCTACAGGAGCAGAGCAGGACTTATGTATCTGAGGATGAATTGTTTTGAATATATTCACATGCAGGTATACTTGTGATGGTTGAGTATTGTAAAATAGGTATTTTCACACTCACAGTTTGTCTTTCCTGTGTTGCAACCTGTGTTTGTTTGGCTGTAGAAAAGTGTTTCTAAGTTTGGGGAGAAAATGGTCAAAAATATTATTATGACAAATGTCCTCTTCCTCTATGTGACTATATTTAGTGTTGGGTAAGAGGAGAATGATCACTTTAAAGTACAACTAATAAATATAAAGCAGTTGGATGCAATTTTATCTGAGCTTCAAAAAGAAACTGACTTGTCTACACGATAGTCTTAACAGTAGATGAGAATACAAACGTATTGAGTGGCAAGTATGTAAAAATCCTCCCCTTCTCTCCCTTACACACCGTTAATAATGCTTTAGTAACAGCACCCTACGCAGCTCTCTGGTTTAAAGCCCCTGTCAAATATACCCAAGGTCCTCCCCCCTCCTTCTCCCTCTCTGCCTCATTTGCATATAAGCTTTAAAAGAAGATATTTTGTGCTAAAAGTGACTGGTATTGGTGGATAAGCTGCGGGGTGGTAGGTGAGGGTGGTGGCTTTGTGCTGGGGCTGAGAGGGTTGTGTTGGGGTAAACGGACAGGGAGTAACAAAGGAGAGAAAGTTTTGCTGTTCTGGGCTTCGGGTTCTGCCTGGGAGAACAAAGAGGAAGCAGCCATGTTAGCTGGGCTGAGTGGAGAGAGAGGGGTGGGGGGGGGGGGGTGGGGGGGGGTGGAGCCGTGCAGTTAGAGCATCGCTGGTAGAGGGCAGTGTAAATCCCTAGTCTACACCGGCTACTCTAGTCTAGTGCTGTAAATCTCTTCTCTTCTCACAGCTACTCTTCTCCTCTCTCATTTCTCTCTCTCAATTCAATGTCAATGTAAGGGCTTTATTGGCATGGGAAACGTGTGTTAACATTGCCAAAGCAAGTGAAGTAGATAGTAAGCAAAAGTGAAATAAACAATAAATATTAACAGTAAACATTACACTCAGAAGTTCCAAAAGAATAAAGTCATTTCAAATGTCATATTTTGTATATATACAGTGTTGTAACATTGTGCAAATAGTTAAAGTACAAATGGGAAAATAAATCAACATAAATATGGGTTGTATTTACAATGGTGTTTGTTCTTCACTGGTTGTCCTTTTCTTGTGGCAACAGGTCACAAATCTTGCTGCTGTGATGGCACACTGTGGTTTTTCACCCAGTAGATAAAGGAGTTTATCAAAATTGGTTTGTTCTCTCTCTGACAGCAAGGACCACAATAGAAACAAGTCTGTTGACTTTATTGTGTTTTTAATGTGTGTATTGTTCATCCCTACAGGGCTGCTCTAGTGTAGTGCTGTAGAGTCTCCTCTCACAGCTTCAACACATTTCTAATTTCTCTTCCACAGAATCCAGAAGGAGCTCGCTGAGATCACTCTAGATCCACCACCTAACTGCAGGTATGGCAAAGATTTCATATTCATTCATATTCTCAGTTTAGCTATTTTTGTTGATAAGGCTTAAAGGCGTCAGCATGCTTCAGTTCGGCTGGCGCCTAGCCGAACTTGTCTAGCCGAACCGAACGAGTGTGCTCGCATACTCCCTTAAAAAATACCTTCGCTTGAAAAAACGATTCCTATTCCTCAAAATAGAAATCTGTCATACATTTTGAAGTTTTTTACATTTTACATCTAACTAAGATGTTTGGTGCAGTATTTTTCTATGAAAAAAATTGCATGAAAACAAGTCGTCTCTCGTTGAATGACAACAAAGACTTAATTGAAGAATTCCTACTGTTAACCAATCACCGACGAAGGGGCGTAGACTTCGGCTCTGAACTTTGGCTTGCCTCCAGAAAAATTGTTGTGTGCAGAACAGCTGAAAAAACCCTCACCGAAGTCCAAAACCAACAACAACGTCACAAAATGTAGTCAAAATATATGCACAAACTCTACCGAACTGTTCCGGTTGGGAAGCATGCAGACGCCTTAAGGCTGCCTGTTATGTGTTCTACTGTCACACAGCACTGTTGCAGATTTTTCTTTTAACTTGTTGCATTACTATTATAGTGTTGTAATAGGACATTTATATTACTTCAATGCTAGGCTTCAAAGCAGAGCTAAAGAGGGAAGTCTGGTGTGGTGGTTTTTGATGTGTTAAATAATTAATGTTTAGCTATGGTCTTTGCACTGTCATGTTTTTAATAATGCAACAGATGTTGCATTTATGCAGACTGTCTTTTATTCCATTTGAACTCTGTCAATTTAGAATCCATCTTTTGTAACGGGGTTGACATAGATATGTGTTTATAACAAAGTTGACATAGATATGTGTTTATAACGGAGTTGACATAGATATGTGTTTATAATGGAGTTGACATAGATATGTGTTTATAACGGAGTTGACATAGATATGTGTTTATGACGGTGTTGACATAGAATGTGTTTATAACGGAGTTGACATAGATATGTGTTTATAATGGAGTTGACATAGATATGTGTTTATAACGGAGTTGACATAGATATGTGTTTATAACGGAGTTGAGATACATATGTGTTTATAATGGAGTTGACATACATTTACATTTTAATCATTTAGCAGACGCTCTTATTCAGAGCGACTTACAGTTATTGAGTGCCTACATTTAATTTTTTCATACTGGCCCCCTGTGGGAATCGAACCCACAACCCTGGCGTTGCAAACGCCATGCTCTACCAACTGAACTACATCCCTGCCGGCCATTCCCTCCCCTACCCTGGACGACACTGTGCCAATTGTGCGCCGCCCCATGGGTC
This sequence comes from Coregonus lavaretus, assembly GCF_964263955.1. Lineage (NCBI taxonomy): Eukaryota > Metazoa > Chordata > Actinopteri > Salmoniformes > Salmonidae > Coregonus > Coregonus lavaretus. The sequence continues at coordinate 18,082,135 of NC_139992.1, forward strand.
TGTGTTTATAACGGAGTTGACATAGATATTATATGCCATTTAGCAGACGCTGTTATCCAAAGCGACTTACAGTCATGCGTGCATAAATTTTTGTGTATGGGTGGTCCCGGGGATCGAACCCACTACCCTGGCGTTACAAGCGCCATGCTCTACCAGCTGAGCTACAGAGGACCAGATATGTGTTTACAACGGAGTTGACATAGATATGTGTTTTATAAAGCAGATGTGATGCTGCAGATTCAGTGTAATTATGTTTAATTAGTGAAAGTATGATTCTATGTTTTTGATGGCCGCAGAATTTTTTTTGCCTTTAATTTTTTTGGCTTTTAATTCAATGAAACACGTTTTTGGGAGATTTTTTTTTTGTCTGTTTGTAAAGATTCTTGAATGTCATTTTGTCAGTCTCGAGACTTCTGAAATGAAATAGCTGTCATGCAATTTGATAAACTGGGGTGGGCAAACATTCTTTATCCAAACCACTGTTGCACAGATACCGGCGGTTGTATTTTCACAGTTTTTTTTATTGCGTTTTAAATGTCTTCAACCAAGGAGAAATTACACACAGTGACTAAATTATTTGTATTGCATTGAGTTTGAGTTATCCCTCTGAATTTGGGTTTCATTCATTAAGTCGATTAGCTCTAATGACTGACCTTGGCCCGGGAATTTCCTTCTAAGATTTATTCATGAAGCAGCACTATGACATATGGTCTTTGTTTTGTTCTCTAGACCCGGGGCTTAAAGGGGGGTTCTGATGTTCTTTAGACTAGCCCCTTCACCCCTCTATTGGGCTGCTACCATTCATCATTTCCTGTTAAACAAACACAAAGTGTGCCCACTGACCCTTTGAAAGCCCCTCTCTTAAGACGCCGTGTGAGATGATTCACCTTGCACAAATATCACACTAACATCCGACATTAATTCCTTTGACTCCACATTTGTGGTTTTAAAATGGAAGCAGTTAGTGTGTGGTGGCATAAGGGTTGATGTAGTCTGCTACCTTTAGTCAAGAGCCATTTATCAGAAACGCCTTTGGACAAACATTCTGTTGTCTAAAACGGTGATGTTGCATGTATGCATAGGTTAAGTTAACCTTCGCCATGCAAGACTTCCTCACTGAGATGCAGCTCAGGTCACTGTATCCCTGTGAGGATGTGGTCGTGGATCATAGACCACTGATCAGCAAGATGTGGCTTAATGTCTTTGGGTGAATGTTTTTTTCCTCCTCCGCTTCCTGTTGTGGTAATGCGGTATTGGTGAGCTCCAGCCCACACCGTGTGTCTTCTGAATTGAAACGGGGGATCGATATCCTGCCGCGGCACGACTAGGGGATTCCTGATACAACGTTGATAATGGTAATTGACAATGCAGGGATTTGATGGCTTTTCATGGTCTGATCCTCTGCACTGCGCTGTGCACTCTCAGAGTAGGAGTGCTGATGTACAGTCGTGGTCAAAAGTTTTGAGAATGACACAAATACTAATATTCACAAAGTCTGCTGCCTCAGTTTTGATGATGGCAATTTGCATATACTCCAGAATGTCATGAAGAGTGATCAGGTGAATTGCAATTAATTGCAAAGGCCCTCTTTGCCATGAAAATGAACTTAATCCCAAAAAAACATTTCCACTGCATTTCAGCCCTGCCACAAAAGGACCAGCTGCCATCATGTCAGTGATTCTCTCGTTAACACAGGTGAGAGTGTTGACGAGGACAAGGCTGGAGATCACTCTGTCATGCTGATTGAGTTAGAATAACAGACTGGAAGCTTTAAAAGGAGGGTGGTGCTTGAAATCATTGTTCTTCCTCTGTTAACCATGGTTACCTGCAAGGAAACACGTGCCGTCATCATTGCTTTGCACAAAAAGGGCTTCACAGGCAAGGATATTGCCGCTAGTAAGATTGCACCTAAATCAACCATTTATCGGATCATCAAGAACTTCAAGGAGAGAGGTTCAATTGTTGTGAAGAAGGCGTCAGGGCGTCCAGCAAGCACCAGGACCGTCTCCTAAAGTTGATTCAGCTGTGGGATCGGGGCACCACCAGTGCAGAGCTTGCTCAGGAATGGCAGCAGGCAGGTGTGAGTGCATCTGCACGCACAGTGAGGCGAAGACTTTTGGAGGATGGCCTGGTGTCAAGAAGGGCAGCAAAGAAGCCACTTCTCTCCAGAAAAAACATCAGGGACAGACTGATATTCTGCAAAGGTACAGGGATTGGACTGCTGAGGACTGGGGTAAAGTCTCTGATGAATCCCCTTTCCGATTGTTTGGGGCATCCGGAAAACACCTTGTCCGGAGAAGACAAGTTGAGCGCTACCATCAGTCCTGTGTCATGCCAACAGTAAAGCATCCTGAGACCATTCATGTGTGGGGTTGCTTCTCAGCCAAGGGAGTGGGCTCACTCACAATTTTGCCTAAGAACACAGCCATGAATAAAGAATGGTACCAACACATCCTCAGAGAGCAACTTCTCCCAATCATCCAAGAACAGTTTGGTGACGACCAATGCCTTTTCCAGCATGATGGAGCACCTTGCTATAAGGCAAAAGTGATAACTAAGTGGCTCGGGGAACAAAGCATCGACATTTTGGGTCCATGGCCAGGAAACTCCCCAGACCTTAATCCCATTGAGAACTTGTGGTCGATCATCAAGAGGCGGGTGGACAAACAAAAACCCACAAATTCTGACAAACTCCAAGCATTGATTACGCAAGAATGGGCTGCCATCAGTCAGGATGTGGCCCAGAAGTTAATTGACAGCATGCCAGGGCGGATTGCAGAGGTCTTGTAAAAGAAGGGTCAACACTGCAAATATTGACTCTTTGCATAAACGTAATGTAATTGTCAATAAAAGCCTTTGACACTTATGGAATGCTTGTAATTATACTTCAGTATACCATAGTAACATCTGACAAAAATATCTCATAACACTGAAGCAGCGAACTTTGTGAAGACCAATATTTGTGTCATTCTCAAAACTTTTGACCACGACTGTAGGATCAGTTTAGCCTTTTAGATCATTATGACTATCATAAAATGGACAGGGGGGCCCTGATCCTGTGTGTGTTCTCAGCAGAAGGAGATAATAACCCGATAATGCCTATATATCAGCTATCAGCTCCCTCCCTGGATCATGATTTCCCATTCAATTAGTAGGACAGTCAGTCAGTCTGGTTGCATCCCAAATGGCAACCTATTCCCTATACAGTGCACTACATTTGAGGCTCCCGTCAAAAGTAGTTTACTGTATAGGGAGTAGGGTGCCATTTGGGATGCAGACTCGGTCTCCGCAGTGCGTTGTTTACCTGGAGGTTACATTAATTTGATGGTAATGCATCACATTTCAGCAGCACTGCCTGGCCTGGACATATCAGAGAGAGAAGAAAATGAAAAAGGAACCTGGCTCTAGTTTCAGTTTGTTGAGATAGCCTAGTTCACTGTTGTCAGTTCGGTTGCATTATCAACTATCAAGTAACATGCATGCATGCGCACGTGCACACACCCACACACACACACACACACACAAATCTTTCGCTGTGCCCTTGAGCAAGGCACTTAACCCCAATTGCTCCAGGGGCGCTGGACAATGGTGACCCTAGCCATGACCCCACTCCCGGTGGGTGTCTCAGGGGGAGTTGGGATATGCAAGAAACACATTTCCATTTCACAGTTGTGTCCATCCACAAGCGTGTAACAGGACAAATATAAGCACCCCCCAAATGAAATTATTATAATGACTAATCCAAGTGCAAGCTCTCCTGCAATTTGACGCTAATTACAGACTTAATGGACTGAATGCCATTCTTAAACAGATCAATTCAAACATTACCTGTGTTCTGCTAGTCCAAATTGGCCAGTGACTCAGTGTAGTGGTGTTCCCTCTAGGAAAAATAAACATTTTCTATTCTGTTCTATTCTATTCATAATTATTAACCCAAAGACGTATTATACCTGATGGATGAGGGATATCCTGGTTTGTATGTCCCTGTTTATGCTGATAGTATTGGATAGTAATACATATATTACCATCCAATACCATCCAATATTACCCCACTGAGAAACACTGCTATTGATTAAACACCAACGCCACCATGCCGTCTTGTCAGACCACACATAAACACATACGTTTATGATCAAAGGACATACAGTGAGCTCCAAAAGTATTGAATATTTGTTGTTGTTGTTTTGGCTCTGTACTCTAGCAAATGATACAATGACTATGAGATTGAATTGCTGACTGTCAGCTTTAATTTAAGGGTATTTTTATCCATATTGGGTGAACTGTTTAGAAATTACAGCACTTTTTGTATATAGTCCCCCCACTTTAGGGGAACAAAAGTATTGGGACAAATTCACTTATATGTGTGTTGAAGTAGTAAAAAGTTAAGTAATTGGTCCCATATCCATAGCAAACAATGACTACATAAAGCTTGTGCTTTTGCATTTGCTGTTTGTTTTGGTTGTGTTCCAGGTCATTTTGTGCCCAATATAAATTAATGGTAAATAATCTATTGTGTCATTTTGGAGTCACTTTTATTGTAAATAAAAATATAATATGTTTCTAAACACAATGTGGATGCTACCATGATTACGGATAATTCTGAATGAATCGTGAATAATGATGAGTGAGAAAGTTACAGACGCACAAATATCATACCCCTAAAAATTTTTTTACCTCCCCTGTTGTTGTAATGGTGAGAGGTTAGCATGTCCTGGGGGTACAATGGGTCAATGTAGGTAGTCCGGTTAGCCATTTGATTAGCTATTTAGCAGTCTTGTTTAGAAGTCTTATGGCTTGGGGGTAGAAGCTGTTCAGGTTCCTGTTGGTTCCAGACTTGGTGCATTGGCACCGCTTGCCATGCGGTAGCAGAGAAAACAGTCTGTGGCTTGGGTGGCTGGAGTCTTAGAAAATGTTGATGTGGACACCGAGGAACTTGAATCTCTCTACCTGCTCCAATACAGCCGATGTGAATGGGGGCATGCTCTGCCCTCCATATCCTGTAGTCCACAATCAGCTCTTTTGGCTTACTGACGTTGAGGGAGAGGTTGTTGTCCTGGCACCACCCAATAGGCTGTCTTATCGCCATCGGTGATCAGACCTACCACCGTCGTGTCATCGGCAAACTTAATGATGGTGTTGGAACCATTTTATCTTTGGAGGGTTCTTCCTAGAACCCTATATGAAGGGAACCCTTTTATCTTTGGAGGGTTCTCCATAGAACCCTCTATGAAAGGTTCCACCAGCCTTATCCTTTCAAATGTAAGGCCTTTCTTTGAGGGCCTAGTTATACCCTAAGACCGTGGTGTTAGGAATCTCCTGGTTTACAGGCCACATCAGGCCTGCAAGTCACATTATGCTGGCTTGCAAAGTGCTGAGTAATTCCTATTGGAATCCAGCCAGAGTTAGGATATCCAACAGGTGGAATTCTTAATCACACGCAACCTGCATTCAGAATGACTGCCAGGGTAAGGAAGATTGAATACTGAGATTACCTCAATCGTGGTCCTCTGTAGCTCAGCTCTTAGAGCACGGTGCTTGTAATGCCAGGGTAGTGGGTTCGATCCCCGGGACCACCCATACACAAAAATGTATGCACGCATGACTGTAAGTCGCTTTGGATAAAAGCGTCTGCTAAATGGCAAATTATTATTATATTATTATCTAATCTGGAATAACCATCTCAGTAACAGGTGCAATAAATCAAATTACTAACAGATTGGATTAGTTTAGAAAACTGTATGTTATTTATCTTTGTGTAGCATAAAATGTATCAACCAATCAATGTCCATGCAAAAACACTGATATTACAGTAAAAAAAACAATAGAGCATGCTGGGAAATATGATATATGGTTCTATGTAGAATGCTTTTTGCCTACCAAATAATCCTTGCCTTCCAAAGAATCATCAAAGAACCCTTTCTTCCAAAAACGGTTCTTAGGATGTAAAAGGTTCTAGGTAGAACCCGTTGCCTTACAAAGAACCCTTGTCTTCCAAAAGCAGTTCTTCTGATCGAAACGGTTCTTGGTAGAACCCTATCCCTCAACAAAGAACCCTTTTGGAACTTTTTTCTAAGAGTGTAGGTATTACAGACTGGGTCAGGGAGAGGTTGAAAATGTCAGTGAAGACACTTGCCAGCTGGTCAGCGCATGCTCTGAGTACGTGTCCTGGTAATCTGTCTGGCCCTACGACCTTGTGAATGTTAACCTGTTTAAAGGTTTTACTCACATCGGCTACGGAGAGAGTGATCACACAGCTTGTGCTCTCAAACATGGTTCAGTGTTGCTTGTCTCGAAGTGAGCATAGAAGGCATTTCGCTCGTCTGGTAGGCTTGTGTGGCTGGGCAGCTCGTGGCTGGGTTTTCCTTTGCAATCCATTATAGTTTGCAAGCCCTGCCACATCCGAAAAGCGTCAGCCGGTGTAGTAGGATTTGATCTTAGTCCTGTATTGAAACTTTGCCTGTTTGATGGTTCGTCGGAGGGCATAGCAGGATTTCTTATAAATGGCCGGGTTAGTGTCCCGCTCCTTGAAAGTGGCAGCTCTAGACTTTAGCTCAGTGCAAAAATTGCCTTTAATCTGTGGCTTCTGTTTGGGATATGTAAATACTGTCACTTTGGGGATGATGGCGTCGATGCACTTATTAATGAAGCCGGTGACTGATGTGGTAAACTCCTCAATGCCATCGGATGAATATCGGAACATATTCCAGTCTGTGCTATCAAAACAGTCCTGTTGCTTAGCATCCGCTTCATTGGACCGCTTCTGAATTGAGCCTGTCACTGGTACACTCAGAAGAAAAGGTGCTATCTAGAACCTAAAAGGGTTATTTGGCTGTCCTCATAGGATAACCCTTTTTGGTTCCAGGTAGAACCCTAGAGGGTTCTACATGGAACCCAAAATATTTCTACCTGGAACCAAAAAGGGTTCTACCTGAAACCAAAAAAGGTTATCCTATGGGGACAGCCGAATAACCCTTTTGGAACCCTTTTTTCTGAGTGTACTTCCTGTTTGAGTTTTTGCTTGTAAGCTGGAATCAGGAGGATAGAGTTATGGTCAGATTTGCCAAATGGAGGGCGAGGGAGAGCTCTGTATGTGTCTCTGTGTGTGGAGTGAAGGTGATCAAGAGTTTGTTTCTCTCAAGTTGCACAGGTGACATGCTGGTAGAAATGAGGTAAAACGGATTTCAGTTTTCCTGCATTAAAATGACTGGCCACTAGGAGCGCTGCCTCTGATGAGCATTTTCTTGTTGGTTTATGGCCCTATGTAGCTTGTTGAGTGCGGACTTAGTGCCAGCATCGATTTGTAGTGGTAAGTAGACAGCTACGAAAAATATAGATGAAAACTCTCTTGGTAAATAGTATGGTCTACAGCTAATCATGCAATATTCTAACTCAGGCGAGCAGAACCTCGAGACTTCCTTAATATTGGAGATCGCGCACCAGCTGTTGTTCACAAAGAGACGCCCTTTAGTTTATGAGACGCTGACGTTCTGTCCTGCCGATGCATAGAAAAATCAGCTAGATTTATATTAACCATGTCCTTGTTCAGCCACGACACCATGAATAATAATCTTGAACGGAGCTCGTCTAATTTGTTCTCCAGTGATTGTATATTAGCCAATAGAACAGAGGGTAGAGGAGGTTTATTTACTCGCCGCTGTAGTTTCATCAGGCTGCCCCCATGTCGGCCTCTATATCTCCGTCTTTTCCTCTTCCGAGTGTTGGGCCCTGGTCCCAGGTGAGCAGTATCCCGAGTAGAATTCTTCATCCAAATCGAGGTTATTGATCGCTGTTCTGATGTCCAGAAGCTCTTTTCGGTCATAGGAAACAATGGCGGAAACATTATGTACAAGAAAAGTTAAGATCAGCGTAAAAAAACACACACAATAGCATAATTGGTCAGTAGCCCGTCAAACGGCCGCTATACATGCCAGTGCCATACTACCAATCAATTAATTTGCAGAGAGAGGCAGAGAGCGAGGCAGAAAGAGAGATGGAGAGGGAGAGAAAGCGAGAGAGAGAGAGGGAGGGCAGGAGGGGGGGGGGGGGTGGCAGAGGGAGAGAGAGAGAAGCAGCACATTCAATCTCCTTATTATGCATTGTTATCAGATTCCTCTTTATGTGGGAGTGAAGCCCAGAGTGTGAAAGTAGTGGTTTTATGACTGTATTATGGTGGGTTGTTAACATTGCAATTTTGAAGATAAAGATGTGTAGACAGGTAGGCCTAGATGGAGGCGAATAGGTTACTACAGTATTAAAGACACCTGACTTTAAAAACCAACCATCAACAGCACTAGAAAATGGATTGAAGCATCTGCATCTGCCCTGCATATCCAGTCAGGGCTCACTTGAAAAAAATATGTCAATCTCAATTTGACTTCCCTGGTAAAATAAAGGATACATAATCATTGAAAATATTTAGTTAAAGAGACAATTGTGCGGTTAAAATGCTCAACTTTAGGTCCATGTATACGTTGGCGCTGTTCTTGTTGTTTGCTTGTATTGTGTATTGATTGTTAATTCTGCATGGCAGGGTAGATTTCACCGTCTGTCCGTCCCTAGCTCTCTTCTTATTAGGAAACAGCAGGTGGAAAACATAAATCCTTTTCATCATCTGGTTTCCAGAGGGATACTGTTGAAGAATAATTTAGGCAAATTATCAAAATTATGAAAAAAGCCTTCTCTTATTTATCCATGTTCCATTTATTTATTCATACAATCAAATTTGTATGTAATTGGTAAATTAGTTCTGTGATTGGTGATCTGCTCTGCATTTAGCCTACTGTAGTTCAGAAAGAGATCAGAGAAAGAAGCAATGTTAGTGTGTATGCTACACGCTTAGAAAAAACGTGTTCCAAAGGGTTTCTTTGGCTGTCCCCATAGGAGAACCGTTTTTGGTTCAAGGTAGAGCCCCTTTTGGTTCCAGGTAGAACTCTTTTGGGTTCCATGTACCTGGAACCGAAAGGGTTCTACCTGGAACAAAAAATAGTTATTCAAAGGGTTCTCCTATGGGGACAGCCGAAGAACCCTTTTAGATTCTAGATAGCAACTTTTTTTTAAAGAGTGTACAGACCATGGTCAACTAGAGAAACTCATACCCATCAACATAGACAAGCATTCTATTTCTCTTGTCATTATTACACCTAGATGAAGCAGTCCATGTAGAATGGACTATGAAGAAATATAATGCTGCTATCATTGTCCTGTTCATCCAAGATTATCTACCTCGAATAAATGTTTAAAGAAAGCTCTAGGCTAGAACTTGTTATTAAGGTTTGATGCCAATGTCTGATATGAATCAGAGTTAGATGGTAATCATGCTGCTGGCAGTTATCTGCCCTGTCACTTTCTCAGCTGTAGTGGGCGTCTTGAACATTCTACCCTGCAGTACTGACGGGTCAGCCAGTGAAACACTGTCTCCATGTACATGTAGGCCTCACTCCTTCACTCCCCTCCACCCCCTTTCACTCCCCCCTTCACTCTCCTCCCCCCTTCACTCCCAAGACTGCTGAGAAGGTTTTTCTGTCCTGTCATAGCACTTTATACCTGTGATCCTGTGTGGTGTCGTGGTTTAAATTCCTGCTGGGATTGTATACACATGCTAAAAATCGCATGCACTCACCGTACTGTAAGTGGCTTTGAATAGAAATGAAGTGCCATGTGTTATTTAAGTTATTTACATTTACATTATATTTACGTCTTTTAGCAGACGCTCTTATCCAGAGCGACTTACAAATTGGTGCATTCACCTTATAGCCAGTGGGATAACCACTTTACAATGTATTATTTTTTTATTTTTCTATTTATTTATTTATTTCTTTATTTATTTTTTTGGGGGGGGGGTTGGGGTAAGGGGGGGTAGAAGGATTACTTTATACCTATCCCAGGTATTCCTTAAAGAGGTGGGGTTTCAAATGTCTCCGGAAGGTGGTGAGTGACTCCGCTGTCCTGGCGTCGTGAGGGAGCTTGTTCCACCATTGGGGTGCCAGAGCAGCGAACAGTTTTGACTGGGCTGAGCGGGAACTATGCTTCCGCAGAGGTAGGGGAGCCAGCGGGCCAGAGGTGGATGAACGCAATGCCCTCGTTTGGGTGTAGGGACTGATCAGAGCCTGAAGGTACGGAGGTGCCGTTCCCCTCACAGCTCCGTAGGCAAGCACCATGGTCTTGTAGCAGATGCGAGCTTCAACTGGAAGCCAGTGGAGTGTGCGGAGGAGCGGGGTGACGTGAGAGAACTTGGGAAGGTTGAACACCAGACGGGCTGCGGCATTCTGGATGAGTTGTAGGGGTTTAATGGCACAGGCAGGGAGCCCAGCCAACAGCGAGTTGCAGTAATCCAGACGGGAGATGACAAGTGCCTGGATTAGGACCTGTGCCGCTTCCTATGTAAGGCAGGGTCGTACTCTCCGAATGTTGTAGAGCATGAACCTACAGGATCGGGTCACCGCCTTGATGTTAGCGGAGAACGACAGGGTGTTGTCCAGGGTCACGCCAAGGCTCTTCGCACTCTGGGAGGAGGACACAACAGAGTTGTCAACCGTGATGGCGAGATCATGGAACAGGCAGTCCTTCCCCGGGAGGAAGAGCAGCTCCGTCTTGCCAAGGTTCAGCTTGAGGTGGTGATCCGTCATCCATACTGATATGTCTGCCAGACATGCAGAGATGCGATTCGCCACCTGGTTATCAGAAGGGGGAAAGGAGAAGATTAGTTGTGTGTCGTCTGCGTAGCAATGATAGGAGAGGCCATGTGAGGATATGACAGAGCCAAGTGACTTGGTGTATAGCGAGAATAGGAGAGGGCCTAGAACTGAGCCCTGGGGGACACCAGTGGTGAGAGTACGTGGTGCGGAGACAGCTTCTCGCCACGCCACTTGGTAGGAGCGACCGGTCAGGTAGGACGCAATCCAAGAGTGAGCCGCGCCGGAGATGCCCAGCTCGGAGAGGGTGGAGAGGAGGATCTGATGGTTCACAGTATCAAAGGCAGCAGACAGGTCTAGAAGGACAAGAGCAGAGGAGAGAGAGTTAGCTTTAGCAGTGCGGAGAGCCTCCGTGACACAGAGAAGAGCAGTCTCAGTTTAATGACCAGTCTTGAAACCTGACTGGTTTGGATCAAGAAGGTCATTCTGAGAGAGATAACAAGAGAGTTGGCTAAAGACGGCACGCTCAATAGTTTTGGAGAGAAAAGAAAGAAGGGATACTGGTCTGTAGTTGTTGACATCAGAGGGATCGAGTGTTATAAGTTATAATGCCCGAGAGGAAGTCGAAGGCCAGCAGACCGTGCCAATATATCCTCCAAACGCCGGCTTCGAGGGCATTATCACTTTTATTCAACGGGTTACCAACATATTCAAATAATGATTTACATATTTTCATTAAAACGTTATTACTATTTCATCCTTCCACAAGATATGGCCCCGACACAAATCTAGAGTTGCTACCCAAGCCGGCTGGTCGCTCGTTCTATCGGTTCGGTTGCCAGAGACCCTACCCAGTCGTTCAGTCTTTTTGTTCTGTATCTATAGACGCGACCCAGTCGTTCGTTCTAAATGTTCCATTGCCATACTGGCTGGCAACGTTCTTATTCCTTGCTTGCTAGCTAGCCAACTACGGCTAATTTACAGTCACGTCAAACAGTGCAACCAGAATAACAGCAAATTAGCTGCATTTGCGTTGTGTTTAAGATGTTTTCTAGTGACATTTATTTGGATACATCCATAACAATGAGCTAATGAGGCATGATTTCGCCTGGCATAGAAAATGTGCTCTCTCGTTAGGACACTGTTGTTCAGGGGAGCTAGCCAACAACAAAGCTAACACAATCACTTCAAACTGAAGCCGGAAGGACTGCAAACTAGCTGCACTTCGTTTCGTTTTACCTGTTTTCTATTGATAGTTCTTTGCATATATCCATAACAATTATGCTGATTCATGATTTCGAATGGCTGAGAAAAGCTGCCTGCCTGTCTGTCTCACCCCGATCGAATTTGAATATTGAAACAATGTTGCAAATGTCAGAGAGACAGACAGCAAGGTTTATACAAATCTCCGCTGTTGAAAACTAAATGTTAGTCTAAAAGAAATGTGAGATAATGTCTAGATGCTTTTTATAGTGGAGATCAAGATTATAAATTGCTGGCTGGGTTGATGAGACAGTGGATTGCGCAGTCAAATGGAACAGAGTAAATAGTCATTTTAAAGTAATAGATTTAGCCGGTGGTAACAAACCAATCAGCATTCAGGGTTAGGACCCACCAGTTGTATAATAGTTTATTATTATCTGTCAGTACCTACAGTCTTTTCCTAAGACTCCCGGTTCTTTCTTCCTCTCTGTAGTCTTTCTACCTTCTCTGTCTGTGCTGGCTGCCTTTCAAACACACATTTACTCCTGAGATGACAGTAAGAGTATTTATCTGGCTGGGCCTGCCCAGAGTCCCAATGGGATTTGTTGTGGCACAAAATGACCCAGCAGACACCACCCTACACTCACACACACGCACAGTACGCACACACACACACCCTCTCTGCCCCCTGTGACCCATCAGTCTGCCCTTCCCACACCTCTATATAGGAAACAACAGGCACCAAACCGCTATTGATCTATTTTCAGCCAGAGATGCATGAACAGTTTCCCAGTTTTCCCACCTCCCTCCCTCCATTCTCACACACTTGATGTGTTATTGAAATGTTCTGTGTTGTGTTTGTTGCCTCTGTTCTGAGTGATTCATTCAGCGTATCAGCATCACCTGTGTGAAGCCTTGCTATGCTTCTGATTAAAGCATTCAGTCGTTTGTGAATGAATTACACTTAGCTTGTCCCACAGGGGGACGAGGTTATTTTAGATTACAGTCTGACCTTCTGGTCCCAGTCTTTCAAAAGTGATCTATCCAGATTTCGGCTATCGGGTAGGATTAAATGCATAGAAATAGAATGAATAGAACAGGAGTCCCCATTCAAGTCAATGATTTGTCCGTTCTATTAATTATATTTATATGCATTTAATCCTAATCGAAAGACGAAATCCAGATAACTTTTGAAAAACTGGGCCCTGGAGAATGTCCTGTAATCTGGGCCTGACTAAAAGCTGCATCCTGAGTATCCACTTTTCCAAAGTGTGCACTTGCACACTCCCTCTCATGGATTTACCAACAGTGGAAACCCATTACATTTAAGTCATTTAGCAGATGCTCCTATCCAGAGCAACTAGGATTAAGTGTCTTGCTCAAGGGCACATTAACAGCTTTTTCACTTAGTCAGCTCGGGAATTCAAACCAGCAACCTTTCGGTTAATGGCCCAACACTCTTAACTGCTAGGCTACACCAATCCTCACTTTATTTAGCTCACCACTTAGCGCAACAACCTCTCCTCTCTTGTAAATGTTACTGGATTACATCAACTTGTTTTATGGGCTTACAAAAAGACTAGACTGTCTAACCTGTGAATAAAATGAAAGAATGATTCCTGATTGCTGTTTGGGGAATGTAATATGAGAGCCTGGATTTTATAAAAGACATCCAAAAGAGATTCTAACTACTTAGAGATGGTTCTCTGCCTTGGATGTTCTGTGAAGCCTAACTGTAAGTCGCTCTGGATAAGAGCGTCTGCTAAATGACTAAAATGTAATGTAAATGTAAGCCAGTTCCGCTTCAATTCCTCCAGATATGGTAAATGTAGATAATGATTCTTTATCTCTATCATGCTTGTCCTCCCCCGCCTTTAAATCCGGTTTACACTAGATTCCACAGCCACAGTCATAATTGGTTATATCGTAAATCAGAAATGAGCTTTTTGGTCTTAATTTAAGGTTTATGGTTGGGCATAGGGTTAGCAGTATGGTTAAGGTTAGGGTTATGTTTAAAATCACATTTGAAGAATAGAAATGGTAGAAATAAGCAGGGTTTTTTAATTATGACTTTGTGGCTGTGGAAGCTAGTGACGACCCTTAGGGGCTCTTTACACTACACTACAAACTAGGTCCAGGAGAGATACTTGTGTAGTGTAAAGGCTTCCGCATTCTTCGGTTCGGCTGGCTAACAAAAAGAAAAGTTGCAAATCTGATTTTGAAGACATAGATCTTACTACACATATTTTACTAATGTAAATCCACCCTTAAATCCCACTGGAGTATGTCCTAATGTAATGTGCTAGGCTACTGGCCTCTCGCTCTGTCTAAATCCAGTGTCTCAGGAGTGGGCTCTGGGCTGGCTGTCCCTGGCTGCTCCTCTCCCTTCCCCCACTACAGTGTCTCAGGAGTGGGCTGGCTGTCCCTGGCTGCTCCTCTCACTTCCCCCTCTACAGTGTCTCCTGAGTGGGCTGGCTGTCCCTGGCTGCTCCTCTCCCTTCCCCCTCTACAGTGTCTCCTGAGTGGGCTGGCTGTCCCTGGCTGCTCCTCTCCCTTCCCCCTCTACAGTGTCTCAGGAGTGGGCTCTGGGCTGGCAGTCCCTGGCTGCTCCTCTCCCTTCCCCCTCTACAGTGTCTCATGAGTGGGCTGGCTGTCCCTGGCTGCTCCTCTCCCTTCCCCCTCTACAGTGTCTCAGGAGTGGGCTCTGGGCTGGCTGTCCCTGGCTGCTCCTCTCCCTTCCCCCTCTACAGTGTCTCATGAGTGGGCTGGCTGTCCCTGGCTGCTCCTCTCCCTTCCCCCTCTACAGTGTCTCAGAAGTGGGCTCTGGGCTGGCTGTCCCTGGCTGCTCCTCTCTCTTCCCCCTCTACAGTGTCTCCTGAGTGGGCTGGCTGTCCCATTATGATCCCCTCCCCCCTTCTCTGCTCAGATCCCATCACTCAGGCCTGATAACACACAGAACAGAAATGAATGCACACAAGGTTTTAAAAAAAAAAATGTTTTATTTAACCTTTATTTATCCAGGTAAGCCAGTTGAGAACAAGTTCTCATTTACAACTGCGACCTGGCCAAGATAAAGCAAAGCAGTGCGATAAAAACAACAACACAGAGTTACATATGGAATAAACAAAAACAAAACGTACAGTCAATAACACAATAGAAAATCTATATACAGTGTGTGCAAATGTAGTAAGTTATGGAGGTAAGGCAATAAATACACCATAGTGCAAAATAATTACAATTTAGTATTAACACTGGTGTGATAGATGTGCAGAAGATGATGTGAAAATACAGATACTGGGGTGCAAAAGAGCAAAATAAATAACAATGTAAATAACAATATGGGGATGAGGTAGTTGGGTGGGCTAATTACAGATGGGCTGTGTACAGGTGCAGTGATCGGTAAGGTGTTCTGACAACTGATGCTTAAAGTTAGTGAGGGAGATAAGTGTCTCCAGCTTCAGAGATTTTTGCAGTTCGTTCCAGTCATTTGCAGCAGAGAACTGGAAGGAATGGTGGCCAAAGGAGGTGTTGGCTTTGGGGATGACCAGTGAGATATACCTGCTGGAACGCATACTACGGGTGGGTGTTGCTATGGTGACCAATGATCGAAGATAAGGTGGGGATTTGCCTAGAAGTGATTTATAGATGACCTGGAGCCAGTGGGTTTGGCGACGAATATGTAGTGAGGGCCAGCCAACGAGAGCGTACAGGTCACAATGGTGGGTAGTATATGGGGCTTTGGTGACAAAACGGATGGCACTGTGATAGACTACATCGAATTTGCTGAGTAGAGTGTTGGAAGCTATTTTGTAAATGACATCGCCGAAGTCAAGGATCGGTAGGATAGTCCGTTTTACGAGGGCATGTTTAGCAGCATGAGTGAAGGAGGCATTGTTGCGAAATAGGAAGCCGATTCTAGATTTAACTTTGGATTGGAGATGCTTAATGTGAGTCTGGAAGGAGAGTTTACGGTCTAACCAGGCACCTAGGTATTTGTAGTTGTCCACATATTCTAAGTCAGACCCGCTGAGAGTAGTGATTCTAGTCGGGCGGGCGGGTGTAAGCAGCCCGCAGGGTACAGAGAAAGGGGGCAGATTTCCGGGCGTTGTAGAATAGATTCAGGGCATTATGTACAGACAAGGATATGGAAGGATATGAGTACAGTGGAGGTACACCTAAGCATTGGGTAACTATGAAAGAGATAGCATCACTGGAGGTACCGATTGAGCCGGTCTCCGCGTGTATGGGGGTGGGACAAAGGAGCTCTCTGAGGCTGGTTGAGCTGAACTTGGGGCTCTACAGTGAAATTGTATAATAAGAACTAACCCAAATAGCAATAGGCTAGGCATATTGACATAGGAGAGAGGCATAACACAATCACAGGTGTTATTTGAGAGGGCTAAGACAACAACTGGTAATGGCGACGAAAGTTTGGGCTGAGGCTAAACAGATAAACAGGATGGGAACTTTACTGTGTAAAGGAACAGTCCAGCAGGCATTAGCTGTGTAGCTGAGTGATCATAAGGTCCAGTGAACAGCACTAAGTGCAACGGGAAGCCTGTTGAAACCACATCAGACGATTACGTTGGCAGACCAGACGTGATGGATCGGCGGGGCTCCGTGTAGACACTAGAAGGTCCCGTCCGGTTGACAGAGAGGTAGATAGCCGGGAGATGGGCCTAGCTCGAGGCTAGCTCAAGGTGAACTGGTACGTTGGGAAGTGGATATTAGCCAACAACAGCCATTCGGTTGCAGCTAGCTAGTTGCGATGGTCCGGTGTTAAGGTCCAGTGATTCTGGCAGAAAATCCGATATGCTCTGGGTCGATAACACGCTGTGCAGACTGGCCGATAATTGTCCAGGCTAGAGCTGGCTGGTAGGTAGTGCAGGCCACGGACAGTGGTGAAGACCGCTGACGGTGGCTAATAGCAAGTAGCTAGTTAGCTGGCTAGCTGGCTAGTTTCAGCCGTAGGTTCTTGATAAAAATAAAGAAATAATAGAATCCGTTCCACATTGGGTGAGGCGGGTTGCAGGAAAGTATATTTAGATTAAAGGATGGAAAGTGAGATAGAGAAATATATACAAATAAAAGACAAAAAAACAGGCTATTTACACGAGGAAAC
>NC_139992.1:18099290-18257607 GCF_964263955.1 Coregonus lavaretus
CATTGACATTATATCCAAATAGTCAGATTTCGTGAGCTCTGTTGACAGAGCGGTGCCGCTTCTCACAGCGACTTTTGTGGATTTTACATGTTGTGGTGGTCTTCTGCAAAGTTGTTTCCCCGGGATCGCAAAAAGGTAAATTAACATGACATGAGCTGAATTAAATGTAAAAGGTTTTGAAAATAAAATGCTTGTGGTACGCTCAGGGCTCCGTTAACATTTCAAAGAGATACGCTTGTTTTTCGGATAAATTTTTGAAAAATAACAGGAATTTTGCATTAATATGAAAAGTGCATGCTAAAATATGAAAATACTACTTGTCATGTCTCAAAATCGATATCCATCTTACCTCTGTATTGTTTTATGTCCTCCGGATTGGAGAAGAAAGATGACGAGTTCCACGGTGAGCCTTCATTCTGGCACAGCATCCAGCATCCAGATTTTTGACCACTTTTTTTCTCTGGCCTCCATTGATTTAGTAACCCTAATCTTGGCCATCCTACAAGGGTAAACATTCCAATAACTTTTGAACGGATTATGATAGAAACATGATGTTTGGGACCATTTGTTTTCTTAGTGGAGTGTCTACACAAATTGGTCAAATATGCGTTTTTGATTGGACACCCTAATTATAGAGGCACTGCTTTTCTACTATTGGTCGACATGGTTGTTATGGATTGTATTGTAATGGTGTGATTTCATTGTGTGTCGCTTAGGTGGTTTATCTATTGTAGTAGTGGTGGTATGACAAATCTGCAATTGTGAATGGATTACTACCTCAGGGCTTTTCAAAAGGGGGGTTCATGCTTGCTAAAAAGTCTACTGTATACAGTGCATTCGGAAAGTATTCAGACCCCTTCCCTTTTTCCACATTTTGCTACGCTACAGCCTTATTCTAAAATGGATTAAATAAAAACAATTCTCATCAATCTACACCCAATACCCCATAATGACAAAGCAAAAACTGGTTTTTAGAAACCTTATTTACATAAGTATTCAGACCCTTTGCTATGAGACTTGAAATTGAGCTCAGGTGCATCCTGTTTCCATTGATCATCCTTGAGATGTTTCTACAACTCGATTGGCGTCCACCTGTGGTAAATTCAATTGATTGGACATGATTTGGAAAGGCACACACCTGTCTATATAAGGTCCCACAGTTGACAGTGCATGTCAGAGCAAAAACCAAGCCATGAGGTCGAAGGAATTGTCCGTAGAGCTCCGAGACAGGATTGTGTTGAGGCACAGATCTGGGGAAGGGTACCAACACATTTCTGCATCATTAAAGAGCCCCAAGAACACAGTGGCCTCCACCAACACCCTTCCTAGAGCTGGCTGCCCTGCCAAACTGAGCAATCGGGGGAGAAGGGCCTTGGTCAGGGAGGTGACCAAGAACCCGATGGTCACTGACAGAGCTCTAGAGTTCCTCTGTGGAGATGGGAGAACCTTCCAGAAGGACAACCATCTCTGCAGCACTCCACCATGTCGGCCTTTATGGTAGAGTAGCCAGATGGAATCCACTCCTCAGTAAAAGGCACATGACAGCCCGCTTGGAGTTTGCCAAAAGGCACCTAAAGGTGAGAAACAAGACTTTCTGGTCTGCTGAAACCAAGATTGAACTATTTGGCCTGAATGCCAAGCATCACGTCTGGAGGAAACCTGGCCCCATCCCTACGGTGAAGCATGGTAGGGGCAGCATCATGCATCATGCTGTGGGGATGTTTTTCAGCGGCAGGGACTGGGAGACTAGTCAGGATGGAGGGAAAGATGAACGGAGCAAAGTACAGAGAGATCCTTAGACTGGGGCGAAGGTTCACCTTCCAACTGGCTAATCTAGTTGATGATCCCTGCCCAAGGGCATATGGAATCCCCACTCTAGACAGTTGGGTAAGTGGTGGGTAATTGAATAAACTATGAGCCCTGGTCAAAAGTAGTGCACGATGTAGGGAATAGAGTTCCGTTTGGGACGCTGGCCTTTTCTTTCAGACCAGAAGCTTTGCTGTATATCTGGATTTCTGCCGGACTGCCTGCTTTTGAAATGCACTATCATGGAAAAACGAAACAGTTGCAGATCCTGTCACACTGAACCACTGAACACATTTAATTCAAAGGCTTTAAGATTGATGAAAGTTGATGGATTTAAAATCAATAATTAATTAGAAAAGTGCCAGAAGCGAAAGTGTCCCGGTTTGAACCCATAAATACACACATGCAGCTGCAGAGCAGTTGAGTTCACTTCAGCAATCATGACTAGTAGTTTATCAAATCAAATCAAGCTTTATTTATACAGCACATTTCAGACATGGAATGCAACTTAATGTGCTTTACAGGAAAAAATGAATAAAAAACAATGAAAATAAAAGCTGAAATAAAAAGCTGAAAAGTTTTAGTTTAGGAGGATCACCTTTAGCTACTGCACATGCAGCAGCTACTCTTCCTGGGGTCCACATAAAATGTATAAATACATGACAAAGTACAGAACAGTTAAGGATATTCAGTAAATATAAAATGTAATAATACATTAATAATACATAAAAAAAAAAAAATAAAAAAAAAAAAAAAATAATAAAAAAAATATATATATAACAAATAAGAGTTATATATTGGAAAGACACCAAGAGACAACAAAAATACTATTTACAAACTATTCATATATACATATTCATATTCTTATATACAGTTAAATTAGATATTTAGAAAGAGATGCTGTGATACAATATGTTTTTTTAATCTGTTTTTTAAAGCTAAACTTGCTTTTTGCCTGAGTAACCTCTGGTGGTAGAGCATTCCACAATGACATGGCTCTATACGTAACAGAACGATGCATTACATCTGTTTTTGGTTTGGGTACAGTGAAGAAACCCATAGTGGGGGGTATGTACAGTGGCTTGCGAAAGTATTCACCCCCCTTGGCATTTTTCCTATTTTGTTGCCTTACAACCTGGAATTAAAATTGATTTTTGGGGGGTTTATATAATTTGATTTACACAACATTCCTACCACTTTGAAAATGCAAAATCTTTTTTATTGTGAAACAAACAAGAAATAAGACAAAAAAACAGAAAACTTGAGCGTGCATAACTATTCACCCCCCCAAAGTCAATACTTTGTAGAGCCACCTTTTGCAGCAATTACAGCTGCAAGTCTCTTGGGGTATGTCTCTATAAGCTTGGCACATCTAGCCACTGGGTCTTTTGCCCATTCTTCAAGGCAAAATTGCTGTTGGATGGGTTCCGCTGGTTACAGCAATCTTTAAGTCATACCACAGATTCTCAATTGAATTGAGGTCTGGGCTTTGACTAGGCCATTCCAAGACAATTAAATGTTTCCCATCAAACCACTCGAGTGTTGCTTTAGCAGTATGCTTAGGGTCATTGTCCTGCTGGAAGGTGAACCTCCGTCCCAGTCTCAAATCTCTGGAAGATTGAAATAGGTTTCCCTCAAGAATTTCCCTGTATTTAGCACCATCCATCATTCCTTCAATTCTGACCAGTTTCCCAGTCCCTGCCGATGAAAAACATCCCCACAGCATGATGCTGCCACCACCATGCTTCACTGTGGGGATGGTGTTCTCGGGGTGATGAGAGGTGTTGGTTTGCGCCAGACATTTTCCTTGATGGCCAAAAAGCTAAATTTTAGTCTCATCTGACCAGAGTACATTCTTCCATATGTTTGGGGCGTCTCCCACATGGCTTTTGGCAAACACCAAACGTGTTTGCTTATTTTTTTCTTTAAGCTATGGCTTTTTTCTGCCACTCTTCCGTAAACCCCAGCTCTGTGGAGTGTACGGCTTAAAGGGGTCCTATGGACAGATACTCCAATCTCCGCTGTGTAGCTTTGCAGCTCCTTCAGGGTTATCTTTGGTCTATTTGTTGCCTCTCTGATTAATGCCCTCATTGTCTGGTCAGTGAGTTTTGGTGGGCGGCCCTCTCTTGGCAGGTTTGTTGTGGTGCCATATTCTTTCAATTTTTTAATAATGGATTTAATGGTGCTCCGTGGGATGTTCAAAGTTTCTGATATTTTTTTATAAGCCAACGCTGATCTGTACTTCTCCACAACTTTGTCCCTAACCCGTTTGGAGAGCTCCTTGGTCTTCATGGTGCCGCTTGCTTGGTGGTGCCCTTTGCTTAGTGGTTTTGCAGACTCTGGGGCCTTTCAGAACAGGTCTATATATAATGAGATCATGTGACACTTAGATTGCACACAGGTGGACTTTATTTAACTAATTATGTGACTTCTGAAGGTAATTGGTTGCACCAGATCTTATTTAGGGGCTTCATAGCAAAGGGGGTGAATACATACGCACGCACCACTTTTCCGTTATTTATTTTGTATAAATGTTTTGAAACAAGTTATTTTTTTTATTTCACTTCACCAATTTGTACTATTTTGTGTATGTCCATTACATGAAATCCCAATAAAATCCATTTAAATTACAGGTTGTAATGAAAGAAAATAGGAAAAACGCCAAGGGGGATGAATACTTTTGCAAGGCACTGTATGTCTGTTTGAAGTGTATGAAAATAGATTATACAAGTGGTTACGCATTTTCAACATGACAAATATTTCATAAAAAGACTAGAAGAGAAGTATCATGCATGTTGTTGATGTTAGTTCTATGTGTGCAGTTAAGGGAAAGGTGTGCTGCTTTGTTTTGAGCCAGCTGCAACTTTGCTAGGTCTTTCTTTGCTGCACCTGGCCATATTACTGGACAGTAATCAAGATGGGACAAGAGCAGAGCCTGAACAACTAGTACAGTTGATCTTTATGTCAAAAACCCATTTTCTTGGGACTTGAGTTTTCCCTGTTACTCTCTATATTGAGCAGGAGCATCAGGCCATCAGCAGGGCTTGTCTGAAATGTCTGTCCAGATCACAAACTTTACATCATGATCACATTGCAGGCAGCTGGAGTGGAGTACACAGTGTAGTGGTGGGGCTCGCCTCTCAGAGCTCTATGCATTCGTCATGCTCTTTCCTCAGAGCTCTGTCAGGTTTCTGCATGCACTGCTCTCTTCCTCCCAGGTGTGTGTGGAACAGAACAACTCAATATGCTTAGCTAATTACTGTATCAATGATGCAGTGAGGTCCCACTGCCTACTGCTGCAAATACTTCAGCTATTAAATACAGGGTTGAAAGAACAACCCAATTTCCCCTCTGTGGATCAATAAATGTTATTCAATCAATCATGCCCTCAGATGACGGTGAATTCATTTTCAAGTTATTGATTAATCTTTTCGGAGGCTGTTTCAGGCCCCCAACTGTTTGTCAGCCATGTGTGTGCTCTATGACATGCAGCACCAATTCAGATTAGGGAACTCTTGTTCAAGAACATCCCCTCTGTCGGATTCTGTCGTTTCACCGTTTGTTTGCCTTTAAAGATTATCTTGTTATTTTTAAGATGTTGGATACTTTACTGAGATAGCTTTAGCTTGCAGTGGTGATAAATTGTAGTCATTCTGTGGCAGAGATAAAATATTACCCACAAATGATTCACAAATGATGATTAGAAATTATTCACAAATGATTCCCAAACATGTTTTATAAAGGGCAGTATCTGTGATTAATGGCATATAAATATCTGTTTATTTTCTCTGGGAGCCGTTTCATCTCACTCTGCCTGTGATGTAATGGCTCGTGATAAAGCTGACAGTTTATATAGCAGATCAGGCTGTATTGATCTTGTTCAGATACAGTCTTGCTTAACATACAGATATCTATTTGTGTCAGATGTACAACAACAACACATCTAAAGGAAAATCATGATTGTTGAAGAGATCTATAAAATCCATCTTTATAAACCCTAGAGGAGAGCACAGCACTATAGACCAATGTCTCTGAGAATGTACTGAAGGCAGGACATCAACGTTACGTTTTCCTAGTAAAAGGACTTTCTCCACTGGCAACTAGCCAGTTTACCTCACTCTTATACCATTATGATTGAGCATAAATGCTAAATGCATCCTAAAGATGCAAATTATGCGAAACAATAATGATGCATGTGGCTGTTATATTCAACCATAGCAAAGCTGAGGTGTGGTGTATTGATTGTTTCAGCATTTGTTCTGTGTAAAGTGTTGGGTGGGAGGCATAGCTAGACAGTTTCATTTGAATGCGCTCCACTCTTCTCCAGGCAGATGTAGCATCATTGTTCTGCAGTATTACCTACCCTTCTCATATGTCTTTGTGTCGTAATAAAGTGCTCTCTATTTGACACTTTAAGAGCTGTGGATTATGGTTATTTATATAATAACATAATAATTACAGAGAGCTGCCTGGCCCCTGACTTTACACACGCACGCACGCACGCACGCACGCACGCACGCACGCACGCACGCACGCACGCACGCACGCACACACACACACACACACACACACACACACACACACACACACACACACACACACACACACACACACACACACACACACACACACACACACACACACACACACACACAGATGGATAGATAACAGTCTAAGTCATATCCTGTATCATGATTATAGCATCTGGTGCCAGCAGGAGGGAGAGGGAGGGAGAAGAGGGAGAAGAGGAAGAGAGAGTGGTGACATAGGGATGGGGAGAAAGGGGCCCTATAAGCCCTGGTCAAAAGTAGTGTACTACATAGGGAATCAGGCGCCATTTGGGACATAGTCCATATCTCTGGATCGATGTGGGAGCACAAAGAGGAAACACGATCAGTCTGTATTGTTTTGGACATTTTCTCTAGCTATTTATTCTGGATTTCCTATTTTGCCTCTGGCTTGGAAGGACTGCCCTGGGAAAAGCTTTTATACTGAAGTGCTTGCCACTTCTGTATAGTGAGTGTGAAAGAATCTGAACAAAAGTCTTGTTAATAGCAGGAGTTTTCTGTGTAGCGTAAGGTTAAAGGGACAATCAGCAGTTACTACACACATTTTTGGACTTAAATGAATGATACAGTGGGTAGAACAAGTATTTGATACACTGCCGATTTTGCAGGTTTTCCTACTTACAAACCATGTAGAGGTCTGTAATTTGTATCATAGGTACACTTCAACTGTGAGAGACGGAATCTAAAACAAAAATCCAGAAAATCACATTGTATGATTTTTAAGTAAATAATTTGCATTTTATTGCATGACATAAGTATTTGCTACAGAAACCTTTGTTTGCAATTACAGAGATCATACGTTTCCTGTAGGTCTTGACCAGGTTTGCACACACTGCAGCAGGGATTTTGGCCCACTCCTCCATACAGACCTTCTCCAGATCCTTCAGGTTTCGGGGCTGTCGCTGGGCAATACGGACTTTCAGCTCCCTCCAAAGATTTTCTATTGGGTTCAGGTCTGGAGACTGGCTAGGCCACTCCAGGACCTTGAGATGCTTTTTACGGAGCCACTCCTTAGTTGCCCTGGCTGTGTGTTTCGGGTCGTTGTCATGCTGGAAGACCCAGCCACGACCCATCTTCAATGCTCTTACTGAGGGAAGGAGGTTGTTGGCCAAGATCTCGCGATACATGGCCCCATCCATCCTCCCCTCAATACGGTGCAGTCGTCCTGTCCCCTTTGCAGAAAAGCCTCCCCAAAGAATGATGTTTCCACCTCCATGCTTCACGGTTGGAATGGTGTTCTTGGGGTTGTACTCATCCTTCTTCTTCCTCCAAACACGGCGAGTGGAGTTTAGACCAAAAAGCTCTATTTTTGTCTCATCAGACCACATGACCTTCTCCCATTCCTCCTCTGGATCATCCAGATGGTCATTGGCAAACTTCAGACGGGCCTGGACATGCGCTGGCTTGAGCAGGGGGACCTTGCGTGCGCTGCAGGATTTTAATCCATGATGGCATAGTGTGTTACTAATGGTTTTCTTTGAGACTGTGGTCCCAGCTCTCTTCAGGTCATTGACCAGGTCCTGCCGTGTAGTTCTGGGCTGATCCCTCACCTTCCTCATGATCATTGATGCCCCACGAGGTGAGATCTTGCATGGAGCCCCAGACTGAGGGTGATTGACCGTCATCTTGAACTTCTTCCATTTTCTAATAATTGCGCCAACAGTTGTTACCTTCTCACGAAGCTGCTTGCCTATTGTCCTGTAGCCCATCCCAGCCTTGTGCAGGTCTATAATTTTATCCCTGATGGACACAGCTCTCTGGTCTTGGCCATTGTAGAGAGGTTGGAGTCTCTTTGATTGAGTGTGTGGACAGGTGTCTTTTATACAGGTAACGAGTTCAAACAGGTGCAGTTAATATAGGTAATGAGTGGAGAACAGGAGGGCTTCTTAAAGAAAAACTAACAGGTCTGTGAGAGCCGGAATTCTTACTGGTTGGTAGGTGATCAAATATTTATGTCATGCAATAAAATGCAAATTAATTACTTAAAAATCATACAATGTGTTTTTCTGGATTTTTGTTTTAGATTCTGTCTCTCACAGTTGAAGTGTACCTATGATAAAAATACATAAAAATACCTCTACATGCTTTGTAAGTAGGAAAACCTGCAAAATCGGCAGTGTATCAAATACCTGTTCTCCCCACTGTATGTACCCATTGATTCTTGGAGAATATAACTTATAAATGCCTCATGAGCTTAGTTCAACTGTCGTACCCCTTCAGAACCCAAAATATTTGCTTGTTTGTAAACAAAGAAAATGTAAACAAACACTATACAGTGCCTTGCAAAAGTATTCATCCCCCTTGGCGTTTTTCCTATTTTCTTGCATTACAACCTGTAATTTAAATGGATTTTTATTGGGATTTCATGTAATGGACATACACAAAATAGTCCAAATTGGTGAAGTGAAATGAAAAAAAAAACTTATTTCAAATAATTCTACTAAATAAATAACGGAAAAGTGGTGCGTGCGTATGTATTCACCCCCTTTGCTATGAAGCCCCTAAATAAGATCCACCTGTGTGCAATCTAAGTGTCACATGATCTCAGTATATATACACCTGTTCTGAAAGGCCCCCGAGTCTGCAACACCACTAAGCAAGGGGCACCATGAAGACCAAGGAGCTCTCCAAACAGGTCAGGGACAGAGTTGAGGTTAAGTAAAGATCAGCGTTGGGTTATAAAAAAATATCAGAAACTTTGAACATCCCACGGAGAACCATTAAATCCATTATTTAAAAAATGGAAAGAATATGGCACCACAACAAACCTGCCAAGAGAGGGCCGCCCACCAAAACTCAGGACCAGGCAAGGAGGGCATTAATCAGAGAGGCAAAACAGAGACCAAAGATAACCCTGAAGGAGCTGCAAAGTTCCACAGTGGAGATTGGAGTATCTGTCCATAGGACCACTTTAAGCCGTACAAGGAAAACGCTATGTAGGAAAACACTATGTCTGGCGCAAACCCAACACCTCTCATCACCCTGAGAACACCACCCCCAGTGAAGCATGGTGGTGGCAGCATCATGCTGTTGGGATGTTTTTCATCGGCAGGGACTGTGAAACTGGTCAGAATTGAAGGAATGATGGATGGCGCTAAATACAGCGAACTTCTTGAGGGAAACCTGTTTCAGTCTTCCAGAGATTTGAGACTGGGACGGAGGTTCACCTTCCAGCAGGACAATAACCCTAAGCATACTGCTAAAACAACACTCGAGTGGTTTAAGGGGAAACATTTAATTGCCTTGGAATGGCCTAGTCAAAGCCCAGACCTCAATCCAATTGAGAATCTGTGGTAAGACTTAAAGATTGCTGTTCACCAGCGGAACCCATCCAACTTGAAGGAGCTGGAGCAGTTTTGCCTTGAAGAATGGGCAAAATTCCCAGTGGCTAGATGTGCCAAGCTTATAGAGACATACCCCAAGATACTTTTAGCTGTAATTGCTGCAAAAGGTGTGTTTTTTGTCTTATTTCTTGTTTGTTTCACAATAAAAGTGAAGTGGTAGGCATGTTGTGTAAATCAAATGATACAACCCCCCCAAAAAATCCATTTTAATTCTAGGTTGTAAGGCAACAAAATAGGAAAAATGCCAAGGGGGGTGAATACTTTCGCAAGCCACTGTATAGCCTCAAAACATGGTTAAAACTCAAATGTTGATATCATGGATGGTCAGTCCTTGCATCCATAGCTCTGTCTACGAATTTGAGAGTGATTAAACTTCTCCAGCCCCGCCCTCAGCTTTTTACCGAACCAGGGGTGATTGCCGCTTTAAAGGGTAACAAGTCCTTACACGGTTGTTAAACTGAACTCTTTAATGTGGGGGCGACTGAACGTAGTACGTACGAGGAACAGGAAGGAGGTTCTCTGCAAACACAGAAGAGGTAATTTGTGTGTGCACACTTGCGTGTAACCTGAGGAAACCCTGTATTTCACCATACTATCAGCCCTGGGGCTGCAGGGAGAGAGCGGGAACCAATGACAAACCCACCACCCCACAAACACACATTACTGAGGTCAAGGCATTTTAAAGCAGGAATATTACCAGATATTAACCACTAAATAACAGCCCTTACCTTGGCTTGGATCCTATTTCATATTATGTAACAAAAGCAGCATATTGATATAATTGCATCATAAATGAATATGTTGTATGTATTTTGTTTCCAGTGGGGTTTGGGCCTAGTCAGTGTGGCTATACATGAATGTGTTGTATTTTCTCCAGAAGGGTTAGTTAGTATACATGTAGCTAACTTGTCTACGAAAATGCATGCACCCATGACTGTAAGTCTCTTTGGATAATAGCGTCTGCTAAATTGCATATACAGTGGGGGAAAAAAGTATTTAGTCAGCCACCAATTGTGCAAGTTCTCCCACTTAAAAAGATGAGAGAAGCCTGTAATTGTCATCATAGGTACACGTCAACTATGACAGACAAATTGAGGAAAAAAAATCCAGAAAATCACATTGTAAGATTTTTAATGAATTTATTTGCAAATTATGGTGGAAAATAAGTATTTGGTCACCTACAAACAAGCAAGATTTCTGGCTCTCACAGACCTGTAACTTCTTCAAGAGGCTCCTCTGTCCTCCACTCGTTACCTGTATTAATGGCACCTGTTTGAACTTGTTATCAGTATAAAAGACACCTGTCCACAACCTCAAACAGTCACACTCCAAACTCCACTATGGCCAAGACCAAAGAGCTGTCAAAGGACACCAGAAACAAAATTGTAGACCTGCACCAGGCTGGGAAGACTGAATCTGCAATAGGTAAGCAGCTTGGTTTGAAGAAATCAACAGTGGGAGCAATTATTAGGAAATGGAAGACATACAAGACCACTGATAATCTCCCTCGATCTGGGGCTCCACGCAAGATGTCACCCCGTGGGGTCAAAATGATCACAAGAACGGTGAGCAAAAATCCCAGAACCACACGGGGGGACCTAGTGAATGACCTGCAGAGAGCTGGGACCAAAGTAACAAAGCCTACCATCAGTAACACACTACGCCGCCAGGGACTCAAATCCTGCAGTGCCAGACGTGTCCCCCTGCTTAAGCCAGTACATGTCCAGGCCCGTCTGAAGTTTGCTAGAGTGCATTTGGATGATCCAGAAGAGGATTGGGAGAATGTCATATGGTCAGATGAAACCAAAATAGAACTTTTTGGTAAAAACTCAACTCGTCGTGTTTGGAGGACAAAGAATGCTGAGTTGCATCCAAAGAACACCATACCTACTGTGAAGCATGGGGGTGGAAACATCATGCTTTGGGGCTGTTTTTCTGCAAAGGGACCAGGACGACTGATCCGTGTAAAGGAAAGAATGAATGGGGCCAATGCATTGAAGATGAAACGTGGCTGGGTCTTTCAGCATGACAATGATCCCAAACACACCGCCCGGGCAACAAAGGAGTGGCTTCGTAAGAAGCATTTCAAGGTCCTGGAGTGGCCTAGCCAGTCTCCA
The DNA here is from genome assembly GCF_964263955.1 of Coregonus lavaretus. Lineage (NCBI taxonomy): Eukaryota > Metazoa > Chordata > Actinopteri > Salmoniformes > Salmonidae > Coregonus > Coregonus lavaretus. The sequence continues at coordinate 18,111,126 of NC_139992.1, forward strand.
GATCTCAACCCCATAGAAAATCTTTGGAGGGAGTTGAAAGTCCGTGTTGCCCAGCGACAGCCCCAAAACATCACTGCTCTAGAGGAGATCTGCATGGAGGAATTGGCCAAAATACCAGCAACAGTGTGTGAAAACCTTGTGAAGACTTACAGAAAACGTTTGACCTGTGTCATTGCCAACAAAGGGTATATAACAAAGTATTGAGAAACTTTTGTTATTGACCAAATACTTATTTTCCACCATAATTTGCAAATAAATTCATAAAAAAGCCTACAATGTGATTTTCTGTCATAGTTGACGTGTACCTATGATGAAAATTACAGGCCTCTCTCATCTTTTTAAGTTAAAACTTTTTTAAGTTAAAACTTTTTTCCCCCACTGAATATTATAATGTTATAAATTCATGTGTTATATGTTTTTCTGTGGGATTAGTATAGCCTGGTCCCAGATCTGTCTTTGCTGTCGTGCCAACTGCTAACAGATCTGGGACCAGGCTAGGTTAGCATGGAGGTGGTTTTTCTCTCTGTCTACCACACCAGGAAGGCTGTCTGTCTTGGCCCAGCAGACAGATCTGTACCTGGGAGGATTTCTAATCTCTCTGTATGCCAACTGTGTTCATACGTTAAAACGTTTAAACGAAATTGGGATCCTTAACATTAAGAAAAATCCCACAAAATGTAGATCGCGGTGCAGTTATCACAAAACATATTATTTTTGGTGTTATAGCCTAACTAGACGATAAGCTATAAAGGCCTGGGGAAAGTTGTGTAATTTAAATTATTCCATAGAGAAAGAGGCATGCAAGACAGATTACCAAGACATATGCACACCTGTCACGACTGTCTGTGAGATGCGGTAAACGAAGTCAGGCGCAGGACACAGAACTCTCAGATACGTACTTTTAATACGAAAAGGATCCAAAAGGACACAGAAAATAACTCCACGCAGGGAGGAAATAACCCGCTCACAAAATAGACAACCGTGAAGGGGAAAACAATCACACACAAAGTACAGATGAGAGACAGGGGTAATTATAAGGGAAACAATTAACATAATGACGAACAGGTGTAAACAATACAGACAAAACTAAACAAACACCGATAACATCGAACGGCAGTAGCTAGTACTCCGGGGAAGACGAACGCTGAAGCCTGCCCGAGCAAGGAGGAGGAGCAGCCTCGGCAGAATCCGTGACAGTACCCCCCCCCCCTTGACGAGCCGTGCGCCGACCCCGGCCTCGGGGACGGCCAGGAGGACGCGGAGCAGGGCGAGTTGGGTAACTCCGGTGGAACTCTGTCAACAGGGAGGGATCTAGGATGTCCCTCCTAGGGACCCAGCACCGTTCCTCCGGACCGTACCCCTCCCACTCCACGAGATACTGCAGACCCCCCTTCCGACGCCTCGAATCCACGATGGAATGGACTGAGTACGCCGGAGCCCCTTCGATGTCTAGTGGGGGCGGAGGGGCCTCTCGTACCTCATTCTCCTGGAGTGGACCAGCTACCACCGGCCTGAGGAGAGACACATGGAACGAGGGGTTAATGCGATAATTAACAGGCAGTTGTAACCTATAACATACCTCGTTCAATCTCCTCAGGACTTTAAATGGCCCCACAAACCGCCGGCCCAGCTTCCGGCAGGGCAGGTGAAGGGGCAGGTTTCTGGTCGAGAGCCAGACCCGATCTCCCGGTGCATAAACCGGACCCTCACTGTGGTGGCGATCGGCGCTCGCCCTTTGCCGTCTGATGGCCCGCTGCAGATGGACGTGCGCAGCGTTCCATGTCTCCTCCGAGCGCAGCGTTCCATGTCTCCTCCCAGAGCCTCAATCTGGCTCTGATGCCAGGGTGCCAGAACCGGCTGATAGCCCAACACACACTGGAATGGAGTGAGATTTATGGAGGAGTGGCGGAGTGAGTTTTGGGCTATCTCTGCCCAGGGAATATACCCCGACCACTCCTCCTGCCGGTCCTGGCAGTAGGACCTCAGAAACCTACCCACATCTTGGTTTACTCTCTCCACCTGCCCATTACTCTCAGGGTGAAAACCCGAGGTAAGGCTGATCGAGACCCCCAAACGTTCCATGAATGCCCTCCACACTCTAGAGGTGAACTGGGGACCCCGATCAGACACTATATCCTCAGGCACCCCGTAGTGCCGGAAAACGTGAATAAACAGTGCTTCGGCCGTTTGTAGGGCTGTAGGAAGACCTGGCATAGGGATGAGACGGCAGGCCTTAGAAAACCGATCCACAACGACCAAGATCGTGGTATTCCCCTGGGAGGGGGGAAGGTCCGTGACAAAATCCACCGACAGGTGAGACCACGGCCGTTGTGGAACGGGGAGAGGTTGTAACTTCCCCCTGGGCAGGTGTCTAGGCGCCTTACACTGGGCGCACACCGAGCAGGAAGAAACGTAAACTCTCACGTCCTTAGCTAAGGTGGGCCACCAGTACTTCCCGCTAAGACAGTGCACCGTCCGACCAATACCAGGATGACCAGAGGAGGGTGACGTGTGAGCCCAATAAATCAGTCGGTCACGGACCTCGAGCGGCACGTACCTCCGTCCCTCTGGACACTCTGGGGGAGAAGGGTCTGTACGTAACGCCCGCTCGATTTCCGTGTCGACCTCACACACCACCGGTGCCACGAGACAAGACTCCGGTAGTATGGGAGTGGGCTCAATGGACCTCTCCTCTGTGTCATATCGTCGGGACAGGGCGTCTGCCTTAACGTTCTGTGACCCAGGGATATACGTGATCTTAAAGACAAACCGGGCCAGAAACATGGCCCAACTAGCCTGACGAGGGTTCAGTCTCTTCGCTGCCCGGATGTACTCCAGGTTACGATGGTCAGTCAGAAGGAGAAAAGGGTGGTTAGCACCCTCAAGCCAATGTCTCCACACCTTCAGGGCCTGGACCACAGCTAGCAGCTCCCTGTCCCCCACGTCATAATTGCGCTCCGCCGGACTGAGCTTCTTAGAATAGAAAGCACAGGGCGGAGTTTTGGAGGCGTGCCCGAGCGCTGAGACAGTATAGCACCGATATACGCCTCGGACGCATCCACCTCGACTTGGAACGCCAAAGAGGGATCCGGATGTGCCAATACCGGAGCTGAGGTGAACAGGTCCTTCAAATGACTAAACGCCCTGTCCGCCTCAGCCGACCACTGCAAACGCACCGGGCCCCCCTTTAGCAGGGAGGTAATGGGAGCCGCTACCTGTCCAAAACCCCGGATAAACCTCCGGTAGTAATTGGCAAAACCCAAAAACCGCTGCACCTCCTTTACTGTAGTTGGAGTCTGCCAATTACGCACGGCTGAAACGCGGTCAATCTCCATCTCCACCCCTGACGCAGACAACCGGTGTCCCAGGAAGGAGATGGACTCCTGGAAAAACAGACATTTTTTCTGCCTTCACATACAGATCATGCTCCAACAGTCTACCCAGCACCCGACGTACCAGGGACACATGCTCGGTACGTGTAGCGGAGTATATCAGAATGTCATTAATATACACCACTACCCCCTGTCCATGCAAATCCCGGAAAATCTCATCTACAAATGATTGGAAGACTGAAGGAGCATTCATTAGACCGTATGGCATGACAAGGTACTCATAGTGACCCGAGGTGGTACTGAAGGCTGTTTTCCACTCATCTCCCTCCCGAATGCGCACCAGGTTGTAAGCGCTCCTGAGATCCAATTTTGTGAAGAAGCGCGCCCCATGTAATGACTCCGTCATACTAGCAATCAGAGGGAGAGGATAGCTGTATTTAATAGTGATCTGATTGAGACCACGGTAATCAATACACGGGCGTAAACCCCCATCCTTCTTCTTCACAAAAAAGAAACTTGAGGACGCAGGAGAAGTGGAAGGCCGTATGTATCCCTGTCTCAAGGATTCGGCAACGTATGTCTCCATAGCAGCCGTCTCCTCCTGAGACAGAGGATACACATGGCTGCGAGGGAGCGCCGCGCCAACCTGGAGGTCTATCGCACAATCCCCCTGTCGATGAGGTGGTAATTGAGTCGCCTTCTTCTTACAGAAGGCGCTTGCCAAATCGGCATACTCAGGAGGAATGTGCATTGTGGGCATTTGGTTCGGACTCTCCACCGTCGTTGCCCCTACGGAAACACCTACACACCGCCCCACACACTGATCAGACCATCCCTTGAGAGCCCTCTGTTGCCTTGAAATGTTGGGGTCATGAGATATTAACCAGGGAAGTCCCAACACCACTGGAAACGCAGGAGAGTCAATTAAATACAACTGTATAGTCTCCTCATGACCCTTCTGCGTTTTCATCTTCAGTGGCGCTGTGACCTCCCTAATCAATCCCGACCCCAAAGGTCGGCTATCTAGGGCATGGATAGGGAAGGGCACATCGACTGGTAATATAGGGATCCCTAACTTATATGAGAAATGGCGATCGATAAAATTCCCAGCTGCGCCTGAATCGACTAGCGCCTTATGCTGGGAGTAAGAATAAACTTCTGGAAACATCACTTGGATACACATATGAACAGCAGAGAGCTCTGGGTGAGTTGGGACCTTACTCACCGGGAATGACTCATCAGTGCGCTGCCTGCTGCCTCGAATCCGAGGAGACCCTCCCCAGCACCGAACCGCTGTGTGTCCTCGGCGGCCACAGTTGGTGCAGGGGACAGCCTCCTTCCTGGCCTCCCTACTACCAGCACCCCCGAGCTCCATAGGGCTCGGCTCGGAGGTGCTGGGGGATGGAATGGACGGCCCCAGCGCTGGACGTCCGCGGGTAGCCAACAGGGTATCCAAGCGAATCGACATGTCCACCAGCTGATCAAAGCTTAGGTTGGTGTCCCTGCAGGCCAGCTCTCGACGAACGTCCTCCCTCAGGCTGCATCTGTAGTGGTCGATGAGGGCCCTCTCATTCCATCCCAAATTGGCAGCCAGAGTCCGGAAGTCCAGTGCGAATTCCTGCGCGCTCCTCCTCCCCTGTCTGAGGTGGAATAGACGCTCACCCGCCGCCTTCCCCTCCGGGAGATGATCGAACACTGCCCTGAAGCGGCGGGTGAACTCCGCATAGTTCACAGTAGCGGCGTCTATCCCTCCCCACTCGCCGTTGGCCCACTCCAGTGCCTTGCCGGACAGACAGGAGATGAGGGCGGACACGCTCTCGTATCCTGAGGGTGCCGGGTGAATGGTTGCCAGGTAAAGTTCCACCTGGAGCAGGAAACCCTGACACCCGGCTGCGGTGCCATCATAAGCCCTCGGGAGCGAGAGCCGAATCCCACTGGACTCCGGATGTGAGACGATAGGAGTAGCCGATGGTGGTGGTATCGTTGGAGGAGGTGTGGGCAAACCTCCTCTCTCCCATCGTCCCAAAGTGTTCATAACGTTATCCATAGCGGCACCAAGATTTTGAAGCATCGCTGCCTGTTGTAGGATGCGCTCCTCGAGTGATCCAGTCGGTGCCGTCGCTCCTGCTGACTCCATGGTAAGGTGTGTGATTCTGTCACGACTGTCTGTGAGATGCGGTACACGAAGTCAGGCGCAGGACACAGAACTCTCAGATACGTACTTTTAATACGAAAAGGATCCAAAAGGACACAGAAAATAACTCCACGCAGGGAGGAAATAACCCGCTCACAAAATAGACAACCGTGAAGGGGAAAACAATCACACACAAAGTACAGATGTGAGACAGGGGTAATTATAAGGGAAACAATTAACATAATGACGAACAGGTGTAAACAATACAGACAAAACTAAACAAACACCGATAACATCGAACGGCAGTAGCTAGTACTCCGGGGACGACGAACGCTGAAGCCTGCCCGAGCAAGGAGGAGGAGCAGCCTCGGCAGAATCCGTGACAACACCAAATATTTTTCTACCAACCCCCTCCTCTCTCTACCTTGCGCTGGCTTGCCCAGGGCGTCTTCATTACACCAGTTCTGTTGCAAAATGTTTCTTAAACGGAAGCAAACAGAATGAAACGGGAAGGGATCTACCTGTATTTGTCCAATAGAAACTATTTTTGCTACTATTTGGACTAATGATTACACCCCTGCTCTTTCTCTTGGCTTATGATGTGAGTGTGTGTGCAGTCTTTCCTAGCCTATTCATTGATGATAGGCCATGCTGTACTGAAGTTGTGAGACATTGCAAGCCAAGAAATTGCGAGATACAGTATAACATTGCAAGATACAGCTTTTGATTGCTGATAGATATGCCTAGTGCACAGTTCTGACTGTCTGCCTGGTGGCCGACCTGCCTATACTGTGCCCCTCCCCTCTCTCTCTGTCCCTCGCTAGCTCACTATGAAAGATGCAATTGTTTGTGTTCTCGGAAGTACGGCAACTAATCAGCCTCATCCTTTCCAAAAATACTGATTCTTAGGCGTCCAAAAATACTGAATCTTGACACTGAGAAATGGGAGTTGACACCGGGAGCCGGCGTGCAAGGAGTAAATTATTTTGGAGTCGACTCTACACCACTACGTCATCATCGTTAACAGTTGGAAAAATGGCAGAAAAAGGCAAGCAACAGCAGCGAAGTCCTGTATGGCAATACTTTGAGAAGTTAAATGAAAAGGAAATGCAAACTTTGCGAGGTGAAATTGAGGTACAGTAATGGTAGTACTTGTGCAATGCTTAACCATCTGAAAGGGACTCACCGTGAGACCCAAACCGATGCTGGCAGCAGCGCAGCTGCATTGTGAATTTGTGTAGAATTTTACAATTTTTTCTTAGCGTTTTAACGGAAAACTGATTTTAAAAATTGTAGTTGAAACGTTAATAATTGTCCATTTGTCACAATCCTACCAGAGATTCTACAGTAGGCTGTAACTCTGCCAGGCGGGGCTTAGGAGTAGTAGCCCCTGTAATATGTCTGACTGAATAAGGTGTGGCTGCTGAGGTGTTGCTGGCTTGGCTTGGTGATGCTGTAAGCATCATTGCTCAGACAGCAGTAATACTAATATGGCTTAGTAGTAGTAGCTAGGGTTGAATAGCGGGAACCAGGTTGCCGAGATTTACCAAGATGTCCTGCCCAAACCGACTCTCTTTTCCCTGAATCAATAACTGAGAAACCGGTAAATTATAATACATTATTTTTATGAACAGGTTACGTGAAATGGAACTGTGAAATGGAACAGATGTCTCAAGTTTTGAGGGAGTGTGCAATTGGCATGCTGCCTGCAGGAATGTCCACCATCTCTGTTGCCAGATAATCTTATGTTGATTTCTTTACCATAAGTCATTTTAGAGAATTTGGCAGTACGTTCAACCGGCCTCACAACCACAGACCATGTGTAACCACGCCAGCCCAGGACCTCCACATCTGGCTTCTTCACCTGTGAGATCATCTGAGACCAGCCACCCGGACAGCTGATGAAACTGAGGGTTTACACAACCAAAGAATTTCTGCACAAATTGTCAGAAACATGAGGCAAATGGTGGCCACACCAGATACTGACTGACTGGTTTTCTGATCCACGCCCCTACTTTCTTTTTGAAGTATCTGTGACTAACAGATGCATATCTGTATTCCCAGTCATGTGAAATCCATAGATTAGGGCCTAATGAATTTATTTCAAGAGACTGATTTCTTAATGTGAACTGTATTTCAGTAAAATCATTGAAATTGTTGTATGTTGCGTTTATATTTTGTTCAGTATATATACACTACCGGTCAAACGTTTTAGAACACCTACTCATTCAAGGGTTTTTCTATATTTTTACTATTTTCTACATTGTAGAATGAACTAACACATATGGAATAATGTAGTAACCAAAGAAGTGTTAAACAATTCTAAATACATTTTATATTTGAGATTTTTTCAAATAGCCACCCTTTGCCTTGATGACAGCTTTGGAAACCTTTGGCATTCTCTCAACCAGCTTCACCTGGAATGCTTTTACAACAGTCTTGAAGGAGTTCCCACATATGCTGAGCACTTGTTGGCTGCTTTTCCTTCACTCTGCGGTCTGACTCATCCCAAACCATCTCAATTTGGTTGAGGTCGGGGGATTGTGGATGCCAGGTCATCTGATGCAGCACTCCATCACTCTCCTTCTTGGTAAAATAGCTCTTACACAGCCTGGAGGTGTGTTAGGTCATTGTCCTGTTGAAAAACAAATTATAGTCCCACTAAGCCCAAACCAGATGGGATGGCATATCGCTGCAGAATGCTGTGGTAGCCATGCTGGTTAATTGTGCCTTGAAATCTAAATAAATCACAGACAATCACCAGCAAAGCACCCCCACACCATAACACCTCCTCCTCCATGCTTTACGTTGGGAAATACACATGCGGAGATCATCCGTTCACCCACACCGCGTCTCACAAAGACACGGTGGTTGGAACCAAAAATCTCAAATTTGGACTGCACCCCAAAGGACACATTTCCACCGGTCTAATGTACATTGCTCGTGTTTCTTGGCCCAAGCAAGTCTCTTCTTCTTATTGGTGTCCTTTAGTAGTGGTTTCTTTGCAGCAATTCGACCATGAAGGCCTGATTCACACAGTCTCTTCTGAACAGTTGATGTTGAGATGTGTCTTTTACTTAAACTCTGAAGCATTTATTTGGGCTGCAATTTCTGAGGCTGGTGAATCTAAGGAACTTATCCTCTGCAGCAAAGGTAACTCTGGGTCTTCCATTCCTGTGGCGGTCCTCATGAGAGCCAGTTTCATCATAGCGCTTGATGGTTTTTGCTACTGCACTTGAAGAAACTTTCAAAGTTCTTGAAATGTTCGGTATTGACTGACCTTCATGTCTTAAAGTAATGATGGACTGTCATTTCTCTTTGCTTATTTGAGCTGTTCTTGCCATAATATGGACTTGGTCTTTTACCAAATAGGGCTATCTTCTGTATATCCCCCTACCTTCTCACAACACAACTGATTGGCTCAAATGCATTAACAAGGAAAGAAATTCCACAAATTAACTTTTAAAAAGGCACACCTGTTAATTGAAATGCATTCCAGGTGACTACCTCATGAAGCTGGTTGAGAGAATGCCAAGAGTGTACAAAGCTGTCATCAAAGCAAAGGGTGGCTATTTGAAGAATCTCACATATAAAATATATTTTCATTTGTTTAACACTTTTTTGGTTACTACATGATTCCATATGTGCTATTTCATAGTTTTGATGTGTTCACTATTATTCTACAATGTAGAAAATAGTAAAAATAAAGAAAAACCCTTGAATGAGTAGGTGTTCTACAACTTTTGACCGGTAGTGTATATTTATTTTATATACAGTGAGGGAAAAAAGTATTTGATCCCCTGCTGATTTTCTACGTTTGCCCACTGACAAGGAAATGATCAGTCTATAATTTTAATGGTAGGTTTATTTGAACAGTGAGAGACAGAATAACAACAAAAAAATCCAGAAAAACGCATGTCAAAAATGACATTTTGATTTGCATTTTAATGAGGGTAATAAGTATTTGACCCCCTCTCAATCAGAAATATTTCTGGCTCCCAGGTGTCTTTTATACAGGTAACGAGCTGAGATTAGGAGCACACTCTTAAAGGGAGTGCTCCTAATCTCAGCTTGTTACCTGTATAAAAGACACCTGTCCACAGAAGCAATCAATCAATCAGATTCCAAACTCTCCACCATGGCCAAGACCAAAGAGCTCTCCAAGGATGTCAGGGACAAGATTGTAGACCTACACAAGGCTGGAATGGGCTACAAGACCATCGCCAAGCAGCTTGGTGAGAAGGTGACAACAGTTGGTGCGATTATTCGCAAATGGAAGAAACACAAAATAACTGTCAATCTCCCTCGGCCTGGGGCTCCATGCAAGATCTCACCTCGTGGAGTTGCAATGATCATGAGAACGGTGAGGAATCAGCCCAGAACTACACAGGAGGATCTTGTCAATGATCTCAAGGCAGCTGGGACCATAGTCACTAAGAAAACAATTGGTAACACACTATGCCGTGAAGGACTGAAATCCTGCAGCGCCCGCAAGGTCCCCCTGCTCAAGAAAGCACATATACATGCCCGTCTGAAGTTTGCCAATGAACATATGAATGATTCAGAGGAGAACTGGGTGAAAGTGTTGTGGTCAGATGAGACCAAAATGGAGCTCTTTGGCATCAACTCAACTCGCTGTGTTTGGAGGAGGAGGAATGCTGCCTATGACCCCAAGAACACCATCCCCACCGTCAAACATGGAGGTGGAAACATTATGCTTTGGGGGTGTTTTTCTGCTAAGGGGACAGGACAACTTCACAGTATCAAAGGGACGATGGACGGGGCCATGTACCCTCAAATCTTGGGTGAGAACCTCCTTCCCTCAGCCAGGGCATTGAAAATGGGTCCTGGATGGGTATTCCAGCATGACAATGACCCAAAACACACGGCCAAGGCAACAAAGGAATGGCTCAAGAAGAAGCACATTAAGGTCCTGGAGTGGCCTAGCCAGTCTCCATACCTTAATCCCATAGAAAACCTGTGGAGGGAGCTGATGGTTCGAGTTGCCAAACGTCAGCCTCAAAACCTTAATGACTTGGAGAAGATCTGCAAAGAGGAGTGGGACAAAATCCCTCCTGAGATGTGTGCAAACCTGGTGGCCAACTACAAGAAACATCTGACCTCTGTGATTGCCAACAAGGGTCTTGCCATCAGGTACTAAGTCATGTTTTGCAGAGGTGTCAAATACTTATTTCCCTCATTAAAATGTAAATCAATTTATAACATTTTTGACATGCGCTTTTCTGGATTTTGTTGTTGTTATTCTGTCTCACTGTTCAAATAAACCTACCATTAAAATTATAGACTGATCATGTTTTTGTTAGTGGGCAAACGTACAAAATCAGCAGGGGATCAAATACTTTTTTCCCTCACTGTGTATACAGTGCCTTCAGAAAATATTTATACAACTTGACTTATTCCACATTTTGTTGTGGTAATTCAAAATGGATTTAAAAAAATAATCATTCTCACCCACCTACACATAATACCCCATAATGACGAAGACAGGAATAGCTTGCTGGACATTTATTTAATTTTTTAACTAATAAACTATTCAAAGAGGGATGCAAGCTCTTGTTTGCAGAATGTTAAATCCAGCAGCCAATAGAACTCAACGGGAGTTTGAAAGAAGAGAGAATGTGCCATGTTGGTAGGCTATAGCAGTAATTTATTCAGACCCATAACCAGTCAATCTTCCTGAAGGGAAGTGAAAGCTGTCTGCATCTTATTCTAGTCCTATATTATTCAAGCATGCCATTACAATGATGAAGATAAGGACAACAAAACATATTTATTTTAGCTGTTGAAAGCGAGGAAGGAATGAAGCAACAATAGAGAGAAAAATAGGAGGTAATACGCATGTCACCGCATGTGGCAGGGGCTACAGTCCATTACAGATTACAATGGAAGATCCAGCCATGATCTGCTCAACAACCAGACAAACTCAATGCATTTTATGCAAGCTTCAACAAAAACAACACATAGCCGTGCATGAGGGCCCCCTATGATCCAGGGTACTGGAGGATCTTGCTCTCTGAGACCGACGTGAGTAAGGTTTTTAATCAGGTCAAGACTCGGAAGGCCGCGGGGCCGGACGATATTCCAAGGCGCATTCTCAGAGCATACGCAGAACAGCTGGCATGCATATTCATGGTTATTTTTAACCTCTCCTTGTCCCAGTCTGTAATCCCCACATGTCTCAAGCTGACCAACAGCATTCCTGTTACCAAAAACTCTTAGGCTACCTGCCACAATGACTCCCGCCCTGTAGCACTCACATCTGTTATCATGAGATGCTTTGAAATGCTGGTTATGGCACAGATGAACTCGACGGGGCTGCAGTGGAGCGGGTCGAGAGCTTCAAGTTCCTCGGTTTCTTGACTAGCTGCATCACTGCTTTGTATGGCAACTGCACCACCCTCAATCGCATGGCGCTACATAGGGTGGTGTGGACAGCCCAGTACATCCCTGGGGCCGAGCTCCCTGCCATCCAGGACCAATCAGGCGGTGTGAAAAGAAGGCCTGGAAAATTGTTAAAGACTCCAGCCACCCAAGCCATATATTGATCTCTCTGCTTCCGCACGGCAAGTGGTCCCGGAGAAACAAGTCTGAGACCAACAGGTTCCTGAACAGCTTCTATCCCCAAGCCATAAGACTGCTAAATAGCTACACGGCTACACAGACATTTTTATTTTTGCACTGACTCTATGAGCACTCTACTAGGGCTTTCCACAACAACAAAAAGATATTGGTCGACCGAAAGATGTCTGTGTATTTTTCCATATATAGACACACCCTATGTGTTTTAATAAAATCAACTATATGCGTTGAGCTTGTCTGACGCATTAAGCATTCTGTTTGATGAAATAACACACAAATGACTCAAGATAACCAGAAGAAAACCTGACCCCACCATTCTCCTCTCGCTCCTGCTGACTTTCGCAGATTCTGCAGTTACTCTACTGAAGATGCCGGGAATAGGCTACACGAGGAGTCGGCAAACTTTCTCATGTGGATTGCCAATTTATCTTACAATTTCTACAAATCTGCGAGCCAGTTATGGTTTTCATATGCACATTTTCGTGGAACAGTTTAATTTAATTTATTAATAATGTCTTCGGATCTCAAAATCATTGTCATGTGGTTAATAAAAATTATATCCAAATCTAAATTAAAATGATACAAACCTAAAATGTAACTGTCTGCAACGAACTTGAAACATTGTATCAACTATTAACTTGGGTCTGGCCTGAAGCTCATGCTAGCAAACTTTCAACATTGCAACATTGTATAAAATATTCTGGGCCCTCAGAGTTTCCCGTGCCATGCCAGTGAGCTCGGAACAGACACAGCTGTAGGCTATTTGCACAAGGAATAAGAAGTAATCAAGTAGGCCTATTTTATGACGTTTCCACTGGATCAGAGCATGACATTCTTCCCTTTCACGCTCAGTGGTTATCGAAAGGGAGAAAGCTGGAAAGATTTTTCAACTACATTGAGGAACTATTGTCATTCTCAATGGATGTAAAAACAGACTTTGTTTGCTTGCTGTTTGAGGTGAAGAAAAAATTACTTTGAAAAGTTCCACAGCTCATTAGTGGTGGTGCGTTAAGCCAATCAGAAATACTATCAGATCCCCAAATGGGCACATTTATACTGAACAAAAATAGAAACCCAACATGCAATAATTTCAAAGATTTTACATAATTACAGTTACAGAAATTCATTAATTAGACCCTATTCTATGGATTTCACATGACTGGACAGGGGTGCAGCAATCGTTGGGCCTTTGAGGGCATAGGCCCATCAACTGGGGAGCCAGGCCCACCCACTGGGCAGCCAGGCCCACCCACTGGGGAGCCAAGCCCACCCACTGGGGAGCCAGGCCCAGCCACTGGGCAGCCAGGCCCATCCACTGGGGAGCCAGGCCCAGCCACTGGGCAGCCGGGCCCATCCACTGGGGAGCCAGGCCCACCCACTGGGCAGCCAGGCCCACCCACTGGGGAACCAGGCCTAGCCAATCAAAATGTGTTTTTCCCCACAAAAGGGCTTCATTACAGACAGAAATACTCCTCAACACCCAACCCCCTTCAGACGGTGCCGCAGGTAAAGAAACCAGATGTGGAGGTCCTGGGCTGGCATGGTTACATGTGGTCTACAGTTGTGAGGTCGGTTGGAAGTACTTCCAAATTCTCTAAAACGACATTGGAGGCAGCTTATGGTAGAGAAATTAACGTTCAATTAGCTCTGGTGAATGTCCCTGCAGTCAGTATGCCAATTGCAAGCTCCCTCAAAACTTAAGATATTTGTGGCACTGTGTTGTGTGACAAAACTACACATTTTAAAGTGGTCTTTTATTGTCCCCAGCAAAATGTGCACCTGTGTAATGATCATGCTGTTTAATCAGCTTCTTGATATGCCACACCTGTCAGGTGGATGGATTATCTTGGCAAATGAGAAATGGTCACAAACAGGGATGTAAACAAATTTGTGCACAACATTTGAGAGAAATAAGCTTTTTGTGTGTTGAAAAATGTCAGGGATTTTATATTTCAGCTCATGAAACATGGGACCAACACTTTACATGTTGCGTTTATAATTTTGTTCAGTGTATATGCCTACATTTGCATTTAGGCCAGGTAGCCTATAGGCCTACTTCTATGCGTAATCAGGTGCGCGTCCTTACTCATCATTGATAGGAGCACTCCAAACAAAAGACAATTACTAAATTGACAAAACTCGTAAATGGAATGAAATAAACCAAAACTTGTTTCTCACAATGAGAACGGTAAAAGACTGGAATAATAATATATTGAATGCATTAACAGAAATTACCGTAACCAAACAAACATTGTAGATTAGAAATGAATGGTAAAGTTTACTATTGGTGATATATGTAACGGGGAATTGATAGACACTAACAATCAAACGCAAACAATTCACACAATGAAGTTATGAAACAATGAATGTGCACAAATTGGCAGGAGGGAGCGCATTCTGGACTGAGATGTGCATTGTGCATCTTAGCCACACTCCCCTTCTTCTTGGACTGTGCCATCCCTGCGGCTCCGCAATGGATTAGTTCACTGAGATGGGCGCAAATAAGACAGGTGTCTCGTGTGCCATAAAAAAATATATATATTTGCTACTGCTCCAACAGCCTATTGACCAAACAATCGGCCAGTCGACTAATTGGGGTTAGCCCTACACTCTACACACTCACACACACTCACACTGACACTCCAACACACACGCACTTAATTTTCTCACACACACATAACACACATTCATACTGACTCTACACACACGCACACACACTCACATACAATCATAATATACGCGGCTGCTACTCTGTTTATCATGTATCCTGATGCCTAGTCACCTTACCTCTATACATATCTAACCCTACCACTCCAGTATCCCTGCACATTGTAAATATGCTATTGGCACTGACCTTGGAACTGACCCTGTATACAGTTTAGCTTACTTTCTCGTGTTCTTATTTCAATTTCTCGTGCGTTTCTGTTCTACTTTACTTTATTATAATTTTTTGTATAGTACTACTGATATTGATTACTGCATTGTCGCACAACATTAGGGGAAATATTATGAACGATACGTATGAAAATCTATGCACTCACTAACTGTAAGTCGCTCTGGATAAGAGCGTCTGCTAAATGACTAAAATGTATGTGTCAGCCTACTAATTATAAAAATGAAAATACAATTGGCTAGACTATAATTATAACTTTGTAGGCATATCCTGCACCAGCATCGCTTGTTCTCTACCAGCGTCATGTTTTGAAGAAGGTGCGTAATTCCACTCATAATACAGTAGAGCCTGACCGATATGTTTCTTTGGGTCTGATGCTGATTCCGGGGGGGGGGGCAAAACTTACCGATTCCGATATATCTGCTGATATACTGTTTTACAGCAGGGAAATGAAAAAGTACACATTTTCCACGCTGAATTCTCATAAATTGCAATCCAAAAGAGCAATTGTCCAATAACTATGCTTCAAACGTTGATTTCATACATTGTGATAATAATGGCACATCATGACAATGGCCACAAATGTTCTGAAAAGCATGAGATTCCCTTTTTTCATCCTATTTATTGAATATCGGTTATCGGTGGAGTTATCGGCCGATACCGATTTAGCGTTAAAAGGCCAATATCGGCCAATATATCTGTCGGGCTCCATAATACAGTATAATGCAATACAGTACATTAATACAGTCCACACTAAAAAAGATTAGCCTACTGGAGCTTGATTAATTTATTTACCCAAGAGAGCATTGCTACATTGTAAAACCATGAAACGTGACACGTTTATAACCTAAACATTAGTGTTTTAAACTTAAACATCAGGCATTTACATTTGCCAATAAGTGTTCTCATCTTAAACACTGGCATTTAGAATGCAAGATTGAACATGGTAGTCAGCTTTTTCTAGTCAGTTTCCAACCAGGAGAACATCTATATCTCCTTAATGTTCAGATTTTAAACACTAGTGTTTATTTTCCCATCGTCCTGTTTAGAATGCATTTTAGTCATTGATGTGGCGTTCCATGCCTTTTATTCAGATCAGTGTTAGGAATGTCTGTGACCTTACCTACATTTCAGCACAATTGAACAAGAAATCGTTTCAGTCATGTGGTGTTGTTGTTTTTCGATTGTGTTAATTTCCGTTAACTCTCTGAGTGGAACGATATGTCGGGTATGTCACGATCGTCTAACAGAGATGAGGACCAAGGCGCAGCGTTGCAGGCAAACATACTCTTTATTAGAGACACGATCAAAAACAACAAAACGATAACGTGACAGTTCACGGTCTAACACAACAGACTAGAAACAAGATCCCACAAACTCTGTGGGGAAACAGGCTGCTAAAGTATGGTTCTCAATCAGAGACAACAAGCAACAGCTGAATCACGTTGCCTCTGATTGAGAACCACACTGGCCAACATAGAACAACAATACTAGAATGTGAAACCTAGAACAAAACACATAGACTTTACACACCCTGGCTCAACATATTAGAGTCCCCAGAGCCAGGGCGTGACAGTACCCCCCCCTAAAGGCGCGGACTCCGACCGCGCCTGCCAAATACCACAGGGGAGGGACCGGGTGGGCACTCCGCTTAGGCGGCGGATCCGGCTCCGGGCCTGATCCCCGCTCCCTCTCCAACCCCCCAAAGTACCCCTGGTCCGGTCTGGCCCCGCTGGCCGGAGCTGGACTGCACACTGGTGGAGCGGATTGCTCTAGCTCCGGCGTGAAGCATCTGACCGGTGCCGGACCAGCCACCGGTGGAACAGGCACGGGCCGTGCCGGACTGACGACGCACACCACTGGCTTGGTGTGGGGAGCAGGAGCGGGCCGAGCCGGGCTGACGAAACGCACCACTGACTTGGTGCGGGGAGCAGGAGCGGGCCGGACCGGGCTGACGAAGCTCACCACTGACTTGGTGCGGGGAGCAGGAGCGGGCCGTGCCCGGCTGACGAAGCGCACCACTGACTTGGTGCGGGGAGCAGGAGCGGGCCGGACCGGGCTGACGAAGCGCACCACTGACTTGGTGCGGGCAGCAGGAACGGGCCGTGCCGGGCTGACGAAGCGCACCACTGACTTGGTGCGGGGAGCAGGAACGGGCCGAGCCGGGCTGACGAAGCGCACCACTGACTTGGTGCGGGGAGCAGGAACGGGCCGAGCCGGGCTGACGAAACGCACCACTGACTTGGTGCGGGGAGCAGGAACGGGCCGGACAGGGCTGACGAAACGCACCACTGACTTGGTGCGGGGAGCAGGAATGGGCCGGACTGGGCTGGCGACGCGCACCACAGGCTTGGTGCGGGGAGCAGGAACAGGCCGGGCCGAGCTGGCGACGCGCACCGTAGACTTGGTGCGAGTGGCAGGAACAGGCCGGACCGTACTGGGAACACACACCACTGGCCCTACGTGGGGATCAGGAACAGGCCGGACCGGACTGGCAACACACCCCAGTACCTCTCGCCGTGCCTCTACACCTTCCATCCCCTCTTCGACCAGTGGCCCCCGTAACCTGGCGGCCTCCTCTGCCAACCCGCTGGGCCGCTCTATCGCGGCCTCCTGCTGCCCCGACGTCGTGAGCCCCCCCCCTAAAAAATTTCTGGGAGTCTCTCTTCCCCGTGGGCCAGGCCTCTATAGTTCTCGCCCAACTCTCGCTCTTCTGCTTCCAATTCCCGCCATTCAGCTCCTCATTCGGCTTGACCCAGTCGAAGCTCTTCCTCCACTGTTCCCAAGTCCACCCTCTCTGCTCCTCACTAGGCTGCTTGGTCCAGTTCTGGTGGGATCTTCTGTCACGATCGTCTAACAGAGATGAGGACCAAGGCGCAGCGTTGCAGGCAAACATACTCTTTATTAGAGACACGATCAAAAACAACAAAACGATAACGTGACAGTTCACGGTCTAACAGCACAGACTAGAAACAAGATCCCACAAACTCTGTGGGGAAACAGGCTGCTAAAGTATGGTTCTCAATCAGAGACAACAAGCAACAGCTGAATCACGTTGCCTCTGACTGAGAACCACACTGGCCAACATAGAACAACAATACTAGAATGTGAAACCTAGAACAAAATACATAGACTTTACACACCCTGGCTCAACATATTAGAGTCCCCAGAGCCAGGGCGTGACAGGGTATGAGGGTATGTCGAGGAAGATTGGTGTCAAGTTCAAACAGAGTGAGCCGTACACCAGGTCGAGTTCTGGAGGTGAAATGGAAGGGGTAGAAGGTGTTGTGAGGAACTCGGAGCCCGAGCCTTGCATTGATGGACACGGTTAGGATAAAGATACATTTGTTCCAGTGGGAAGGAGATTTTTGAAGAGGGTGGAACCAGGCCTTTTGGCTGATCCATGGGTTTCAGGTTGGGTGAAGGTAACCCGAAGTGGACTTGTGATGTTTGTTTGTATTGCTTTAGATCAGAGGGCGCAGGTGCTCCGTGCGATGCAACTTAGGGAAAGCCCTGTATCTTGCTTTTGATCTAGGTACAGGGGCACCATTGAAGGGAGTGATTTCTGGGGTAGTGTGGAGGTGGAGCAATTTAAGTTGAAGATTCCTGGTGTTTGTGATGCCCGCCATTCGTTGCGACCCAAATCCGGTGGGGAGCGTGGTGAAACAGAGGTGACACAGTCTGTTCTTTTGAGCTTTAATTCCCTATATCCGACTCCTATGGTCATATTTGGGTCCCACTTTATTTGGATAGTCCGGCTCTTCCATCTGTAGATGCTCTAAAGATGGTCATACTATCAACCAACTATCCGTTGATAAACAACTGCTTGCTAAGGTTAGGGTTAGGTTAAGGTTTAGAATAAGGGTTAGGGTAAAGGTTAAGGTTGAAATGTCACTGCTAGTCTCTAGATAGTCTGTAGAGCATCTTCAGATAGACTATCCAAATAGAATGTTACCCATAGTTTATTATAATACAGGACAAACAGATCTAGTACCAGGCTAGATATACCGTTATTTCTAAATGAAATGTTCCTGTATAGGAACAGTGAGATCAGTTAACAAGGTGAGGGAGTGTCTCTCAGACAGCCAGGCTGGCAGCTTAAAGAAGGGCTTCTCATGGCTCTCCTGAAGGCTTGTTAGATTGATGTGTGCAGTGAAGAGGTCAAAACATTGATCTGTCTCTACCACCAGATATCTCCAGTGAAGGACATAAGGCTATAGTTAAAGCATCATCACCTATTTTGGCATTCTGTCCCTTTGTCCTCTAGTTCAGAGTTCTTTGTGTAGATCTTGTGGGTAAAGCAAACTGTTTTATTTTGCTCCAGAACAAAGGATTAAAATAATGATCAGCCTGTGTTTGATTTAATTTCACTGACTGACATTTTATACAATATGGGACAGGGCTAGTGATCATACATTTATACAGTCTTTTGATTTTATTTACACCCGTGTTATTGACAGTGGTTGAATCAGTGAGTGTTTTTATCAACATTCCTTCTATTGACAATGGATCTAATACTTTACTGAGAGACTGATGGAATGTGAGTGGTGAGTGCCCCCCCCCCCCTCTCTCGCTCTCTCTCTCTCTCTCTCTCTCTCTCTCTCTCTCTCTCTCTCTCTCTCTCTCTCTCTCTCTCTCTCTCTCTCTCTCTCTCTCTCTCTCTCTCTCTCTCTCCCTCTCTCTCTCTCTCTATTTTTCAATTCACATTTTTTTCAATTTAAGGGCTTTATTGGCATGGGAAACGTATGTTAACATTGCCAAAGCAAGTGAAGTAGATAGTAAGCAAAAGTGAAATAAACAATAAATATTAACAGTAAACATTACACTCAGAAGTTCCAAAAGAATAAAGACATTTCATATGTCATATTATGTATATATACAGTGTTGTAACAATGTGCAAATAGTTAAAGTACAAATGGGAAAATAAATAAACATAAATATGGGTTGTATTTACAATGGTGTTTGTTCTTCACTGGTTGCCCTTTTCATGTGGCAACAGGTCACAAATATTGCAGCTGTGATGGCACACTGTGGTTTTTCACCCAGTACATAAGGGAGTTTATCAGAATTTTGTCCTGTAGTTCATTCAATGTAATTGGAGAATCCAGTGGGTTCTGGTAGTCTTTAATAGTTGATTCTAAGATTTGTATTTGATAATGTATATATTTTTTGCTGTTTGTTCTCTGTTATAGGGCCAAAAAGATTGGAGAAGTGGTTTACCCATACATCTCCATTTTGGATAGATAGCTCTTCGTGTTGTAGTTTGTTTAGTGTTTTCCAATTTTCCCAGAAGTGGTTAGTCTATGGATTCTTCAATTACATTGAGCTGATTTCTGACCTGCTGTTCCTTCTTTTTCCGTAGTGTATTTCTGTATTGTTTTAGTGATTCACCATAGTGAAGGCGTAGGCTCAGGTTTTCTGGGTTTTTGGTTGGATAGGTTTCTCAATTTCTTTCTTAGGTTTTTGCATTCTTCATCAAAACATTTATCACTGTTGTTACTTTTCTTTGGTTTTCTGATAGGGGTGTCAGTGGGCTGACTGTGAACGCTCTGAGAGACTCTGGGTTGAGGTCAGTGATAAAGTAGTCTACAGTACTACTGCCAAGAGATGAGCTATAGGTGTACCTACCATAGGAGTCCCCTCGAAGCCTACCATTGACTATGTACATACCCAGTGTGCGACAGAGCTGCAGGAGTCGTGACCCGTTTTTGTTGGTTATGTTGTCGTAGTTGTGCCTAGGGGGTCTCTCTCTCTCTCTCTCTCTCTCTCTCTCTCTCTCTCTCTCTCTCTCTCTCTCTCTCTCTCTCTCTCTCAAGGCTACTGACAGACATGCATGCTGGTGGAGTGTGTGTGTGATGTGTCTTCATCACATGGTAATAGAGCCGAGGGTGAGGAGTGAGGACAGTGTAGATAAGTGTTTGTCTGCTCAAGGCAGCCTCCACCCCCTAATTCACCTGCTTGTCTGAGTGCCACAGTAACACATAGCTATCTCTCCTGTTAAGATATGCTTCTACAGCCTATTCAGGCAGAGCCCTGACTGTCTGACTCTCCCCTGACTGTCTGACTCTCCCCTGACTGTCTGACTCTCCCCTGTGATTGCTTGTCCATTTACATCCATTTAAAGGGCCTGGAGGAGTGATGCTGGTCTCTATCTGAGGAACTGAGGTGTAATAGGTAGCAACAGGGTACAAAAAGTTAAGTCATCAAATAAAGATAGGTACCCGCACACTATTGAATGCTTCCACAGTTTTATTGAGTGCAACGTTTTGACCTGAAAGTCTTTGTCAGGCTTAACAATAAAGGCAGAAAGGGTTTCACTTACTCTGTGCTGTTGTTTTTGTGTGTTTGCAGTGCGGGACCCAAGGGAGACAACATCTATGAATGGAGGTCCACCATCCTGGGACCACCAGGCTCTGTGTACGAGGGAGGGGTCTTCTTCCTAGATATCACCTTCTCATCCGATTACCCCTTCAAGCCACCAAAGGTACTGTACGCTTTATTCACTTGCTTTATAGGTTTAGAGGTGGTTGTTTAAACAGTTCAGTAACATGGAAGCCTCTGCTTGCGTCCCAAATGTCACCTTATTCTCTATGTAGGGAATAGGGTGCCGTTTGGGACGCAGCCTCTGTCTGCAGCTAGTCCTCTATTGTTCTACATGGAGGTCAGGTCTGACAGGAGTTTGCTGAGGTCATCAGTTGAAACCTTGAGGCTGATAAACATGATGTCTTGTCTTGCCTTATGCTTTTGACCAACTGTGGCGCTGCCTGGCCATCATCTCGTTGAGGCTACTACACAAGCAGCAGTTACACCACAGCACTCTGCTCTACTGTCACATGACTGTGAAGACCAGGGGACCAAAATCACCCTGAGCCATTTAACACAATGCTGTTATTATTGAGAAAGAGTGGCAGCATTGGTGGTCTGTCTCAGTCAGGCGTGGCTTTGTGGCTGTGTGATACTGGGCACTAAGAGAGAAGCCCAGCAGAGTCTCTGTGTGTCCCCCAAATGGCACACTATTCCCTACATAGTGTACTACTTTTGACCAGGGCCCATAGGGCTCTGGTCAAAAGTAGTGCACTACAGTGCCTTCAGAAAGTATTCACACCCCTTGACTTTTTCCATATTTTGTTATGTTACAGCCTGATTTTTAAATTGAGATGTTGTGTCACTGGCCTACACACAATACCCCATAATGTCAAAGTGTAATTATGTTTTTAGAAATGTTTAGAAATTAATACAAAATGAAAAGTGGAAAAGTCTTGAGTCAATAAGTATTCAACCCCTTTGTTATGGCAAGTTTAGATAAGTTCAGGAGTAAAGATGTGCTTAACAAGTCCCATAATAAGTTGCATGGACTCACTCTCTGTGCAATAATAGTGTTTAACATGATTGTTGAATGACTACCTCATCTCTGTACCCCACATACAGTTATCTGTAAGGTCCCTCAGTCGAGCAGTGAATTTCAAACACAGATTCAACCACAAAGACCAGGGAGGTTTTCCAATGGCTCGCAAAGAAGAGCACCTATTGGTAGATGGGTAAAAAAAAAAAGCAGACATTGAATATCCCTTTGAGCATGGTGAAGTTATTAATTACACCCAGTCACTACAAAGATACAGGCATCCTTCCTAACTCAGTTGCCGGAGAGGATGGAAACCGCTCAGGGATTTCAACATGAGGCCAATGGTGACTTTAAAACAGTTGCAGAGTTTAATGGCTGTGATAGGAGAAAACTGAGGATGGATCAACAACATTGTAGTTACTCCACAATACGAACCTAATTGACAGAGTGAAAAGAAGGAAGCCTGTACAGAAAAAATATATATTCCAAAACATGCATCCTGTTTGCAACAAGGCACTAAAGTAATACTGCAAATAATTTGCCAAAGCAGTTTACTTTTTGTCCTGAATAAAACGTGTTATGTTTGGGGCAAATCCAATACAACAGATTACCACTCTCCACATTTTCAAGCATGGTGGTGGCTGCATTATGTTACGGGTATGCTTGTAATCGTTAAATAATAATAATAATAATATGCCATTTAGCAGACGCTTTTATCCAAAGCGACTTACAGTCATGCGTGCATACATTTTTGTGTATGGGTGGTCCCGGGGATCGAACCCACTACCTTGGCGTTACAAGCGCCGTGCTCTACCAGCTGAGCTACAGAGGACCACATGGTCCAGTTAAGGACTGGGG
This sequence comes from Coregonus lavaretus, assembly GCF_964263955.1. Lineage (NCBI taxonomy): Eukaryota > Metazoa > Chordata > Actinopteri > Salmoniformes > Salmonidae > Coregonus > Coregonus lavaretus. The sequence goes on from NC_139992.1 coordinate 18,134,285, forward strand.
AGTTTTTCAGAATAAAAAATAAACGGAATGGAGCTAAGCACAGGCAAAATCCTAGAGGAAAACCTGGTTCAGTCTGCTTTCCACCAGACACTGGGAGATGAATTCACTGTTCAGCAGGACAATAACCTAAAACACAAGGCCAAATCTACACTGGAGTTGCTTACCAAGAAGACAGTGAATGTTCCTGAGTGACCGAGTTACAGTTTTGACTTAAATCTACATGAAAATCTATGGCAAGACATGAAAATGGTTGTCTAGCAATAACCAACAACCAATTTGACAGAGCTTGAAGACATTTGAAAAGAATAATGGACAAATGTTGCACAATCCAGGTGTGGAAACTTAGAGATTTACCCAGAAAGACTCACAGCAGTAATCGCTGCCAAAGGTGCTGTTACAAGATATTAACTCAGGGGTGTGAATACTTATGTAAATGAGATATTTATGTATTTAATTTTCAATATGGGGTACAGTGCCTTGCAAAAGTATTCATCCCCCTTGGCGTTTTTCCTATTTTGTTGCATTACAACCTGTAATTTAAATGGATTTTATTTTGATTTCATGTAACTGACATACACAAAATAGTCCAAATTGGTGAAGTGAAATGAAAAAAATAACTTATTTCAGAAAATGCTAAAAATAAATAATGGAAAAGTGATGCGTTCATATGTATTCACTCCCTTTGCTATGAAGCCCCTAAATAAGATCTGATGCAACCAATTACCTTCAGAAGTCACATAATTAGTTAAATAAAGTCCACATGTGTGCAATCTAAGTGTCACAAGATCTCAGTATATACACCTGTTCTGAAAGGCCCCAGAGTCTGCATAACCACTAAGCAAGGGGCACCACCAAGCAAGTGGCACCATGAAGACCAAGGAGCTCTCCAAACAGGTCAGGGACAAAGTTGTGGAGAAGTACAGATCAGGGTTGGCTTATAAAAAAATATCAGAAACTTTGAACATCCCACGGAGCACCACTAAATCCATTATAAAAAAATTGAAAGAATATGGCACCACAACAAATCTGCCAAGAGAGGGCCGCCCACCAAAACTCACAGACCAGGCAAGGAGGGCATTAATCAGAGAGGCAACAAAGAGACCAAAGATAACCCTGAAGGAGCTGCAAATCTCCACAGCGGAGATTGGAGTATCTGTCCATAGGACCACTTTAAGCCGTACACTCCACAGAGCTGGGCTTTACGGAAGAGTGGCCAGAAAAACGCCATTGCTTAAAGAAAAAAATAAGCAAACATGTTTGGTGTTCGCCAAAAGGCATGTGGGAGACGCCCCAAACATATGGAAGAATGTACTGTGGTCAGGTGAGACTAAAATGTTGCTTTTTGGCCATCAAGGAAAACACTATGTCTGGCGCAAACCCAACACCTCTCATCACCCCGAGAACACCAACACATGTTTTTCATCGGCAGGGACTGGGAAACTGTTCAGAATTGAAGGAAAGATGGATGGCGCTAAATACAGGAAAATTCTTGAGGGAAACCTGTTTCAGTCTTCCAGAGATTTGAGACTGGGACGGAGGTTCACCTTCCAGCAGGACAATGACCCTAAGCATACTGCTAAAGCAACACTCGAGTGGGTTAAGGGGAAACATTTAATTGTCTTGGAATGGCCTAGTTAAAGCCCAGACCTCAATCCAATTGAGAATATGTGGTATGACTTAAAGATTGCTGTACACCAGCGGAACCCATCCAACTTGAAGGAGCTGAAGCAGTTTTGCCTTGAAGAATGGGCAAAAATCCCAGTGGCTAGATGTGCCAAGCTTATAGAGACATACCCCAAGAGACTTGCAGCTGTAATTGCTGAAAAAGGTGGGTCTACAAAGTATTGACTTTTGGGGGGTGAATAGTTATGCACACTCAAGTTTTCAGTTTTTTTGTCTTATTTCTTGTTTGTTTCACAAAAACAAAACAAAAATTTGCATCTTCAAAGTGGTAGGCATGTTGTGTAAATCAAATGATACAAACCCCTAAAAAAATCAATTTTAATTCCAGTTTGTAAGGCAACAAAATAGGAAAAATGCCAAGGGGGGTGAATACTTTCGCAAGCCACTGTATTGTGTGTAGATGGGTGAGAGAGAAAAATATATTTAATCCATTTTGAAATCAGGCTGTAACACAACAAAATGTGGAATAATTCAAGGGGTATGAATACTCTCTGAAGGCAGGGAGTAGGGTGCCTTTTGGGACGCTGCTTCTTTTGCGTTATAGGCACTGCAGGGGCTCCTCTTTTTTAGCAGCATATATTCTCAGTAATACACTCTTCCGACAGGCTACACTGCCTATTATGTTTCTGAGAAAACTTTACGGAAGGTGGATATAATCAGGATCATAATAGCTTTCTGGTAGTGGAGGTGAGCAATAGGGTTATTTCATAGAAAGCAATCCCATTTCACATAAAAACTAACAGGCATAAATATATTTACGAGAAATCAGCCTCAGAACTGAAAGTTGTACCACTCTATACTGGACTGAGGGGGTGTTGTGATATGTTTGCTCTGTCTAGCAGTTCTATTATTCAGCGCAAATCCCCTGTTTACAGTGATGGGATTAGCCTTTACAGTGGTTATGGTAATAAAAGACTGAGTCTGTCTCGTCTGGTTTCTATTAACATGTCATAAAGATGGCATATACAGTTTGACTTTAGAGAGAGCGCGAGAGAGCAAGAGAGAGGGCGAGAGAGCAAGAGAGAGAGAGAGAGAGCAGACTTGTTCAGAGGCGGTGTGGTTCCCCTCCATGCTACCAATTACCCAGGGGTGGTGTGTCTGTGTCTGACTCCCTCTCTCCCTATCTATATATCTTTCTTTCTTTTTCTCTCTCTCTCTTTCTTTCTCACTCTCTCTCTCTTCTCTCTCTTTCTCTCTCCCTCCCTCTAATGTCAAAGCCATAAACAGCTAGTGGCATCATTAAGATCATTGGCTGTGAGTGGTCCTAATTGGTTTCCCCATGCAATAAGGGCTGCTCAGAGAGAGAAGGCCTCAATGGGATGTTAAAAGACTTCCCTTATGTAAACACCACATGATTTCACATGTGGAAAATCACATGATTTCACATGTGACATTTCCACATGTTTTGCACATGTGAAATCATGTGAAACCATGTGTTTTGCAACACTTCATGTGACATTTCCCATGTGAGCTAATTTTACATTTACATTTAAGTCATTTAGCAGACGCTCTTATCCAGAGCGACTTACAAATGGGCGCATCCAACTTAGGAATCACCCTAGATCATGTAAAACCATGTGTTTTTGGAACATTTCACATGTGGATTTTCACGTGATCGCATAACCTTTCACGTGGATTGAAATTTTCACATGGGATTTCACAGAAAAAAGTGTGTCTTTATGATACACACACAGTGTTTTCAACTTACATATTTGACTGCATTGTGTATGTTTATTTATACAGTAATTCTTATTTAACATGTCCTTACCTGGGATTTGACTTCACAACCTCTTGGTTCACTGCATTCCAAGCATCCTGCTACGCATTTACATTTACATTTACATTTTAGTCATTTAGCAGACGCTCTTAACCAGAGCGACTTACAGGAGCAATTAGGGTTAAGTGCCTTGCTCAAGGGCACATTAACGTCATTTAGCAGACGCTCTTAGCCAGAGCGACTCACAAATTGGTGCGTTCACCCTATACCCTATAGCCAGCGTTCACCCTATAGCCAGTGGGATAACCACTTTACAATGTATTCCACTTTACATGTATTCCACTTTACATTGTAACCACTTTACAATGTATTCCTACATTTTGGACTTCAAGTACATCTCAGATTTGCTAAAAATACACTCAAGAAAAACGATTATATTTATCATAGTGATTCAGGATTAACATTAAAACAGAATAATATGCCCCACCAACATTAGACAAATTCACAGAAAACCCTCAAATTGCTGAAATAAGTAAATGTAATCAATGATGAGAGAATAGTCAGAATAACTGATAACTAAAATAGCAGTGCAGATGACACTCTTTTGCTAAGTGCAGAGATGTATTATAGGTATTGAATGTGTATGGGACTGCAACAGACTTTGTGGTGCAGCAGGAAGGGCAGTGTACCTCACATCCAGAGGTTGTGTGTTCAAATCCCAGCTGGAGTTATACTTTAGCTGAACAGCAATATCACATGAAATTTCACGTGAAAAACATGTTCACATGTGAAGTTTCAAAACCAAAGTTTGTGAAGTGTTCCAAAAACACGTTTTCACATGTGAAATGTCACGTGAAGTCTTCCCAAAAAAAGCTTTTCCACATAATTTCACGAGAAATGTCACATGTGAAGTGTTAAAAAAAACATTTCCACATGTGAAAGAAGAAATGCCAGATGTGAAGTGTTCCAAAACCACATTTTCACATGATTTCACATGTGAAATTTCACGTTTCATGTGTGAAATCATGTGGTTCAACATGTGATAACATACAATTACACTGTTAGCCATTGCTGTTAATTTTGTGGGAAAATTGTGTCATTTTACATTACATTTCTACAGTAATATGTTAATGTATTTTGCTATATATTTACTGTCAATTGCAATGCACATGGGTAGGCTACTTTTTGGCCGTCATGCAAATTAACTTGGCATGCCTTACTTACAATTGCATTTAAACTTAAAGGATAGTTTAGATAGGCTTATTATTTTATAGTAAGTTACCAGCTACTGAGTTGCAGTGAAAATAGTGGAACAACTTTTTATGTATTTCTACAGCTGAACTGTATTTAGTCAGTAAATATACAACAACGAACTGTATACAGGAAGTACACGGAAATTCCAATTCTCATTCCAATTATTTTCAATGCTTTTCCGGAAAATGAGGAAATGGATTTTGGTTTACTTTCTGAATTGACTGGAACTCAATTTGGTTAGCACACTTGGGACACAAACACACTTGGGATTTGCCAGCAACCTGGGATTTTCCAGCAACCTGAATTTCCTGCTTTGCCACCAGGTCTGTGGCCATGACAGAGATCGACCACAGATTTATTGGTAAGAATACATTTCTGCACTTTGCTAAAAGTTGCCCGTCCATAATCAAGTAAATAATTGTGGGATTATCTGACAAAACCAACGAAAAAGTAGCAGTGCTCAGAAACACTTGAAATTAAGGCCTAGATTCAATCAGATCAAGCGTAAACAGGGGTAGCCGACACCCGCATAGCTGGGGTTTGGCAGTGTCGGAGATGTAACTGCGTTACGGTACAGTGTTGTGCCCTGGTGTGCGTAAGGTACCTTCAGAGTTAGGAACTCGCATCCACCTGTGGTAAATTCAATTGATTGGACATGATTTGGAAAGGCACACACCTGTCTATATAAGGTCCCACAGTTGACAGTGCATGTCAGAGCAAAAACCAAGCCATGAGGTCGAAATAATTGTCCGTAGAGCTCCGAGACAGGATTGTGTCGAGGCACAGATCTGGGGAAGGGTACCAAAACATTTCTGCAACATTGAAGGTCCCCAAGAACACAGTGGCCTCCATCATTCTTTAAATGGAAGACGTTTGGAACCACCAAGACTCTTCCTAAGGCTGGCCGCCCGGCCAAACTGAGCAATAAGGGGAGAAGGGCCTTGGTCAGGGAGGTGACCAAGAACCCAATGGTCACTCTGACAGAGCTCCAGAGTTGCTCTGTGGAGAATGGAGAACCTTCCAGAAGGACAAAAACTCTGCAGCACTCCACCAAACAGACCTTTATTGTAGCGTGGCTAGACGGAAGCCACTCCTCAGTAAAAGGCACTTGACTGCCCGCTTGGAGTTTGCCAAAAGGCACCTAAAGGACTCTCAGACCATGAGAAACAAGATTCTCTGGTCTGATGAAACCAAGATTGAAATATTTGGCCTGAATTCCAAGCGTCACGTCTGGAGGAAACCTGGCACCATCCCTACGGTGAAGCATGGTGGTGGCAGCATCATGCTGTGGGGATGTTTTTCAGCCAAGGTCAAGGGGTCTGAATACTTTCCGAATGCACTGTAGGTGGGGGCAATGTGCTGGCGGGGCCCATTACCATATTTCGGGGCATGTTCTAAAATATGTTGTATTTGTTCCAACCTTCAGTCGGAGTGTTGTACCAGTTTAAGTGGTTTTATCGTTGTGTTGGTTAAGGTTGAGTACCTCTTTTGACACTAGCTGGTCTACAATCTTTGGCAGAGCTCGTGACAGTGAAGAGCTGCATGGTGAAAAGGTTACTGCACATATTTTCCAGTAGCTTAATTGCAGCTGGTTCACAGGAAGTTCATGTTTAATTTTCAATAACTTACTGTCAACTAGTTGCAAGTGAGTTAATGTGAAATTCACATTAACTTACTGTAGCTAATCCATCACACTCACCAAAATGGTCTGGTAGGGAATTGAGTATTACAATGACATGGTTACTAGCTATAAATGAAATATTGTATGGTTCCTTTGTTGTACATGCACTTATGGCAGCCTTTAACAAAGCTGCAAAACTGACAGCTTTGTGTTTATGAACAGAATACAATATAGCATATTAACTGACTTAGCTGAAAGCCACGCCTCCAATAAGCTACACCTGCAATCTTCTGATAGGCTGCAGCTGCTACAGTATGCTGCCAATCAGCAAGTGATGCGCATGTTGTCAACAGAAGAGTCGGTGAAGGCACAGTAGGTTACTGGCAAGGATTGCAAGTGGCAGCAAATGTCCTATAGGTTACTGGCAACAACAACAAAAAAGGCAGTATGTTACTGTGAATTTGACAATAACTTACAAACTAGTAGGTTCCAAGTAAAAAATGACAAATTCACAGCAACTTCTTGCAACAAGTTGCCATTAACTTACTGGAAAATACACAATAACGTCTTTACAGTGAGTGCAGCTCATTACTGACACATTCTCTTACAAAGTTTCCAGAACAGACAGTGTCAAAAGAGGTGCTTAACTTGCATCGGCATAACCATCAAACACTTAAACTGCTACAACAGTGTGCTTGAGCACTGCTAGTTTTACGTTAATGTTACGTTGGTGGTGATAATTGCATAATTATTTACTTGATTCTGGGCAATGATGAATAATGCAGAAATGCATTCTTGCCAATAAATCTGTGGCCATATCTCTTTCATGCTCACAGATCTGGTGGTGTAGCTGCACAGTAGCAGAACATTTCAGGTTGTTAGCGACCGAGAGGTTTTAAGTTCAAATCCCATTTAAGGTCCCAATTGTCACATGTAGTTTCATGTTATCACATTGAGATTTTGCATCCCCATGTTGTCACATTTATTTCACATACATTTCACAAGATCATGTTCTCACATGTGCTAATATGTTGTCACGTGTAGTTTTATGTTATCACATGTTGTCACGTTATCACATGAACTTTACATTAAATCGCGTGATCATATGAGATGTGAAATTCATGTGTTTTTTCCGTAAGGGTTAGCTCAACGCATGTCACCGACTGGCCTACCTACCAGATATTGCAGGGAAAGGCCAATAGATATTCACACACCATTTGCTGGTACCTGAGGTCTCCCGGTCTTATCTACTGTATGATGGCTTAATTATGGGATGTGTTAAGTTGCCATACACATTTATGCCAATTGCCTGTCTGTCTTTATGCTGTTTTATAAGTGCAAATGTCAAGGATGTGTGGTTTAGCTTTGTGAGGTTTAGATGACTACAGTGAATGCAGACTTAACAGGGAATGTTCTTGCTCCACAGTAAATGTTCCAGCTCCTCCTCAGGCGGCAGGTAGCCTAGCAATTAAAGAGCATTGGGCTAGTAACCGAAAGGTTGCTGGTTTTAAATCCCGAGCCGACTAGGTGAAAAATCTGTCGATGTGCCCTTGAGCAAGGCACTTAACCATAATTGCTCCTGTAAGTCGCTCTGGATAAGAGCGTCTGCTAAATGACTAAAATGTAAATATAGCTCCTCAGTAAATGATCTAGCGCCTTGTTAAATGTTCTAGCTCCCCAGTTAATGTTCTGGTTCCTCAGTAAATGATCTATCTCCCCAGTTAATGTTCTGGTTCCTCAGTTAATGATCTATCTCCTCAGTTAATGTTCTAGCTCCTCAGTTAATGATCTATCTCCCCAGTTAATGTTCTGGTTCCTCAGTAAATGATCTATCTCCTCAGTTAATGTTCTAGCTCCTCAGTTAATGATCTATCTCCTCAGTTAATGTTCTATCTCCTCAGTTAATGTTCTAGTTCATCTGTAAATGTTCTAGCTCCTCGAGCTCTATAAATGTTCTAGCTCCTAAGTAAATATTCTACCTCCTCAGTAACCCTTGCATGCTTTATTGTTGACCCCATTGTTAACACTGTATCTTATCTTATCTGCCTGGCTGGCTGATAAAGCCTAAATGTGTTTCATGCCTTCCTCCTCTTCCACAGGTCAGTTTTCATTTGAGGAAAGTGGCCCAAGAAAAACAATCAGGGTGTACTGATATGTATGTCTGTATTGTTTCCTAGCCAGGGTATATATTTACTTTCTGATGTCTCCTTGGTGACGTTCTGCACCAGGAACTACCACTGTAACATCGACAGTCAGGGTGTGATCTGTCTGGATCTACTTTATGTTGTTTCTAAGGTGATGTTAGATCTGCTTTATGTTGTTCCCTAGGTGACGTTCCGCACCAGGATCTACCACTGTAACATCAACAGTCAGGGTGTGATCTGCCTGGATATCCTGAAGGACAACTGGAGCCCTGCCCTCACCATCTCCAAGGTGCTGCTGTCCATCTGCTCCCTGCTCACAGACTGTAACCCTGGTGAGTGACACAGCGGTCCACCAATCAGACATATAGTAGATATACTGTACACATGTAACAGACTGCAACCCTGGTGAGTGACACAGCGGTCAACCAATCAGTCATACAGTAGATATAATGTACACATGTAACAGACTGCAACCCTGGTGAGTGACACAGCGGTCAACCAATCAAACATACAGTAAATATACTGTACACATGTAACAGACTGTAACCCCAAAGCAAGCCTCAAAACCAAAGACATTACACTGCACTTGACTTGTAGAATGTTTGCGCTGTGTCAGGGATGGGACAGTGGGACAGCCATCAATTTAGAAATCCTACTAAATCTTTCTTCTACCTTGATGCATGCTTCAATTTCTACTTGAATGAAGTAATTTATACAAAGTTTAAAACGAAGCAATCCTGTGTGCCTGCCTTGGACTTGGAGATCTAAGGTCGCCCTCTTACCAATGACTGTGTACCAATGACTAAGGCCTCTTACTCATGAGTGTCTCATCCCTTTACTCTCTTCAGTCAGTTTAGACTTCTGCAACCCTCTTACTAATGCATTGCTCATCTCTCTTTCCTGTCTTCTCCCTCTCCTCAGCTGACCCTCTGGTTGGTAGCATTGCCACTCAGTACCTGACCAACAGAGCCGAGCATGACAGGATAGCCCGACAGTGGACCAAGAGATACGCCACTTAGAGGTCACGATCCCTAACCCCTGACCCCGTCCTGTCTGATCCCCTGTCCCCCCAGCCCCCCTGCCTGCAGTGTGAAGGTCCCGGAGGCGACGTCACATCGTGCAACAAATCTTTATAGCCTTTACAATACGGACTTCTGTGTAAATGTCTGATTACTGATTCTACTCCTCCACATTTTACCCTGCTATGAGGACTGGGTCTGAAGAGAGACAGAGAGAGAGACAGATCCAAGCAGGCATTGTCTCACGTCAGATAGCGAAGCGTCGCCTCTGTCTGCACTGATAGTTCATGGCAACACAGAGCGTTTGAATGACGCCATCTGTCGGAAGACAATGCCCAACAAAAGGTAAATGTATATTGGAGTAGAATTTTGTAGCTGTAGATTTTAGTTATGTTTAAATGCCTCTACTTGCAAGTCTTGCTTCTTTGGGATATTAAAAAATAAAATGTATTTTGTGATGTAATAAAGGAAACTATTCCTAAAGTCTCAACCAAATATTATGGTGCATTTTAACCTTCTCCATTATCTGTATGAAGTTAAAGAAGAAAAAACAACTAGCTGATGTAGATTATTAGAGATGATGATGTCATTTATATGAAAGCCAGACACCCATTTCCAGTTATGTAGTTACATTATACTGTTGTGATGACTCTGTTTTACCTTGTCAATTTGTAATGAAAACGATATTTCATTAAAACCTTTTTGTAGCTCAACAAAAGATGAGCCACCACTGTAACATCCCCAAAACACAATAAACTTGTCCCCAAGGGTTGAATTGTACAGTCTAAACTCATGGATGATTGACATTGGGAGCTGGCATTCAATAAACTGGGCTGCGTCCCAAATGACACCATATTCCGACTTTTGACCTGAGTCCATGCGCCCTGGTCAAAAGAAGGGCACTACATAGGGGATAGGGTGCCATTTGGGACATAGACAAAGGCTCAATTTGTTCAGGGCCAATAAGAGGAATGAGAGGACCACGGGAAACGACCAAGACAATGTCATTATGTTACATAGAGATAGTCACTCAGAACTGCTGCTCTGCAAACTGCCGTACCGTTATCTCTTGAGATGTATAATGTCATACTGATTCTACTCCTCCTATTACCATATGAGGACTGATGTCTGTAGGAAAAGACGGTGCTCAAATCGACCTAGACTTGAAGTGCACATAAAATTCCATTCACATCACGGGGAAACAGACGCAGCTCTCTCTCTCTCTCTTGAAGTTAAATCCTATGAGGATCAAACAAAACAAAGGATGGAAAGAGAGAGAAACTGGTAAATACTATTCAAGTAGAATTTTGTAGCTGTAGTAGATTTAGTATGTACGCTGTAGATATAGTGTTATCTCTATGTTTGCTAGCGGCCTCTTTACTCTATAAACATACAGTGGGGAGAACAAGTATTTGATACACTGCTGATTTTGCAGGTTTTCCTACTTACAAATCATGTAGAGGTCTGTAATTTTTATCATAGGTACACTTCAACTGTGAGAGACGGAATCTAAAACAAAAATCCAGAAAATCACATTGAATGATTTTTAAGTAATTAGTTTGCATTGTATTGCATGACATAAGTATTTGATACATCAGAAAAGCAGAACGTAATATTTGGTACAGAAACCTTTGTTTTTTTGTTTACTTTCTTTTAAATATTTATTTATTTATTTTTTTTTTATTTTTTTTTTTTTGGGGGGGGGGGGGGGTGGATCAGCTTAATATTGCAGATAGATTGTATCTTCTATCAATGTAATTGTCTGCATCACTTCCAATCCCGCATGTTTTTTAAATTTTTTTTATATATATACTCCCCTTTATTACTTTTCAACCCCACCATCCTTTCCCTACTTGGAGTAAATTAGTGAACAACAATGCCCAGGCCTCTACTTCCGGTCTATACTTACTATCTACACCTTATGGACAGAGTTAATTTTACAAGAATTATATTATATATATCCTCTCCGATCATTTTCATGATGTCCATCCGGTTTGCTTCTATATGCCATATCTTTCTAACTGTGCTCTTTCCCAAAAGCTCCCAACATACAACCTATATACTTATTATGGACACAGTATGCTTACATTATTAGCTATCTTTGTTATTATTTGTTGTTATTTGTTATTAGTCCCATCCTTCAACTCTATTCAATACCTCCCATCTATCTCTTAACACCATCCATATAGGATTTCTATTTGCCATATATATTTCAACCGTACTGTGATGTTTTACAAAAGTTCTGAACCTTTTTATTCTCATTGCTTCTACAAACCTTCGTTTGCAATTACAGAGATCATACATTTCCTGTAGGTCTTGACCATGTTTGCACATTTTTCGGCCCACTCCTCCATACAGGCCTTCTCCAGATCCTTCAGGTTTCGGGGCTGTCGCTGGGCAATACGGACTTTCAGCTCCCTCCAAAGATTTTCTATTGGGTTCAGGTCTGGAGACTGGCTAGGCCACTCCAGGACCTTGAGATGCTTCTTACGGAGCCACTCCTTAGTTGCCCTGGCTGTGTGTTTCGGGTTGTTGTCATGCTGGAAGACCCAGCCACAACCCATCTTCAATGCTCTTACTGAGGGAAGGAGGTTGTTGGCCAAGATCTCGCGATACATGGCCCCATCCATCCTCCCCTCAATACGGTGCAGTCGTCCTGTCCCCTTTGCAGAAAAGCATCCCCAAAGAATGATGTTTCCACCTCCATGCTTCACGGTTGGGATGGTGTTCTTGAGGTTGTACTCATCCTTCTTCTTCCTCCAAACATGGCGAGTGGAGTTTAGACCAAAAAGCTCTATTTTTTTCTCATCAGACCACATGACCTTCTCCCATTCCTCCTCTGGATCATCCAGATGGTCATTGGCAAACTTCAGACGGGCCTGGACATGCGCTGGCTTGAGCAGGGGGACCTTGCGTGTGCTGCAGGATTTTAATCCATGACGGCGTAGTGTGTTACTAATGGTTTTCTTTGAGACTGTGGTCCCAGCTCTCTTCAGGTCATTGACCAGGTCCTGCCGTGTAGTTCTGGGCTGTTCCCTCACCTTCCTCATGATCATTGATGCCCCACGAGGTGAGATCTTGCATGGAGCCCGAGACCGAGGGTGATTGACCGTCATCTTGAACTTCTTCCATTTTATAATAATTGCGCCAACAGTTGTTGCCTTCACACCAAGCTGCTTGCCTATTGTCCTGTAGCCATCCCAGCCTTGTGCAGGTCTACAATTTTATCCCTGATGTCCTTACACAGCTCTTTGGTCTTGGCCATTGTGGAGAGGTTGGAGTCTGTTTGATTGAGTGTGTGGACAGGTGTCTTATTTACAGGTAACGAGTTCAAACAGGTGCAGTTAATACAGGTAATGAGTGGAGAACAGGAGGGCTTCTTAAATAAAAACTAACAGGTCTGTGAGAGCCGGAATTCTTACTGGTTGGTAGGTGATCAAATACTTATGTCATGCAATAAAATGCAAATTAATTACTTAAAAATCATACAATGTGATTTTCAGGATTTTTGTTTTAGATTCCGTCTCTCACAGTTGAAGTGTAGCTATGATAAAAATTACAGACCTCTACATGCTTTGTAAGTAGGACAAATCGGCAGTGTATCAAATACTTGTTCTCCCCACTGTAGATACAGGTTTTCTGTTTTATTGACGTGGGTTTTTTCATTATTCTCTATCGATCTCTGACTTTTATTGACGTGTTCAGCCTCATTTTTCTCTTTTCACTGACTAGCCTCAACAGTGGAGTGAGAGATATATATTCTCTGGCCTGTATCGTAACCCTGGAGATGGATAGGAGAATACCTGGTAGTGGTGCTGTAGGAGTAAGTCATAGGTACCACTACATACTGGTCTGTGTTTTGTCTCAATTGCTGAGGTTAGGATGTTGGTAGGGCAAGATGATCCTAGATCTGTATCTAGGGGCAATTTCACCCTTAAAATCAGTGCTTTACCCCTCTCATAGTTAGACCGCCCCCTTGTGGTTTGAACTACACACACATCTGGAAGAGGCTATTGTTCTACTAATGGTCTTGTTTTACATTGTGTTATCCTCTATGATCATAGATAGATAGTATGTTGCTGGTATAATGAAGCAGTATTCATATGATGCGTTGAGAAACCACAATAAGTAAATGATTACTTGCGGTGTATCTGATGATTACGACTTCTTTAAGACTTTAGCTGGGAAGAGATGCTTATCAGATAAACGGCTAGTTGAAATTCTAAACTATACTGAACAGAAATGTTAACGCAACATGCAACAATTTCAATTTACTGAGTTACAGTTCATATAATGAAATCAGTCAATTGAAATAAATTCATTAGGCCCTAATCTATGGATTTCACATGACTGGGCAGAGGTGCCCTGTAGCTCAATTGGTAGAGCATGGCGCTTGTAACGCCAGGGTAGTGGGTTCGGTCCCTGGGACCACCCATACGTAAAAATGTATGCACACATGACTGTAGTCGCTTTGGATAAAAGCGTCTGCTGAATGGCATATTATTATTATATTATAGGTGCAGCGATTGGTGGGCTGTGGAGGGCATAGGCCCAACCACTTGGCAGCCAGGCCCACCCACTGGGGAGCAAGGCCCAGCCAATCATAATGAGTTTTTCCCCACAAAAGCGCTTTATTACAGACAGAAATACCCCTCAGCACCCCTCACCCCCCCTCAGATGATTCCGCAGGTGAAGAAGCCGAATGTCGAGGTCCTGGGCTGGCGTGGTTACACGTGGTCTGCGGTTGTGAGGCCGGTTGGACGTACTGCCAAATTCTCAAAAACGATGTTGGAGGCAGCTTATGGTAGAGAAATTAACATTAAATTCTCTGGCAACAGCTCTGGTGGACATTTCTCCAGTCAGCATGCCAATTGCATGCTCCCTCAAAACTTGAGACATGTTGTGTGACAAAACTGCACATTTTAAAGTGGCCTTTTATTGTTCCCAGCACAAGGTGCACCTGTGTACTGATCATGCTGTTTAATCAGCTTCTTGATATGCCACACCTGTAGTGGAAGGATTATCTTGGCAAAGGAAACTCCCATGTAGCTCCCATGTAGCTCAGTTGGTAGAGCATGGCGTTTGAAACGCCAGGGTTGTTGGTTCGATTCCCATGGGGGGCCAGTATGAAAAATGTATGCACTCACTAACTGTAAGTCACTCTGGATAAGACTAAAGACTAAAATTTAAATGCTCACTAACAGGGATGTAAACAAATTTGTGTACAAAATCTGAGAGAAATAAGCTTTTTGTGTTTATGGACAATTTCTGTGATTTTTTTATTCCAGCTCATGAAACATGGGACCAACACTTTACCTGTTGCGTTTATATTTTTGTTCAGTGTAGTTATCACATTGTGTATAATATGAATTACGCTGTGTATTTCAGGAATTCTGACTGGAATTATCACAGGAGAGAGACAGAGGAACATAAATTAATTATCTTTGCAAAGATTGAAAGGATGGAGATCGTAAGGGACATATCACACACAGATTGAGAGAATCCTTATGGCTGGTAGGGCACGCTGTAAGGCTTGGCAGCGAGTCACCCCTGAGTTTGAAGCCCCACTTGGCCCATGACTAATGACAGCAGTCCTGCTGTCTCTGAGAGAAATTCAGTGGAGAGTGAGGCCTTTCCCCCACCTCTGTGTGTGTTTGTGTGAGTATGTGGTATGCCTCTCGTGTGAGTGTGTGTTTCTCTCTTTCTGTGTGTGTGTGTGTGTGTGTGTGTGTGTGTGTGTGTGTGTGTGTGTGTGGAGAGTAAGTGAGTGAGGCCTTTCCCACCGTTGGCCCCTACCAGAGAAGGGGAAAGAGAGAGAGGGTCGAAACAGCAGGCCCGGGTCAAGGTAATAATAATAATATGCTATTTAGCAGACACTTTTATCCAAAGCAACTTACAGTCATGTGTGCATACATTTTTACATATGGGTGGTCCTGGGGATCAAACCCACTACCCTGGCGTTACAAACGCCATGCTCTACCAATTGAGCTACAGAGGACCACAAGGTAGCATGACCAGTGAACAGGTCAGGGTTCCATAGCCGCAGGCATAACAGCAGAAACTGGATCAACAGCACGACAAGGTAGCACGTCTGGTGAACAGGTCAGAGTTCCTTAGCCACAGGCAAAACAGCAGAAACTGGATCAGCAGCACAACCAGATGGACTAGGGACGGGGACAGCCAGGAGTCGTCAGGCATGGTCCTAGGGCTCAGGTCCACCGGGAGAGGAGTGAGAGAGAGAGAGAGAGAGAGAGAGAGAGAGAGAGAGAGAGAGAGAGAGAGAGAGATGGGAGAATTAGAGGGAGCATACCTAAGATCACACAGGACATCAGATAAGACAGGAGAATTACACAAGATTTGACAGACTGACCCTAGCCCCCTGGCACATAGACTATTGCAGCATAGATACTGGAGACTGAGACAGGGGGGGTCGGTGGGACACTGTGTCCCCGTCACAAGTTACCCCCGGACAGGGCCAACCAGGCATGATATGACCCCATCCACTTTGCCAAAGCACAGCCCCCACACCACCAAAAGGATATCAACAGACCACTAACTTACTACCCTGAGACAAGGCAGAGTATAGCCCACAAAGATCTCCCCCACCGCATAAGCCCAAGGACAGTAAGGATGGGAGAGCGCGAGCAAGCCAATCATAGGACCTACTGAAGAGATGAGTCTTCAGTAAAGACATAAAGGTTGAGACCGAGTCTGCGTCTCTCACATGGCAGACCATTCCATAAAAATGTAGCTCTATAGGAGAAAGTGCTGCCTCCAGCTGTTTGCTTAGAAATTCTAGAAACAATAAGGAGGCCTGTGTCTTGTGACCGTAGCGTACATGTAGGTATATACGGCGGGACCAAATCGGCGAGATAGATAGGAGCAAGTCCATGTAATGCTTTGTAGGTTAGCAGTAAAACCTTGAAATCAGCCCTAGCCTTAACAGGAAGCAAGTGTAGAGGTTAGCACTGGAGTAATGTGATCAAATGTTTTCGTTCTAGTCAAGATTCTAGCAGCACTAGCTGAAGTGTATTTAGTGCCTTATCCAGGTAGCCAAAGAGTAGAGCGTTGCAGTAGTCTAATCTTGAAGTTGAAATTATGGATTAGCTTTTCTGCAGAATTTTGGGACAAATCGTTTCACATTATTGCAATGTTACGAAGATGGGAAAAGACTGTTTTTGAAATATTTTGTATATGTTTGTCAAAAGCTAGATCAGGGTCCAGAGTAACTACGAGGTCCTTCACAGTTTTATTTGAGACGACTGTACAACCATGGAGATTCATTCTCAGATCCAACAGTAGATCTCTTTTTCTTTCTTGGGACCTAGAACTAGCATCTCTGTTTTGTCCGGGTTTAAAAGAAAAAATTTGCTGTCATCCACTTCATTATGTCTGAAACACACGCTTCCAGGGTAGGCAATTTTGGGGCTTCACCATGTTTCATCAGAATTTACAGCTTTGTGTCATCTGCATAGCAGTGAAAGTTGACATTGTGTTTCCAAATGACATCCCCAAAATTTAGCATACATAGTGAAAACAATAGTGGTCCTAGAACGGAACCTTGAGGAACACCGAAACATACCATTGATTTGTCAGAGGACAAACCATCCACAGAGATGAAATTATCTTTCCAACAGATAAGATCTAAACCATGCAAGAACTTGTCCGCGTAGACCAATTACGATTTCCAATCTCTCCAAAAGAATGTGGTGATCGATGGTGTCGAACGCAGCACTAAGGTTTAGGAGAACGAGGACAGACGTGAAGCCTTGGTCTGACGCCATGAAAAGGTAATTTACCACCTTCACAAGTGTGGTCTCAGTACTATGATGTGGTCTAAAACCAGACTGGAGAGTTTCGTTTACAGTATTTGTGTTCAGGAAGGCAGTGAGTTTCTGAGCAACAGCTTTCTAAAACCAAATGTTGAGAAGAATGGGAGATTAGATAGAGCCCTATAGTTTTTTTTACATTTTCCCGATCAAGGTTTGGCTTTTTCAGAAGAGTTTTTATTACTGCCACTTTTAGTGAGTTTGGTACACATCTGGAGGATAGGGAGCTGTTTATTATGTTCAACATAGGAGGGCCGAGCACAGGAAGTAGCTCTTTCAAAAGCTTAGTTGGAATAGGGTCCAGTCGACCGCTGGAAGGTTTAGAGGCCATGACTATTTTTGTGAATGTGACAGGAGATACAGGATTAAAAAACTTGAGTGTCTCTATTGATCCGAGGTCCTGGCAGTTCTGTGCAGACTCAGGACAACTGAGTTTTGGAGAAATACGCATATTCAAAGAGGAGTCAGTAATTTGTTTTCTAATGATCATGATCTTTTCGACAAAGAAGTTCATGAATTCATCACTGCTGAAGTGAAGGCCATCCTCACTTGGGGAATGCAGCTTTTTAGTTAGCTTTGCGACAGTATCAAAAATACATTTTGGATTGTTTTTATTCTCCTCAATCAGATTGGAAAAGTAGGCTGATCGAGTAGCAGTGAGGGCTTTTCGGTATTGCACGGTACTGTTTTTCCAAGCTAGCCAGAAGACTTCCAATTTGGTGGAGCGCCATTTCCACTCAAATTTTCTGGAAGCTTGCTTCAGGTCTCTGGTATTTTCTGTATACCAGGGAGCTAGTTTCTTGTGACCAATTTTTTGTTGCTGTTTTTAGCAGTGCAACTGCATCTAGGGTATTACGCAAGGTTAAGTATAGATCCTCGGTTAGGTGGTTAACTGATTTTTGTACTCCGACGTCCTTGGGTAGCTGGAGGGACTCTGGAAGGGCATTTAGGAATCTTTGGGTTGTCTGAGTATTTATAGCGCAGCTTTTGATAATCATTGCTTGGGGTCTAAGCTAATTATTTGTTGCGATTGCAAACGTAATAAGATGGTGGTCCGATAGTTCAGGATTATGAGTTAAAAGATCCACAATATCTGTTCCACAGGACAAAACTATGCGTAGGTCCCGAGACATGTTGGACAAAACCCACTGAGTCAATGATGGCTCATAAAGCTTCTCCATGTGAATATTGAAGTCACCAAAATGTTTTATATTATCTGCCATGAGCCAAGTGGTCAGGAATAGAGCAGAGCAGACCCCTCTCTGTCGGCATGGTCACAGCTGACACCTCTCCCCTACCTCCTCTTCCCTACCTCCTACCTCCTCTTCCCTACCTCCTACCTCCTCTCTCCTACCTCCTCTCTCCTATCTTCTCTCCCCTACCTCCTCTCTCCTACCTCCTCTCTCCTACCTCCTCTACTCTCTCCTCTCCTCTCCTCTTTTATCCTCTCCCGTGGTGTTAGAGCCATTACAAGTGGCAGACACAATGAGTTAATTGAGATGAAGTGATCCGTGGTCTGCTCTCTGTGTGCTATGGATCGCAGCTCTCCTAAATGCCATAAGCCTGAGCCACAATAGAAGACCTCGGATGGAGGGTGTGTGTGTCGCTTGGGTGGCTAAAACCTTCCCTTTTGTTTCTGAAATACTATGTGTTTTCAATGGCAGGCCGTTCAACCTTTCCTTTCATCTGAAAGCCTTTTCACTAGGCCTACATCGTCATAATGAAATCACACAAACCTGAGTTGTGCTGAATTTTCATTTGATATAAAAATAGCCTGGGTGCTGTTTTTGAGATGTTTTTTCTTCTTTGTAAAGGATGCAATGTTGAAATTATCACCCAAGGACACACTTTCCAAACATGTAGTGTATCTGTATTATCAAGATGGATAGTGAATAGATAGTGTGTAGGAGTGTTGCTCACTTGGCTGGCTGAAAATCCTTTGGCTACCTTGATAATGTGTTTTGTCCTAGTTCAGAGACCAGAGCTTGTGTCTTTTGACAGGGAAAGACAGCCATCCGAACTGGCCAGAGGCTTTGGTCAGGATATAAAACTCTTCCAAAAACCTTCCTTCCCACCAAGGTTTTTAAGAGAAAATAAACCTGGAGTGTCTATCACGCTTTAAGCACTACATTTCTTGTTACAAATTAGAGGTATTTCTAATGTAGAAATCTCACCACAAGTAATCGTTTGCACATTGGTTCTTGCTTTTTTATACGCATGTAAAACAAGGAATTTCCTTCTTGAGAACCTTTGGGCCCCCGACTCCCTATTTAAAGGGCTTTAATTGGATCTAAAACTATCCATGACTCAGATGAGATTAGGTATAATGCATTATAATGTGGTTATGCATTGTCAGACTAAATATCAGCCATTATGAGTCATTTGAAACTGTTCTACATGTGTTCTAGTAATAATTCCTAGCACCTGTGCTGTACTAGAAAGTGAGCCTGTGTGTCATCCAGTCAAAGGGTTAAGAAGAACCAATGAAGCGGGGAGATTGAACAAATCAAATTGTATTAGTCACATGCTTCGAAAACAACTGGTGTAGACTAACAGTGAAACGCTTACTTACGGGCCCTTCCCAACAATGCAGAGAGAAAGAAAATAGAGAAATAATAGAAAAGTAATAATAAAAGTAATAATAAATACACAACGAGTAACGATAACTTGGCTATATACAGTGTGGAGAACAAGTATTTGATACACTGCCGATTTTGCAGGTTTTCCTACTTACAAAGCATGTAGAGGTCTGTAATTTTTATCATAGGTACACTTCAACTGTGAGAGACTAAATCCAAAAATCCAGAAAATCACATTGTATGATTTTTAAGTAATTAATTTGCATTTTATTGCTTGACATAAGTATTTGATCACCTACCAACCAGTAAGAATTCCGTCTCTCACAGACCTGTTAGTTTTTCTTTAAGAAGCCCTCCTGTTCTCCACTCATTACCTGTATTAACTGCACCTGTTTGAACTCGTTACCTGTATAAAAGAAACCTGTCCACACACTCAATCAAGCAGACTCCAACCTCTCCACAATGGCCAAGACCAGAGAGCTGTGTAAGGACATCAGGGATAAAATTGTAGACCTGTACAAGGCTGGGATGGGCTACAGGACAATAGGCAAGCAGCTTGGTGAGAAGGCAACAACTGTTGGCGCAATTATTATAAAATGGAAGAAGTTCAAGATGACGGTCAATCACCCTCGGTCTGGGGCTCCATGCAGATCTCACCTCGTGGGGCATCAATGATCATGAGGAAGGTGAGGGATCAGCCCAGAACTACACGGCAGGACCTGGTGATTGACCTGAAGAGAGCTGGGACCACAGTCTCAAAGAAAACCATTGGTAACACACTACGCCGTCATGGATTAAAATCCTGCAGCGCACGCAAGGTCCCCCTGCTCAAGCCAGCGCATGTCCAGGCCCGTCTGAAGTTTGCCAATGACCATCTGGATGATCCAGAGGAGGAATGGGAGAAGGTCATGTGGTCTGATGAGACAACCCCAAGAACACCATCCCAACCGTGTAGCATGGAGGTGGAAACATCATTTTTGGGGATGCTATTCTGCAAAGGGGACAGGACGACTGCACCGTATTGAGGGGAGGATGGATGGGGCCATGTATCGCGAGATCTTGTCCAACAACCTCCTTCCCTCAGTAAGAGCATTGAAGATGGGTCGTGGCTGGGTCTTCCAGCATGACAACGACCCAAAACACACAGCCAGGGCAACTAAGGAGTGGCTCCGTAAGAAGCATCTCAAGGTCCTGGAGTGGCCTAGCCAGTCTCCAGACCTGAACCCAATAGAAAATCTTTGGAGGGAGCTGAAAGTCCGTATTGCCCAGCGACAGCCCCGAAACCTGAAGGATCTGGAGAAGGTCTGTATGGAGGAG
Organism: Coregonus lavaretus; assembly: GCF_964263955.1. Taxonomy (NCBI): domain Eukaryota; kingdom Metazoa; phylum Chordata; class Actinopteri; order Salmoniformes; family Salmonidae; genus Coregonus; species Coregonus lavaretus. The sequence continues at coordinate 18,155,448 of NC_139992.1, forward strand.
TGGGCCAAAATCCCTGCTGCAGTGTGTGCAAACCTGGTCAAGACCTACAGGAAACGTATGATCTCTGTAATTGCAAACAAAGGTTTCTGTACCAAATACAAAACATACGGTTTCCCATGTTTTCTGGAAAAAAAAATCTCAATTTGTCTGTCATAGTTGACGTGTACCTATGATGAAAATTACAGGCCTCTCTCATCTTTTTAAGTGGGAGAACTTGCACAATTGGTGGCTGACTAAATACTTTTTTTCCACACTGTATTATGTTCTGCTTTTCCGATGTATCAAATACTTATGTCATGCAATAAAATGCAAATTAATTGTGATTTTCTGGATTTTTGTTTTAGATTCCGTCTCTCACAGTTGAAGTTTACCTATGTTAAAAATTACAGACCTCTACATGCTTTGTAAGTAGGAAAACCTGCAAAATCGTCAGTGTATCAAATACTTGTTCTCCCCACTGTACATGGTGTACCAGTACTGAGTCGATGTGCAGGGGTTCAAGGTAATTGAGGTAGATACACTATATATACAAAAGTATGTGGACAACCCATTAAATTAGTGTATTTGGCTATTTCAGCCGCACCTGTTGCTGACAGGTGTACAAAATCGAGCACACCGCCATGCAATCTCCATAGACAAACATTGGCAGTAGAATGGTCTTACTGAAGAGCTCAGTGACTTTCAAACTGGCACCTTTCCAACAAGTCAGTTCATCAAATTTCTGTCCTGCTAGAGCTGCCCCGGTCAAGTGCTGTTATTGTGAAGTGGAAATGTCTGGGAGCAACAACGGCTCAGCTGCGAAGTGGTAGGCCACACAAGCTCACAGAACGGGACCACCGAGTGCTGAAGTGCATAGCGCGTAAAAATTGTTTGTCTTCAGTTGCAACACTCACTACCGAAGTCCAATTGGCCTCTGGAAGCAATGTCAGCACGGGAGTTTCATGAAATGGGTTTCCATGGCTGAGCAGCCGCACACAAGCCTAAGATCACCATGCGCAATGCCAAGCGTCGGCTGGAGTGGTGTAAAGCTCGCCCCATTGGACTCTGGAGCAGTGGAAACGCGTTAGTAAAAAAAAGTTCAATGTTAGTTCAAAAAGGTTCAATGCAGATAGTCCAGCTATGTTTTTGATGAACTATTTAAGGAACTATTTAGCAGTCTTATGGCTTGGGGTAGAAGCTGTTCAGAGTCCTGTTGGTTCCAGACTTGCCGTGCGGTAGCAGAGAGAACAGTCTATGACTTGGGTGGCTGGAGTCTTCTGACACGCCTGGTATAGAGGTCCTGGATGGCAGGGAGGTCAGCCCCAGTGATGTGCTGGGCCGTACGTACTACCCTCTGTAGCGCCTTGCTGTTGGATGCCAAGCATTTGCCATATCAAGCGGTGATGCAGCCAGTCAAGATGCACACAATGGTGCAGCTGTAGAACTTTTTGAGGAACTGAGGGCCCATGCCATATATTTTGAGCCTCTTCATGGTGAAGAGGCGTTATTGTGCCCTCTTCACGACTGTGTTGGTGTGTGGAGCACGATAGATCCTTAATGATGTGGATACAGAGGAACTTGAAGCTCTTGACCCGCTCTACTACAGCCCCATCGATGTGAATGGGGGTGTGTTAGGCCCTCCGTTTCCTGTAGTCCACGATCAGCTCTTTTGTCTTGCTGAAGTTGAGGGGGAGATTGTTGTCCTGGCACCACACTGCCAGTTGTCTGACCTCCTCCCTATAGGCTGTGTCATCGTCGTTGGTTATCAAGCCTACCACCGTCGTGTCATCAGCAAACTTAATGATGGTGTTGGAGTCGTGTGCGGCCAGGTTACCTTGGCTTTCTTGGGCACAGGGACTTTGGTGGTCTGCTTGAAACATGTCAGTATTACAGACTGGGTCAGCGAGAGGTTGAAAATGTCAGTGAAGACACTTTCCAGCTCCTCAGTGCCTGCTCTGAGTATGCGTCCTAGTAATCCATCTGGCCCTGCGGCCTTGTGAATGTTAACCTGTTTAAAGGCCTTACCCACAGTCGTCCGGAACAGCTGGTGCTCTCATGCATGGTTCAGTGTTGCTTGCCTCGAAGCGAGGATAGAAAGCATTTAGCTCATCTGGTAGGCTAGCGTCACTGGGCAGCTCGCGGCTGGGTTTCCCTTTGTAATCCATGATAGTTTGCAAGCCCTGCCACATCCAACGAATGTCAGAGCCAGCGTAATAGGATTCAATCTTAGTCCTGTATTGACGCTTTGCCTGTTTGATGGCTTGTCGGAGGTCGTAGCGGGATTTCTTATAAGTATCCGGATTAGTGTCCCACACCGTGAAAGCGGCAGCTCTAGCTTTCTGGTTGGGATATGTGCTCATGATCACTGTGGGGAAGACGTCATCGATGCACTTATTAATGAAGCCGGTGACTGATGTGGTAAATTCCTCAATGCCATCGTATTAATCCCCGAACATTTTCCAGTCTGTGCTAGCGAAACAGTCCTGTAGCTTTGCCTCTGCTTCATCGGACCACTTCCGTATTGAGCGCGTCACTGGTATTTCCTGTTTGCTTGTATGCAGGAATCAGGAGGATAGAGTTATGGTCAGACTTGCCAAATGGAGGGCGAGGGACAGCTTTGTAATTGTTTCTGTGTGTGGAGTAAAGGTGATCTAGAGTTTTGTCGCCTCTAGTTGCACAGGTGACATGCTGGTATAAATGAGGTAAAACAAATTTCAGTTTCCCTGCAATAGAATCACCAGCCACTAGGAGTGCCACCTCTGGATGAACATTTTCTTGTTTACTTATGGCCTTATACAGCTCGTTGAGTGCCAGGATTGGTTTGTGGCGGTAAATAGCCAGCTGGTCCTCTGTAGCTCAGTTGGTAGAGCCTGGTGCTTGTAATGTCAGGATACTGAGTTTGATTCCCAGGACCATCCGTACGTGAAAATGCACGATTGTAAATCGCTTTAGATAAAAGTGTCTGCTAAATGGCATATATTATTATTATGAAAAATATAGATGAAAACTCTCTTGGTAAATAGTATGGTCTACAGTTTATCATGAGGTACTCTAACTCAGGTGAGCATAACCTCGAGACTTTAATATTAGAGATCGTGCACCAACTGTAGTTAACAAAGAGACACACACCACCTCCCTTGAGCATACCCGAGGCTGCTGTTCTGTCCTGCCAATGCATAGAAAAACCAGCTATATGTATATTATCCATGTCCTTATTCAGCCACGACTCCGAATAACATAGGATATTACAGTTCTTCAGGTCCCGTTGATAGGATAGTCTCGATTGGAGTTTGTCCAGTTTGTTCTCCAGTGATTGTACACTCGCCAATAGAACAGAGGGTAGAGGAGGTTTATTTACTTGCCGACATAGTCGGCCTCTCTAACGCCATCTCTTCCTTTTCCGAGTCTCTGGGATTAGGGCCTGGTCCAGGGTGAGCAGTATGTCCTGCGCCACCGACTCTCTGAAGTAGAAATCTTCATCCAAATCAAGGTTAGTGATCGCTGTTCTGATGTCCAAAAGCTCTTTTCGGTCATAGGAAACGATGGCGAAAACATAATGTACAAAAAAAAGTCAAGATCACCGCAAAAGAACATACAAAATAGCATAATTAGTCAGGAGTCCGTAAAACAGCAGCTATCCATTGCAGCGCCATTCTTCTCAGCCATCCACTAGCAGCACGGTGTCAGCAGGCATTTCACAGTGTCATGATAGTGTGAGGGCCGTGTGCTGTGTGCTTACAGACAGCTGATCACATGAGCCAAGCCTGACTTGGACCAGCAAGCCAGAAGGTGTATAATTGACCCACATACACATGCTGTAGTCGAAAACCACATAATTTACATCCCTACTTAGAGACAGCCACTGTTGTTCTATCCTTTATCTTATCAGATTCACTATGAGATTCTTCCAAGGAGTAGTAGCTACCTCTGTCAAATGTAATCTAGCAAACCTAATCTTCATCTCTAAATTGAAGTTTTATTTTCTATCTCTAGTGTGCCACTCAGGGCACTGTATGTGTGCTAGTGTATGCGACCAACAGATGGTGCTGTAGCCACACTGTTTTAGTTTCTGGTTGTGCAGCCAGTGACACACAGAGATTGGAGTTGCTTTGTCTTCATGATGGAGCTGAGATGAGTGGCTAAGTATGTCCTCTGGGACGCTGTTGTGATGGCAGCTTAGCAGTCAACCAGCCAGCCAGCCAATCAGACTCCAACATGAGATGCTCTCCTCTCTCAAACCATAGCAGCTGCTGCTGCCGCCAGGATCATTGGCCCATTACCGTGTCACCGTGGAGAAGAGAGGAGAGGACATTACATAAATTAGTTCCTCTTTTTGAGGACCATGGTCTGTTTCTGTTTCTTCATTTTCACCTCTTGGTGCTGCTCAAGATTCAAGAAGCAATGAGGGCATTCAGCTTATCACTGGCTCCAGGTCATCTATAAATCACTTCTAGGCAAATCCCCGCCTTATCTTAGCTTATTGGTCACCATAGCAACACCCACCCGTAGTATGCATTCCAGCAGGTATATCTCACTGGTCATCCCCAAAGCCAACACCTTTGGTCGCCATTCCTTCCAGTTCTCTGCTGCAAATGACTGGAACGAACTGCAAAAATCTCTGAAGCTGGAGACACTTATCTTCCTCACTATCTTTAAGCATCAGTTGTCAGAGCATCTTACCAATCACTGCACCTGTACACAGCCCATCTGTAATTAGCCCACCCAACTACCTCATCCCCATATTGTTATTTACATTGTTATTTATTTTGCTCATTTGCACCCCAGTATCTCTATTTGCACATCATCTTCTGCACATCTATCACTCCAGTGTTAATACTAAATTATAATTGTAATTATTTTGCACTATGGCCTATTTATTGCCTTACCTCCATAACTTACTACATTTGCACACACTGTATATAGATTTTCTATTGTGTTATTGACTGTACGTTTTTGTTTATTCCATATGTAACTCTGCGTTGTTGTTGTTTTTACCATAGTGCTTTGCTTTGTCTTAGCCAGGTCACAGTTGTAAATGAGAACTTGTTCTCAACTGGCTTACCTGGTTAAATAAAGGTTAAATAAAAAATAAAAAATTAAAGAAAATCGGCATGGACTCTGATAGGCTAAAATCACTGACCTATTTTGGGTGGTTTAATATTGGGTTAAATGGGGTGAATTTACATAATTTCAGTGAACTGCAGCACAACCTATAGTACTATAAACCTGTATGGATGAAATTGATTTTTATCCTCAGTTGATTTTTATGATTTTTATCCTTGGTCAGTTTAAACTATATCCCCCTTTTTTTTATAGCATTCAAGGCAAGGCAGTAATAAGTGGACCACTTCTGTGTGTCTGCTCTTGCTACAGTGACTCAGGACTAGACTGTGTGTACAAACCCTGTTTTCAACTCTCCTTCAAACTCAAAGCTGCAGCCAGCAGGGATTACAGGAGTGGTTTGTGTGTTTATTCTCTTTGGTGATCCTCCTCCAGTCCAAACAGAAGGTCCTACATGACGCAGCAGACTGGGGATGCGTGCCAAATGGCACTGATATAGTATATAGTGCACTACTTTTGACCAGGGCCCATCCTATTCCCCATGTAGTGCTATTTCCATTAAATTCCCTATATTCCCTATATTTATGGTTGCACTAAAACATTCAATCATCCAGGCTGTGTCCCAAACGGCACTCCATTCCCTACATGGGGCCTATGGGCCCTGGTCAAAAGTAGTGCACTATAAAGGGATTTGGGAAGCAGTCTCCTTTAGGACCCCTAGCCTGACCTCCCCTGGGTAGAGTCAGTCAGTACTATCAGCACCTTGATCTGGATATTTTCATATAAAACGTTAGGATTATGATTATTCCACTCTTCAGTTTTAGGTGTGGTGTGCTTGATTCATATATGCCTCCTGTGTGGGGCTTGAGTGAATCCAGCGTCCCTGTCTGTCAGTTTATAGAAGATGAGGTAGGAACAGGGGGAATGTGTTTCTGGAGAAGACGTAAGCAGGAGGACATGAAAAAGACGTTAGAAATCTCATAAGATGTCATGTTTGTAAACACCTTGTAAAAGATGTTTAGAACCAAGGTATTTCTCAGGCCAGCAAACATAACCCTGTTGTCCCAGTAACTGTCTGGTAGTTTAGACAAAACAGTGGGATTAATGTTCCAAAGAACGTGTTTTTAGAACACAAGGCCAAGAATTTCAGATTTGAAGAAGAACAGAGACGGTAGTTATGAAGGCTGTTGCGAAGGCTTTTTTACATGGCCAGGTTTGGACTGTAGCAGTCCTGAGGTCTTCCCGATTTCTACCCCACTGAACACCTCTTATTCTCACTCAAAATTCCAGCTCCTGTTCTGCTGAATATTGAATACAGACCCCACGTCCCTTGTCCTTCCCAGCCAGCAGTACTCGATATGAGGGAAAGCTACCCTACCCACGCGTCTAGCTGCCTGCCAGGCACAAGTCACCAGAAAGTTGTCTGTCATATTCATTTTCAGTGAGATTAGCTCTGTGGCCACACTGATTGGCCCCAAAAGTGAGCTCAGAGCACACACACACGTGCATGCGTGTGTGTGCATGCGGCCGTATGTGTGCGCGTGTTTGTGCATGTGTGTCTGAGCCGAACTGATGTGTGTGGAACTCTGAGACTTCTCATTCATTCACACAGACAGGGAAAAACAGGAAGAGGGTTGGTCCACACGCCCAAATAAGGTTACAATGTGTGACTGATCTGTTTCCCACTTCTTCTTGTGTGTTGAAGACTATAATGTGGTTTGGGCAGTACGCAGTATACTCAATAATCTCTGGCTGCCTCCAAAATGGGACCCTATTCCCTTTATTGTGCACTATATGGGGACTAGGGTGCCATTTGAGATGTAGCCTCTTCTGTCTTCTCACGTCAAAGAACAGCAGGAGCTTTTAAGAGATACAACTGTTGGGAACAAGCAGTTAGTCAGCCATGAATATAAACTTCACCTAGTCAGCCTTGGATAATGGATATAAACTGCCATGACGCTAACAGAACAGCTCTTCATAAACATGTGTTTTCTGTTCAACGACATGATCGGTATTTTAACAGGAACTTTGAAAACGTAATTGTGGTTTTATATTCTCATCATAGTCTGGAGTATTCAGGGTTTGTTGAAGGGTTCAATAGGCACGTAGGACTCACTGAGTGAATCACTGAACGTGTAGAAAATGCCAGAACAGAATATAAAGTGGTAACACTCAATAAGATTGATTTCTTCTGACTGAGGGCTATAACTTTATGAGTATTTAAAGAAAGCATTTCAAACTGTCAAGTAGAGAATGTAACATGGTGTCTATCAGGCTCTCGGGTTCAATTTCCATTGGAGCATCCTTCAGGTTTTGACAGCGCTGGCGACTCTGTGGACCGATTTCACAATAAAGTCTCTTGACTTGAAGTTTTTCTCCCCCGCACTTTCTACCAACATGATCTCACAAGAGAACTAGCAAATTCCTACTCTTGAATACTTGAGAGTGACCAACTGGAAACACACTGGTTGAATCAATGTTGTTTCCAAGTCATTTAAATGAAATTATGTTGAACCAACATGGAATAGACATTGAATTGACCTCTGTACCCAGGGGGGATGCTTGACTGTCCATTCTCACATTGTATCTCATAAACCCTATTAAAGGAGTGTCACGGATTCAGCCGAGGCTGCTCCTTGCTCGGGCAGGCTTCGGCGTTTGTCGTCACCGGAGTACTAGCTGCTACCGATCTATGTTTCTGGGCTCTACTTGTTTTGTCTTCATTGTACACACCTGGTTCCCATTATGTCTATGATTTGTTCCCTATTTAACCCTCTGGCTCCCACTGTGTTGTGTGCTTGTTTGTTCTATGTTTGGTGTTATCAACTGGTGAGCGTGATTGTCCTCCCAGCGTGGAGTTTATGTTCATTTGTTATTTACGAGTAAAGTACGTTGTCTACTAGCTCTGTGTCCTGCGCCTGACTCCGTCCTAACGCTACACACTGACGCCTGACAGAAACACGCACCTCAAATGGAGTCAGCAGGTACATTCATTCCTTCCGGATCAGTGGAGGAACGCGTCCAACAGCAGGCGACCATGATACAGACTCTCGGCACAGCAATGGAGCGCGTGTTGAACACCATGGAGCGATGGGAGAGAGGGGTTTTTCCTACACCTCCTCCAACTACACAGCAACCCACACCGCTGTCCACCCCTTCGTCACCTGGGTCCAGTGGGATTCGGCTCTCGCTCCTGAGGGCATATGCCGGGTGCCAGAGTTTTCTGCTCCAGGTAGAGCTCTACCTGGCTACCATCCATCTGGCTCCCTCGGGATACGAGAGCGTGTCCGCCCTCATCTCCTGTCTGTCGAGGAGAGCGCTCGAGTGGGCCAACGCCGAGTGGAGAGGAATAGACGCGGCGTCTGTGCGCTATGAAGATTTCACCCGCCGCCTCTGGGCGGTATTTGATCATCCAATGGAGGGAAGAGCGGCGGGGGAACATCTGTTCCACCTCAGACAGGGGAAGAGGAGCGCACAGAACTTTGCACTGGACTTCAGGACCCTGGCTGCCAGTGCGGGATGGAATGAGAGGGCCCTGACTGACCACTACCGATGCAGCCTACGGGAGGACGTTTGTCGGGAGCTGGCCTGCAGGGACACCACCCTTAACCTGGACCAGCTGGGGGATATGTCGATAAGGCTGGATAACCTGTTGGCGACCTGCGGACGTACGGATCAGGGTCCATCCATTCCAACCCCCAGCACCTCCGACCCTACACCGATGGAGCTCAGAGGTGCTGCTCTCAGGGAGACCGGAAGGGGGGCCGTCTCCTGCACCAACTGTGGCCGCAGAGGACACACTGCTGGTCGGTGCTGGGGAGGGTCATCAGGGAGTCGAGGCAGCATGCAGATCACTGGTGGACCGTCCCAGGTGAGTAGGCACCCGACTCACCCAGAGCTCCCTGTTGCGCACATGTGTATTGACATTGAATTTCTGGAGTTTTCCCCGCATTCCCAGCATAAGGCGCTCGTAGATTCAGGCGCAGCTGGGAACTTTATTGATCATAAGTTTTCCCGTAGTTTAGGGATTCCTATTGTTCCTGTTGATGTGCCCTTCCCTGTACATGCCTTAGATAGTCGCCCTTTAGGGTCAGGCCTGATTAGGGAGGTCACAGCTCCACTCTGGATGAAAACGCAGGAGGGTCATGAGGAGAGAATTAGTCTCTTTCTGATCGATTCTCCTGCGTTTCCAGTGGTGTTGGGGCTTCCCTGGTTGACCTCTCATGACCCCACGATTTCATGGCAACAGAGGGCTCTCAAGGGATGGTCACGTCAGTGCTCGGGGAGGTGTGTAGGTGTTTCCATAGGTGCAACTACGGTGGAAAGTCCAAACCATGTCTCCACTATGCACATTCCCCCCGAATATGCCGATTTGGCACTCGCCTTCTGTAAAAAGAAGTCAATTACCACCCCATCGCCAGGGGGATTGTGCGCTGCACTTCCCCGGAGTCACGTGTATCCTCTGTCACAGGAAGAGACGGCTGCTATGTAAACATATGTCTCCGAATCTCTGGGACAGGGATACATTCGGCCTTCCACTTCACCTGTCTCCTCAAGTTTCTTTTTTGTAAGAAGAAGGATGGAGGTTTACGCCATTGCATTGACTACCGTGGTCTCAATCAGATCACTGTTAAGTACAGTTATCCACTACCTCTCATTGCTAGTATGACGGAGTCATTGCACGGGGCACGCTTCTTCACTAAATTGGATCTCAGGAGCGCGTACAACCTGGTGCGTATCCGGGAGGGAGATGAGTGGAAGACGGCATTTAGTAGCACATCTGGGCACTATGAGTACCTCGTCATGCCGTACGGGTTGATTAATGCTCCATCAGTCTTCCTATCCTTTGTTGATGAGATTTTCAGGGACCTGCACGGACAGGGTGTAGTGGTGTATATAGATGACATTCTCATATACTCCGCTACACGAGACAAGCATGTGTCCCTTGCGCGCAAGGTGCTTGGTTGACTGTTGGAACATGACCTGTACGTCAAGGCGGAGAAATGTCTGTTCTTTCAAAAGTCCGTCTCCTTCCTAGGGCACCACCTGTCCGCATCAGGGGTGGAGATGGAGATTGACAACATTTCGGCCATGCGTAATTGGCCGACTCCAACCACGGTTAAGGAGGTGCAGCGATTCTTAGGGTTTGCCAACTACTACCGGAGGTTTATCCTGGGCTTTGGTCAGGTAGCGGCTCCCATTACCTCCTTGCTGAAGGGGAGACAGATGCGACTGCAGTGGTCAGCTGAAGCGGACAGGGCTTTTGGTCACCTGAAGGACCTTTTTACCTTGGCTCCAGTGCTGGCTCATCCGGATCCCTCCTTGGCATTCACAGTGGAGGTGGACGCGTCCGAGGCTGGGATAGGAACTATACTGTCTCAGCGCTCGGGTACGCCACCAAACCTCCGCACCTGTGCTTTCTTTTCGAAGAAGCTCAGCCTGGCGGAGCGCAACTATGATGTGGGGGACCGGGAGCTGTTAGCTGTGGTTAAGGCTCTGAAAACGTGGAGGCATTGGCTTGAGGGGGCTAAACACCCTCTCCTCATTTTTTCAATCTTAAATAAACATGCCCATTCAAAAAATAACAGAACTAAGAACAGATATAGCCCCTGGTTCTCCTCAGACTTGACTGCCCTTGACCAGCACAAAAACATCCTGTGGCGTACTGCATTAGCATCAAATAGCCCCCGCGACATGCAACTTTTCAGGGAAGTTAGGAACTAATATACACAAGCAGTCAGGAAAGCAAAGGCTAACATTTTCAAACAGAAATTTGCATCCTGTAGCACTAACTCCAAAAAGTTTTGGGACACTGTAAAGTCCATGGAGAATAAGAGCACTTCCTCCCAGCTGCCCACTGCACTGAGGCTAGAAAACACTATCACCACCGATAAATCTACAATAATCGAGAATTTCAACAAGCATTTTGCTACGGCTGGCCATGCCTTCCACCTGGCTAGCACTACCCCGGCCACCAACTCTGCACCCTCCGCTGCAACTTGCCCATGCCCCCCCCCCCACCCCCACCCCCCTTCTCCTTCACACAAATTCAGACAGCTGATGTTCTGAAAGAGCTGCAAAATCTGGACCCCTACAATCAGCTGGGCTAGACAATCTGGACCCTTTCTTTCTAAAACTAGCCGCCGAAATTGTCGCAACCCCTATTACTAGCCTGTTCAACCTCTCTTTCGTAATGTCTGAGATCCCCAGAGATTGGAAAGCTGCCGCGGTCATCCCCCTCTTCAAAGGGGGTGACACTCTAGATCCAAACTGTTACAGACCTATATCCATCCTGCCCTGCCTTTCGAAAGTATTTGAAAGCCAAGTTAACAAACAGATCACCGACCATTTCGAATCCCACCGTACCTTCTCCGCTATGCAATCCGGTTTCCGAGCTGGTCATGGGTGCACTTCAGCCACGCTCAAGGTCCTAAACGATATTATAACCGCGATCGATAATAGACAGTACTGTGCAGCCGTCTTCATCGACCTGGCCAAGGCTTTCGACTCTGTCAACCACCGCATTCTTATTGGCAGACTAAATAGCCTTGGTTTCTCAAATGACTGCCTCTACTGGTTCACCAACTACTTCTCAGAGTTCAATGTGTCAAATCGGAGGGCCTGTTGTCTGGACCTATGGCAGTCTCTATGGGGGTGCCACAGGGTTCAATTCTTGGGCCGACTCTTTTCTCCGTGTATATCAATGATGTCGCTCTTGCTGCTGGTGACTCTCAGATCCACCTCTACGCAGACAACACCATTTTGTATACATCTGGCCCTTCATTGGACACTGTGTTAACAAACCTCCAAACGAGCTTCAATGCCATACAACACTCCTTCAGTAGCCTCAAACTGCTCTTAAACACTAGTAAAACTAAATGCATGCTCTTCAATCGAACGCTGCTGGCACCCGCCCACCCGACTAGAATCACTACTCTCGACGGGTCTGACCTAGAGTATATGGACAACTACAAATACCTAGGTGTCTGGTTAGACTGTAAACTCTCCTTCCAGACTCACATTAAGAATCTCCAATCCAAAGTTAAATCTAGAATCGGCTTCCTATTTCGCAACAAAGCCTCCTTCACTCAAACTGCCAGACTATCCTACCGATCCTTGACTTCGGTGATGTCATTTACAAAATAGCCTCCAACACTCTACTCAGCAAATTGGATGTAGTCTATCACAGTGCCATCCATTTTGTCTCCAAAGCCCCATACACTACCCACCACTGTGACCTGTACGCTCTTGTTGGCTGGTCCTCACTACGTGTTCGTCGTCAAACCCACTGGCTCCAGGCCATCTATAAATCACTGCTAGGCAAATCCCTGCCTTATCTTAGCTCATTGGTCACCATAGCAGCACCCTCCCGTAGTCTGCGCTCCAGCAGGTATATCTCACTGGTCATTCCCAAAGCCAACACCTCCTTTGGCCGCCATTCCTTCCAGTTCTCTGCTGCCAATGACTGGAACGAATTGCAAAAATCTCTGAAGCTGGAGACTCTTATCTCCCTCACTAACTTCAAGCATCAGTTGTCAGAGCACCTTACCGATCACTGCACCTGTACACAGCCCATCTGAAATTAGCCCACCCAACTACCTCATCCCTATATTGTTATTTATTTTGCTCTTTTGCACCCCAGTATCTCTATTTGCACATAATCTCTTGCACATCTAGCATTCCAGTGTTAATACTAATTGTAATTTTTTTGCACTATAGCCTATTTATTGCCTTACCTCCATAACTTGCTACATTTGCACACACTGTATATATATTTTCTGTTGTATTTTTTGACTTTATGTTTTTTTTACCCGACATGTAACTCTGTGTTGTTGTTTTTATCGCACTGCTTTGCTTTATCTTGGCCAGGTCGCAGTTGTAAATGAGAACTTGTTCTCAACTGGCTTACCTGGTTAAATAAAGGTGAAATAAAAAATAAATAAATACATTTTGACTGACCACCGCAATCTGGAGTACATCCGGGCGGCGAGGAGACTGAACCCTCGCCAGGCAAGGTGGGCCATGTTTTTTTACCCGTTTTGTGTTCACCCTTTCTTACAGACCAGGTTCACAGAACACTAAGGCAGACACTCTGTCCCGACTGTATGACACAGAGGAGAGGTCTATGGAGCCCACTCCCATACTTCCGGCTTTGTGTCTTGTGGCACCGGTGGTGTGGGAGGTTGACGCAGACATCGAGCGGGCGTTACGTACAGAGCCCACTCCCCCCCCAGTGTCCAGAGGGTCATATGTACGTGCCGTTAGATGTCCGCGATCCATTGATCTATTGGGCTCACATGTCACACTCCTCTGGTCATCCTGGCATCGGTCGGACAGTGCACTGTCTTAGTGGGAAGTACTGTTGGCCCACCTTAGCTAAGGACGTGAGGGTTTATGTTTCCTCCCGCTCGGTGTGCGCAGGACACCTGCCCAGAGGGAAATTACAACCCCTACCCATTCCACCGATCGGTGGATTTCGTTACGGACCTTCCCCCGTCACAAGGGAACACCACGATCCTGGTCGCTGTGGATCGGTTTTCTAAGTCCTGCCGTCTCATTCCTCTGCCCGGTCTCCCTACGGCCCCACAGACTGCGGAGGCCCTATCTACACACGTCTTCCGGCACTACGGGGTACCTGAGGATATAGTGTCTGATCGGGGTTCCCAGTTCACCTCAAGGGTCTGGAGGGCGTTCATGGAACGTCTTGGGGTCTCGGTCAGCCTGACCTCAGGGTTTCACCCCGAGAGTAATGGGCAGGTGGAAAGAGTAAACCAGGATGTGGGTAGGTTTCTGCGGTCCTATTGCCAGGACTGGCCGGGGGAGTGGTCGGTTTTCATCCCCTGGGCAGAGATGGCCCAAAACTCACTCCGCCACTCCTCCACTAACCTTACTCCATTTCAATGTGTATTAGGTTATCAGCCGGTCCTGGCACCATGGCATCAGAGCCAGATCGAGGCACCTGCGGTGGATGAATGGTTTCGGCGCTCGGAGGAGACCTAGAACGCTGCCCATGTACGCCTGCAACGGGCCATCATGCGACAAAAGGCGAGCGCCGACCGCCACCGCAGTGAGGCCCCGGTGTATGCACCGGGGGACCGGGTCTGGCTCTCGACCCGAAACCTGCCCCTTCGCCTGCCCTGCCGGAAGCTGGGTCGGTGGTTTGTGGGGCCATTTAAAGTCCTGAGGAGATTGAACAAGGTTTGTTATAGGTTACAGCTTCCTCCTGAGTATCGTATTAACCCCTCGTTCCATGTGTCTCTCCCCAGGCCGGTGGTAGCTGGTCCACTCCAGGAGTCTGAGGTACGGGAGGTTCCTCCGCCCCCACTGGACATCGAGGGGGCACCGGCGTACTCGGTCCGTTCCATCCTGGATTCGAGACGTCGGGTGGGGGGCCTGCAGTATCTCGTACCTCAGACTATCTCGGTCCGGAGGAACGGTGCTGCGTCCCTAGGAGGGACATCCTCGATCCCTCCATGTTGAGGGATTTCTACCGTCGTCATCCAACTCACCCTGCGCCGCGTCCTCCTGTCTGTCCCCGAGGCCGGAGGGGTACTGTCACGGATTCAGCCTCCTTGCTCGGGCAGGCTTCAGCGTTCGTCGTCACTGGAGTACTAGCTGCTACTTGTTTTGTCTTCATTGTACACACCTGGTTCCTATTATGTCTATGATTTGTTCCCTATTTAACCCTCTGGCTCCCACTGTGTTGTGTGCGTGTTTGTTCTATGTTTGGTGTTATCGACTGGTGAGCGGGATTGTCCTCCCTGCGTGGAGTTTATGTTCATTAGTTATTTACGAGTAAAGTACGTTGTCTACTAGCTCTGTGTCCTGTGCCTGACTCCGTCCTACCGCTACACACTGACGCCTGACAAGGAAAAGTTTACCCAAAATCCAGAAACTCCCAAGTGATTCCATACATTGAAACTAGTTCAGTGGAGTTTGCCCTCTCCCTCTTGCTCTCCCTGTAGTGCTGTACTGAAACAGCTGCAAAAACGGGTCACATAGCTTGTGACGTTGCTGGATGCAGGCCTTGCTCTGATCCGTTGCCAGTGAATTCATGATTCAGAAATCGGCGACGTGTGGACAAATTAGTTGTTTTATTGAAAGTGTATGGCCGAATCAGCTATTTTTGTCAAAAGTACTATCAGTTTTGGCCTTGCTGCTATTCCAGTTTCAACTGTTCTGCCTGCGGCTACGAAACCCCTACCTGTCCCAGACCTGCTGTTTTCAACTCTAAATGATCGGCTATGAAAAGCCAACTGAGAGACCTGAGCCCTAGGACCATACGTCGGGACTACCGGCCGTGGTGACTCCTTGCTATCCCCAGTCCGCCTGGCCTTGCTGCTATTCCAGTTTAAACTGTTCTGCCTGCGGTTATGGAACCCCTACCTGTCCCAGACCTGCTGTTTTAAACTCTAATGATCGGCTATGAAAAGCCAACTGAGATTTATTCCTGATTATTATTTGACCATGCTTGTCACTTATGAACATTTTTGAACATCTTGGCATGGTTCTGTTATAATCTCCACCCGGCACAGCCAGAAGAGGACTGGCCACCCCTCATAGCCTGGTTCCTCTCTAGGTTTCTTCCTAGGTTTTGCCTTTCTAGGGAGTTTTTCCTAGCCACCGTGCTTCTACACCTGCATTACTAGCTGTTTGGGGTTTTAGGCTGGGTTTCTGTACAGCACTTCGAGATATTAGCTGATGTAAGAAGGGCTATATAAAATAAAATTGATTGATTGATTGAGTTTTGAGTCAGGAAATGTGTACTTTTCCACCTAAAACATTTGCGATTATTTTATATCATTATTTTATGTAACCAACTGCCACAGCAGCGGAGATGGGTAACAACTGCACATGTGGGCTCTCTGGGAATCCCTGCTACATAGAAACTGCATCTTATGCAAAGATTTTTTGGGTGGAGAAGTGAAGACAGCGTTACACATTAGTTATACAAAGTAAACAACAACATACAAATATGTCTGAAGACGGAAACTTACGAGTGATGAAGAAAACTACTGGAGTGGTGCCCATGGTGTTGTCGAACCGTATATATTTGAGCTTGAGTATTTGGATGGAGAATTGAAGCAAATTGAGCTTCAGATGGCAGCTGCCACTCTAGCCACTGAAGCCGCAGCAGTAGCTGGACCACAGCTCCAACCCATGCCCAGGATCAACACAGACTGGTGGTGCAATTGTGGCAATTGTGGCAACACATGACTACAATTCTTACAGAGATGGAGGAACGTAATGATGATGAGGAGCAGTTAGTTTGCTTTTGTGACTATGGGGATATTGCTGCCCAACATAAACTCTGGTGTCCTGGGAAAAAATATCTGTATTACAAAAACTAATTGGAAACGCACTGCTGTTCCAGTTGGGTCAAATGGACAGTTATCTAACGAGTAAGTAGCTAAACTTTACTTTATTGAATGATCACTTATCATAAACCTCTATGAACAGGCCGTTAGTGGTTTTTATGTCTTCACATTAGCCCAAAACACTCTATAACCTACAGTTGAAGTCAGAAGTTTACATACACTTAGGTTGGAGTCATTCAAACTCGTTTTTCAACCACTCCACAAATGTCTTGTTAACAAACTATAGTTTTGGCAAGTCAGCTAGGACATCTACTTTGTGCATGACACAAGTAATTTTTTTAACAGCTTGGAAAATTCCAGAAAATGATGTCATGCTTTAGAAGCTTCTGATAGGCTAATTGACATCATTTGAGTCAATTGGAGTTGTACCTGTGGATGTATTTCAAGGCCTACCTTCAAACTCAGTGGCTCTTTGCTTGACATCATGGGAAAATCAATAGAAATCAGCCAAGACCTCAGAAAAAAAATTGTAGAACTCCACAAGTCTGGTTCATCCTTGGGAGCAATTTCCAAATGCCTGAAGGTACCACGTTCATCTGTACAAACAATAGTACGCAAGTATAAACACCATGGGACCACGCAGCCGTCATACCGCTCAGGAAGGAGACGCATTCTGTCTATTAGAGATTAACGTACTTTGGTTTGAAAAGTGCAAATCAATCCCAGAACAACAGCAAAGGACCTTGTGAAGATGCTGGAGGAAACAGGTACAAAAGTATCTTTATCCACAGTAAAACGAGTCCTATATCGACATAACCTGAAAGGCCGCTCAGCAAGGAAGAAGCCACTGCTCCAAAACCGCCATAAAAAAGCCAGACTACGGTTTGCAACTGCACATGGGGACAAAGATCATACTTTTTTGAGAAATGTTCTCTGGTCTGATGAAGCAAAAATAGAACTGTTTGCCCATAATGACCATCGTTATGTTTGGAGGAAAATGGGGGCGGCTTGCAAGCCAAAGAACACCATCCCAACCGTGAAGCACGGGGGTGGCAGCATCATGCTGTGGGGGTGCTTTGCTGCAGGAGGGACTGGTGCACTTCACAACATAGACAGCATCATGAGGAAGGAAAGTTATGTGGATATATTGAAGCAACACTAAGTGGATCACGTCGGGTGAGGTTGTGTTTTCTCTAGCAGGAGGTAAGCTTGGCTTCTTATATGGTGTTGAGTAAAGCTTAAACCATGTATTTAGATTGTAGGTAGGTATTGTAGTTAGGTATTGTAGGTAGTTTATTTAGGTAGTTATTGTAGGTAATTATAGGTAATTATTGTAGGTAAGTATTGTATTCGAGTGAGCCCGGAGAAGCACGAGGCTAGCTAACCTAGCGGGTAGCTACTGGTAACTTTTAGCAACTGTAGTAAAGCTTAAACCATGTATTTAGATTGTAGTTAGGTATTGTAGGTAGTTTATTTAGGTAGTTATTGTAGGTAATTATTGTAGGTAAGTATTGTATTCGAGTGAGCCCGGTGAAACACGAGGCTAGCTAACCCACTGCCTGGACCGATAGAGCTAGCTAGCTAGCGGGTAGCTACTGGTAACTTTTAGCAACGGTGGATAGTTGTTTCCAATGTTATTTCACGCTTAAGAGTACCTGTAATTAAGCCAGCTAGCTACCTACCATTCAGCTGTTTTTCTAACCTCATTATCTGAAGCATTAACGATAGGTAGTTAGTAGCTACTGTACTTAATTACAGCTACTGATTGCAGAAAACCAATGTCTTCTTGTCTGCCACCCAGACAGCTGGCGTCGGGTAAGTTTGGCTTTATGCATAGCTTGGGCTTTGTCGAGTAAGGCTTAAACTATGTATTTAGATTGTAGTTGGGTATTGTAGCTAGGCATCGTGGGTTGTTGTGGGTAGTTGTTGTATGTAGTTATTGTAGGTTACTTTTGTATTCGGCGGTGCCGGGTGTAGCACGAAGCTAGCTAGCTAACTCACCTCCTGGACTAGCTGGCGAGTAGCTATTAGCAACGGTAGCAACTAAATACAATATCCTTTTAGCCAGCAAAGTCAACACAGCAGCCATTGCTAGCTAGCCAACACTACCAGCTAGCTGTACTGTAGTAGCTAAATACAATATCTTTGTGCTAGCTAGCCAACGTTTAATTATTGCTGCGTTATGAAAGAACTAGACACGGACACGAATTATCTGTTTAGTGTGTTAACACACTATTGGTAGTTTGTTGTAACCAAGTATTGGTGCTAAACTGTGTGTTAATGGATGCTAGCATGCTAGTTAGCTATGGCGTCATAGTTAGCTAGCTGAATAAAGTAAGTTGAGTCTATTCCTTGAAACATTGAACCGCTGTAGTTTACAACAATTCTAATTTCTAAAGTGGAAGTTGGGAGAGTTTTATTCGGGTGGTTCAGTGAAACAATTATAGTTTCTGAGGTGGAAGTTGGGAGAGTTATATTTTTTTGGTGAGGGAGGCCCTCCTCTCTCCTTTCCCAGATGTTTAGTTAATTTCATTCCGATCTCCTCTGCATTATTGTAGCCATCTGCTACAGCCTGTCAACTATGCCTCTGCCTATCCCTGTTCTCTCCTCTCCGCACAGGCTACACAAACGCCTCACACCGCGTGGCTGCTGCCTCTCTAACCTGGTGGTCCCTACACGCACCACACACCTGGAGTTCCAGGTCTCAGGCAGCCTCTGGAACTGTCGTTCTGCTGCCAACAAGGCTGACTTCATCCCAGCCTATGCTACCCTCCAGTCCCTCGACTTCCTGGCGCTGACGGAAACATGGATTACCACTGAAAACACTGCTACTCCTACTGCTCTCTCCTCGTCTGACCATGTGTTCTCGCATACCCCGAGAGCATCTGGTCAGAGGGGTGGTGGCACAGGAATCCTCATCTCTCCCAAGTGGTCATTCTAAATTTTTCCCCTAACCCATCTGTCTATCTCCTCATTTGAATTCCACGCTGTCACAGTCACTAGCCCATTTAAGCTTAATATCCTTGTCATCTATCGCCCTCCAGGTTCCCTTGGAGAGTTCATCAATGAGCTTGACGCCTTGATAAGTTCCTTTCCTGAGGATGGCTCACCCCTCACAGTTTTGGGGGATTTCAACCTCCCTACGTCTACATTTGACTCATTTCTCTCTGCCTCCTTCTTTCCACTCCTCTCCTCTTTTGACCTCACCCTCTCACCGTCCCCCCCTACTCACAAGGCAGGCAATACGCTTGACTTCATCTTTACTAGATGTTGCTCTTCTACTAATCTCACTGCAACTCCCCTCCATGTCTCCGACCACTACTTTGTATCCTTTTCTCTCTCGCTCTCCTCCAACACTACTCACTCTGCCCCTACACAGATGGTAATGCGCCGCCGCAACCTTCGCTCTCTCTCTCCCACTACTCTCTCCTCTTCCATCCTATCATCTCTTCCCTCTGCTCAATCCTTCTCCCTCCAATCTCCTGATTCTGCCTCCTCAACCCTCCTCTCCTCCCTTTCTGCATCCTTTGACTCCCTGTGTCCCCTATCCTCCCGGCTGTCTCGGTCCTCCCCTCCAGCTCCGTGGCTTGATGACTCATTGCGAGCTCACAGAACAGAGCTCCGGGCAGCTGAGCAGAAATGGAAGAAAACTAAACTCCCTGCCGACCTGGCATCTTTTCACTCCCTCCTCTCTACATTTTATTCATCTGTTTCTGCTGCTAAGGCCACTTTCTACCACTCCAAATTCCAAGCATCTGCCTCTAACCCTAGGAAGCTCTTTGCCACATTCTCCTCACTGCTGAATCCTCCCCCCCCCCCTCCTCCCTCTCTGTGGATGACTTCGTCAACCACTTTGAAAAGAAGGTTGACGACATCCGATCCTCGTTTGTTAAGTCTAATGACACTGCTGGTCCTGCTCACACTGCCCTACCCTATGCTTTGACTTCTTTCTCCCCTCTCTCTCCAGATAAAATCTTGCGACTTGTGACTGCAGGCCGCCCAACAACCTGCCCGCTTGACCCCATCCCCTCCTCTCTTCTCCAGACCATCTCCGGTGACCTTCTCCCCTACCTCACCTCGCTGTTCAACTCATCCTTGACCGCTGGCTATGTCCCTTCCGTCTTCAAGAGAGCGAGAGTTGCACCCCTTCTCAAAAAACCAACACTCGATCGCACTGATGTCAACAACTACAGACCAGTATCCCTTCTTTCTTTTCTTTCCAAAACTATTGAGCGTGCCGTCTTTAGCCAACTCTCTTGCTATCTCTCTCAGAATGACCTTCTTGATCCAAACCAGTCAGGTTTCAGGACTGGTCATTCAACTGAGACTGCTCTTCTCTGTGTCACGGAGGCTCTCCGCACTGCTAAAGCTAACTCTCTCTCCTCTGCTCTTGTCCTTCTAGACCTGTCTGCTGCCTTTGATACTGTGAACCATCAGATCCTCCTCTCCACCCTCTCCGAGCTGGGCATCTCTGGCGCGGCTCACTCCTGGATTGCGTCCTACCTGACCGGTCGCTCCTACCAAGTGGCGTGGCGAGAAGCTGTCTCTGCACCACGTGCTCTCACCACTGGTGTCCCCCAGGGCTCAGTTCTAGGCCCTCTCCTTTTCTCCCTATACACCAAGTCACTTGGCTCTGTCATATCCTCACATGGCCTCTCCTATCATTGCTACGCTGACGATACACAACTAATCTTCTCCTTTCCCCCTTCTGATAACCAGGTGGCGAATCGCATCTCAGCATGTCTGGGAGACATATCAGTATGGATGACGGATCACCACCTCAAGCTGAACCCTGGCAAGACGGAGCTGCTCTTCCTCCCGGGGAAGGACTGCCCGTTCCATGATCTCGCCATCACGGTTGACAACTCCGTTGTGTCCTCCTCCCAGAGTGCGAAGAGCCTTGGCGTGACCCTGGAAAACACCCTGTCGTTCTCCGCTAACATCAAGGCGGTGACCCGATCCTGCAGGTTCATGCTCTACAACATTCGGAGAGTACGACCCTGCCTTACACAGGAAGCGGCACAGGTCCTAATCCAGGCACTTGTCATCTCCCGTCTGGATTACTGCAACTCGCTGTTGGCTGGGCTCCCTGCCTGTGCCATTAAACCCCTACAACTCATCCAGAATGCCGCAGCCCATCTGGTGTTCAACCTTCCCAAGTTCTCTCACGTCACCCCCCTCCTCCGCACACTCCACTGGCTTCCAGTTGAAGCTCGCATCTGTTACAAGACCATGGTGCTTGCCTATGGAGCTGTGAGGGGAACGGCACCTCCGTACCTTCAGGCTCTGATCAGTCCCTACACCCAAACGAGGGCATTGCGTTCATCCACCTCTGGCCTGCTGGCTCCCCTTCCTCTGCGGAAGCATAGTTCCCGCTCAGCCCAGTCAAAACTGTTCGCTGCTCTGGCACCCCAATAGTGGAACAAGCTCCCTCACGACGCCAGGACAGCGGAGTCACTCACCACCTTCCGGAGACATTTGAAACCCCACCTCTTTAAGGAATACCTGGGATAGGATAAAGTAATCCTTCTACCCCCCCCCCCCCCCCGCCAAAAAAATAAATAAATAAATAAATAAATAAAATAAAAATTGTAAAGTGGTTATCCCACTGGCTATAGGGTGAATGCACCAATTTGTAAGTCGCTCTGGATAAGAGCGTCTGCTAAATGACGTAAATGTAAATGTAAATCTCAAGACATCAGTCAGGAAGTTAAAGCTTGGTTGCAAATGGGTCTTCCAAATGGCAAATGACCCCAAGCATATTTCCAAAGTTGTGGCAAAATGGCTTAAGGACAACAAAGTCAAGGTATTGGAGTGGCCATCACAAAGCCCTGACCTCAATCCTATAGAAAATGTGTGGGCAGAACTGAAAAAGCGTGTGCGAGCAAGGAGGTCTACAAACCTGACTCAGTTACACCAGCTCTGTCAGGAGGAATGGGCCAAAATTCCCTAACCCTAACCCAACTTATTGTGGGAAGCTTGTGGAAGGCTACCCGAAACGTTTGACCAAAGTTAAATAATTTAAAGGCAATGCTACCAAATACTAATTGAGTGTATGTAAACTTCTGACCCACTGGGAATGTGATGAAAGAAATAAAATATGAAATAAATCATTCTCTCTACTATTATTCTGACATTTCACATTCTTAAAATAAAGTGGTGATCCTAACTGACCTAAGACAGGGAATTTATACTAGGATTAAATGTCAAAACTGATTTTAAATGTATTTGGCTAAAGTGTATGTAAACTTCCGACTTCAACTGTATGTTTATTTATCACAATGTTTTTGGGATAGTCTATTCTGCAATGTAAGGTAACACAATGTATATTGTCTCTCAACCCCCCCCTGTCATAAATACATAGGGAATATATGCTAACCTGTAGAGCACATAGGCCTATATGTCTACATGTGCAATGGTAATAACACCATAAAAACACCTTGAACGTCAAGAATCAGGCTAGGCTACATACCTCTGTACACTTGCGTTCTCTTCTCAAACGTGCCTTTGTATTTTGGCCAGATCCAGTCTATGGAAACACAGTAGCAACAGCTGTATCTTTTAGTATTCTTCGGTTTTCTGTCCCCATAATTTCAGTTTGCATATCTCATTAATGTGCATCGTCACGGAAGTGCTTGCTACACACACGCAGTGATGCAAGGTTGGCTGCAGGAGTATTTGCATCGTATTTACTATTTAGAATTGCTGTTAACCATCTTCTGCATCTCTCCATATCTTTTAGTGGAAAAAAGTGAAATTTGGTGCCTTCTTCCCTTGATTTCTTGTATAAAATGCAGCCGAACACCAGCTTACTCTTGCTGCCATCTCTTTACCTGTGAATGCCTACCTCTATCAACTTTCACACCACCTCCTTCTCACCCCCCAAAAAATGGAATCTATGACATCAAGCTCCATATAAGAGCATATTGTGGTGTTTCTACATAGCAGGGTCTCCCCCACTAGGGAGCCCAAGTGCAGTTGCTATCCATCTCCGCTGCTGTGGCAGTCAGCGACATAAAATAATGATATAAAATCATTGTAAATGTTTTAGGTGGAAAAGTACACATTTCCTGACTCAAAACCGATAGTACTTTTGACAAAAATATCTAATTCGGCCATACGCTTTCAATAAAACAACACATTTGTCCACATTTCGTGGATTTCTGAATCATGAATTCACTGGCAACGGAGCGACGCGAGTCCTGCATCCAGCAACATCACGAGTCACGTGACCCGTTTTTGCAGCAGTTTCAGTACAGCACTACAGGGATAAACTCCATTTACCTAGTTTCAATGTATGGAATCACTTGGGAGTTTCTGGATTTTGTGTAAACTTCTCTTTTAAGGGCAAGGCATGGGACTGGCAGTCAGCAAAAAGCTGTACAGATCAGATCAGTGTGTAGAAAGGATGAGACCTGGGTTCAAATACTATTTGAAATCTTTCAAACACTGAGCATTTGCTTTAGCCTGCCTGGAGTACCAGATGGATGGGGTTTGCTGTTTTAGGACTATTCTATTGGTTCCATTGTGCCAGACAAGCTCAATCAAGCACAGCTTAAGTATTTGAAATGATTTAAAATAGTATTTGATCCAAGTCCTGTTCTACGCCATGTGAACAGGGACGGGTCATAAACAACATTTCCTCATACAAGAATGTTAACAAGTGGAGAGGAAATGAGAACAATTGTAAAGTTAATGAGTGAACAGAACGGTAGGAACAGAAAAACATTCCTTCCTACCTAAACCCCATCCTGATTGCTGCTACACGTAGTCGTAGAGCATGAGTGGACTTTTTTGATTTGATTTAATTGCTCCTGTTCACTTGGTCATTTCATGTTTTTGTCCCTCAATTGATTCTCTGCAGGTTAACCTTTACCGGAATTCACTCGTCTTTTCTGACTAACGTGTTTGACAACAGCTGATAATCAGATAAATTGACACACTGTACCAAATTGAATGAATGGCGGGAGTCAACACAATCGCGCATTAGATTATGCATTCTGAGTATTATTTTTGAAATTTCACATACTATAAAACTTTTTTTCTGCATACTATTTTGTACACTAGTATGGGGAATCGGACACGGCTACTGAATAGTGTTAAAGTAACACACTGCTTAGTGTATAAATCTTTATTTGCATATTTCCCAGAGTGCCTTTCAAATGAATTGTAGAGCTGCCACCCATGATTGACTTTGTTAGTGACAGAGACATAATTGTTACATTCATCCATTTTCAGTTCTATGGACTTCACCAAGCGAGATTCTAAGTGAATATTTTATCATCCATTTTTTGTTTTTGAACATAGTACAATATGTATTTCATAAAACCTCATTTTGAATGACCCAACTGCTGGGTTGCAGGCATCAGGTCATTGTTTTTTTTTTAAGAGCAAGGTTGGTTTGTTGATGCTAGGTCAATGAGATATGACCCGGCGGGTCAGATCAGAAGACTGGAGGCTTGTCTTGGTGTGGGCACGGCTTTCTGGAAGTTCATGTTGGCCACCCTTGAGAGTAAATGTCACTCAGTTTCATCTGTTGTTGAATTGTTATCACAGTTTTCGGTTGAACACTGACGCATTTGTAGCTTTAATGAAGCTTACAGCTGTGTGTAAGTTCCTTAAAAGCTTGTGCAAATACCAATGTGATATCCACAGTGGGATGTTAACCACTTTGATGCGATATGTGAATAATAATGTGAATAATTTTGTATTAGAATTTGTAATGAGGATTGACATTTACTATCACGTGTGGCCAAACATAACTACATAAAAGCCACGCCGCTAATAAGCCACGGCACCTGAAAATAACCTATAGATTATGTTAAAAAAGACCCAACTGCTTGGTCAACCCAGGCCCCCAGTGTCCGGTCTGGAGCGTGAAGTCACAAGCTCTGCTGGTCAGCTACAGCGTAGAAACCTAGCGATGCCAAAAGCCCTGGTCTGCCCTAGAAAGCCTATGTAAATTACGATTGCAGTTGTGGGCTTTAAAATGTGTTTATTATGATCAAGTTCGATCCTCACGGTTAATTATTTTAAAGTTCGCTAGAAATCAAGATATTTAATTAAATAGTGATCCATTCTGTGTCACGCCCTGACTCAATGGACTCGTATTTGTTGAGTCAGGGTGTGTATTTTCTGTGTCGTGATGTTCTATGTTGGATTTTCACGTTTCGTTTGTTGTTTTGTCGTGTGGTTTATTCGTTAATAAACATGTATGCTTATCACGCTGCGCCTTGGTCCTTCTCGTTCGTAAACGATCGTGACATTCTGACTACTACATTTGTTGCCACACAGGACCACCTGCTGACACAGACCAATCACAGGGACGGAAAAAAACAATGCAATGTTTGTTTGTTAGGGAGCGAATCAGCCTTCACTAATCCTGTACAAATCACAGCTGGGATACCTGGGATACAATGGACTTGTATGGCGTAAACAGGTGCATTACAACACACTATATGTGTCCCAAATGGCACCCTATTCCCTATATAGTGCATATGGGCCTTGGTCAAAAGTAGTGCACTATCTAGAGCCTAGGTGTTATTTGGGATGCAACACTGCCTCCATACTGGTTATAGGTAGTGATGGGAAACAAAGCTTCCTGAGGCATTGAGCATTTCCAGCCAATTGTGTCGAAAATAGGTTCATTAATCAAGGCTTTGATCAACACAGTGTACACTAGTGGCACCTGCTGGTCAAAATAATTATTATAGATGACATCGCAAACGCGGTAGCGTGTGAGCAGCGTAGCCTTTTTGTCTTCTACCGAAACCAATACCAAACCTATCAGGTGTTTGGTCGGTATAAAAATATTGTTTGGAAGTCATTGATCACATGCTTCTGATAAAGTGATACAGGTATCAGCATACTGCTTCTAAGTACACTGCTTAGCGATTTCAACGCATACCTCGGAGCGCCGGTATCAAACATAACATCACTAGTTAGAGGTAGTGATGGGGAAACAAAGCTTTTCCAGCCAATTGTGTCCAAAATAGGCTCATTACTCAAGGCTTTGATCAACACAGTGTACACTAGTGGCACCTGCTGGTCAAAATAATATGGAGCACACAAATTACTATACAGTAGATGACGTCCCACACCCGTAGCGCATGCGCAGCGCAACCTTTTTGTCTTCTACCAAACCAATTCCAAAGCAATCAGGAGGTTGTTCGACGAAACAAAGCTTCGGACGTCATTGATCACGTGCTTCTCATAAAGTGATACAGGCATCGGCACACTGCTTCGAAGTACACTGCTTAGCGATTTCGACGCATGCCTCGGAGCTCCGGTATCAAACGTAACACCACTAGTTATAGGTTCCCAGGGACTATGTTGAATCTGGAGGCCATATTCTGCCTGCCTTGCAGTGAGGCCGTAAAAAGAGATGTGATGTGTGCTCCTTGAAATAATTATCCAGGAGGCCTCCTACACTTCTTCAAATGTGTGTGCATCAATGACAGCTTAATTTGAGACTCATATGTAAACATGTAATTATACATTAAAATAATGCTGATACTGCTTCTGTGCTTCTATTCTGATATCAATATTACTATTATGGAATTGGTATCATTATCATATTCCTACATCAACTAATTTCTCAATCAAATATACATAATTTAGATGAGAGAGAGAGAGAGAGAGAGAGAGAGAGAGAGAGAGAGAGAGAGAGAGAGAGAGAGAGAGAGAGAGAGAGAGAGAGAGAGAGAGAGAGAGAGAGAGAGAGAGAGAGAGAGAGAGAGAGAGAGAGAGAGAGAGAGAGAGAGAGAGAGAGAGAGAGACAACTTCCTGGACAAACGTTCCACTGTAATAGTGAAGGTGTAAACTTGGCAGTAGAAAACCTAAACAGTATATTTGACCTCTCAGCTTCCCTATCAAATCTAAAAATCTCTAACAGAAAACCAAAGAAAAGTAACAACAGTGATAAATGTTTTGATGAAGAATGCAAAAACCTAAGAAAGAAATTGAGAAACCTATCCAACCAAAAACATAGAGACCCAGAAAACCAGAGCCTACGCCTTCACTATGGTGAATCACTAAAACAATACAGAAATGCACCAAGGAAAAATAAGGAACAGCATGTCAGAAATCAGCTCAATGTAATTGAAGAATCCATAGACTCTAACCACTTCTGGGAAAATTGGAAAACACTAAATAAACTACAACACGAAGAGCTATCTGTCCAAAACGGAGATGTATGGGTAAACCACTTCTCCAATCTTTTTGGCCCTATAACAGAGAACAAACAGCAAAAAAATATACATTATCAAATGCAAATCTTAGAATCAACTATTAAAGACTACCAGAAACCACTGGATTATCCAATTACATTGAATGAACTACAGGACAAAATACAAACCCTCCAACCCAAAAAGGCCTGTGGTGTTGATGGTATCCTCAATGAAATGATAAAATATACAGACCACAAAATTCAATTAGCTATACTTAAACTCTTTAACATCATCCTTAGCTCTGGCATCTTCCACAATATTTGGAACCAAGGACTGATCACCCCAATCCACAATAGTGGAAACAAATTTGACCCCAATAACTACGGTGGGATATGCATCAACAGCAACCTTGGGAAAATCCTCTGCATTATCATTAACAGCAGACTAGTTCATTTCCTCAGTGAAAACAATGTACTGAGCAAATGTCAAATTGGCTTTTTACCAAATTACCGTACGACAGACCACGTATTCACCCTGCCCACCCTAATTGACAAACAAACAAACCAAACAAAGGCAAAGTCTTCTCATGCTTTGTTGATTTCAAAAAAGCTTTTGATTCAATTTGGCATGAGGGTCTGCTATACAAATTGATGGAAAGTGGAGTTGGGGGAAAAACATATGACATTATAAAATCCATGTACACAAACAACAAGTGTGCAGTTAAAACTGATTAAAAACACACACATTTCTTTCCACAGGGCCGTGGGGTGAGACAGGGATGCAGTTTAAGCCCCACCCTCTTCAACATATATATCAACGAATTGGCGAGGGTACTAGAACAGTCTGCAGCACCCGGCCTCACCCTACTAGAATCTGAAGTCAAATGTCTACTGTTTGCTGATGATCTGGTGCTTCTGTCACCAACCAAGGAGGGCCTACAGCAGCACCTAGACCTTCTGCACAGATTCTGTCAGACCTGGGCCCTGACAGTAAATCTCAGTAAGACAAAAATAATGGTGTTCCAAAAAAGGTCCAGTTGCCAGGACCACAAATACAAATTCCATCTAGACACCATTGCCCTAGAGCACACAAAAAACGATACATACCTCGGCCTAAACATCAGCGCCACAGGTAACTTCCACAAAGCTGTGAACGATCTGAGAGACAAGGCAAGAAGGGCCTTCTATGCCATCAAAAGGAACATAAAATTTGACATACCAATTAGTATCTGGCTAAAAATACTTGAATCAGTTATAGAACCCATGGCCCTTTATGGTTGTGAGGTTTGGGGTCCGCTCACCAACCAAGAATTCACAAAATGGGACAAACACCAAATTGAGACTCTGCATGCAGAATTCTGCAAAAACATCCTCTGTGTACAACGTAAAACACCAAATAATGCATGCAGAGCAGAATTAGGCCAATACCCGCCAATTATCAAAATCCAGAAAAGAGCCGTTAAATTCTATAACCACTTAAAAGGAAGCGATTCCCAAACCTTCCATAACAAAGCCATCACCTACAGAGAGATGAACTTGGAGAAGAGTCCCCTAAGTAAGCTGGTCCTGGGGCTCTGTTCACAAACACAAACAGACCCCACAGAGTCCCAGGACAACAACAACAACAACAACACAATTAGACCCAACCAAATCATGAGAAAACAAAAAGAGAATTACTTGACACATTGGAAAGAACAAACAAAAAAACAGAGCAAACTAGAATGCTATTTGGCCCTATACAGAGAGTACGCAGTGGCAGAATACCTGACCACTGTGACTGACCCAAACTTAAGGAAAGCTTTGACTATGTACAGACTCAGTGAGCATAGCCTTGCTATTGAGAAAGGCCGCCGTAGGCAGACCTGGCTCTCAAGAGAAGACAGGTTATGTGCACACTGCCCACAAAATGAGGTGGAAACTGAGCTGCACTTCCTAACCTCCTGCCAAATGTATGACCATATTAGAGACACATATTTCCCTCAGATTACAGCGATCCACAAAGAATTCGAAAACAAACCCAATTTTGATAAACTCCCTTATCTACTGGGTGAAAAACCACAGTGTGCCATCACAGCTGCAATATTTGTGACCTGTTGCCACAAGAAAAGGGCAACCAGTGAAGAACAAACACCATTGTAAATACAACCCATATTTATGTTTATTTATTTTCCCATTTGTACTTTAACTATTTGCACATTGTTACAACACTGTATATATACATAATATGACATTTGAAATGTCTTTATTCTTTTGAAACTTCTGAGTGGAATGTTTACGGTTAATATTTATTGTTTATTTCACTTTTGTTTACTATCTACTTCACTTGCTTTGGCAATGTTAACATACGTTTCCCATGCCAATAAAGCTCTTAAATTGAATTGAAATATAATAGAGAGAGAGAGAGAGAGAGAGAGAGAGAGAGAGAGAGAGAGAGAGAGAGAGAGAGAGAGAGAGAGAGAGAGAGAGAGAGAGAGAGAGAGAGAGAGTTGACAAACTAGGGGTTGTTAGATCTACAGTACATCGACCGGTCACCAGTTTGAGCCACAGCAGACATCAGAGGACCCTAGTTCTCAGCTCACTTTAGTTTACATTTTTACATTTTAGTCATTTAGCAGACGCTCTTATCCAGAGCGAGTTCCAATTAGTGAGTGCATACATTTTTCATACTGGCCCCCCGATATATCAGCACTGTAGTTCGTCTTCCACTTCCACTTCATAATGTGACATTTGACTTTCCTGTACAGTCAGAGGGTGCGTCCCAAATGGCACCCAATACCCAATGGGCCCTGGTCAAAAGCAGTGCACTACACGCTAAAAACAAATGGTTCTATTTAATGCCAAATAAGGGTTCTTTGGCATGTAACCATAGCGGAACCCTTTTTTGGTGCTATATACTCAGAGTCGATATTCATGTAATAATAAGGAATTCTCCTCGACTACGGCCACAAATTGGGGAAAACAAAAAATTTTCTGTGTATACAGTGGCTTTCTAAAGTATTCACCCCCCTTGGCATTTTTCCTAATTTCTTGCCTTACAACCTGGAATTAAAATGGATTTTTTGTGGGGTTTGTATCATTTGATTTACACAACATGCCTACCACTTTGAAGATGCAAAATATTTTTTTATTGTGAAAATAACAAGAAATTTGACAAAAAAACAGAAAACTTGAGCGTGCATAGCTATTCACCCCCACAAAGTCAATACTTTGTAGAGCCACCTTTTGCAGCAATTACAGTGAGGGAAAAAAGTATTTGATCCCCTGCTGATTTTGTACGTTTGCCCACTGACAAAGACATGATCAGTTTATAATTTTAATGGTAGGTTTATTTGAGCAGTGAGAGACAGAATAACAACAACAAAAATCCAGAAAAACGCATGTCAAAAATGTTATAAATTGATTTGCATTTTAATGAGGGAAATAAGTATTTGACCCCTCTGCAAAACATGACTTAGTACTTGGTGGCAAAACGCTTGTTGGCAATCACAGAGGTCAGACGTTTCTTGTAGTTGGCCACTAGGTTTGCACACATCTCAGGAGGGATTTTGTCCCACTCCTCTTTGCAGATCTTCTCCAAGTCATTAAGGTTTCGAGGCTGACGTTTGGCAACTCGAACCTTCAGCTCCCTCCACAGATTTTCTATGGGATTAAGGTCTGGAGACTGGCTAGGCCACTCCAGGACCTTAATGTGCTTCTTCTTGAGCCACTCCTTTGTTGCCTTGGCCGTGTGTTTTGGGTCATTGTCATGCTGGAATACCCATCCACGACCCATTTTCAATGCCCTGGCTGAGGGAAGGAGGTTCTCACCCAAGATTTGACGGTACATGGCCCCGTCCATCGTCCCTTTGATGCGGTGAAGTTGTCCAGTCCCCTTAGCAGAAAAACACCCCCAAAGCATAATGTTTCCACCTCCATGTTTGACAGTGTGGATGGTGTTCTTGGGGTCATAGGCAGCATTCCTCCTCCTCCAAACACGGCGAGTTGAGTTGATGCCAAAGAGCTCGATTTCGGTCTCATCTGACCACATCACTTTCACCCAGTTCTCCTCTGAATCATTCAGATGTTCATTGGCAAACTTCAGACGGGCCTGTATATGTGCTTTCTTGAGCAGGGGGACCTTGCGGGCGCTGCAGGATGTCAGTCCTTCACGGCGTAGTGTGTTACCAATTGTTTTCTTGGTGACTATGGTCCCAGCTGCCTTGAGATCATTGACAAGATCCTCCTGTGTAGTTCTGGGCTTAATCTTCACCGTCCTCATGATCATTGCAACTCCACGAGGTGAGATCTTACATGGAGCCCCAGGCCGAGGGAGATTGACAGTTATTTTGTTTTTCTTCTATTTGCGAATAATCGCACCAACTGTTGTCACCTTCTCACCAAGCTGCTTGGCGATGGTCTTGTAGCCCATTCCAGCCTTGTGTAGGTCTACAATCTTGTCCCTGACATCCTTGGAGAGGTCTTTGGTCTTGACCATGGTGGAGAGTTTGGAATCTGATTGATTGATTCCTTCTGTGGACAGGTGTCTTTTATACAGGTAACAAACTGAGATTAGGAGCACTCCCTTTAAGAGTGTGCTCCTAATCTCAGCTCGTTACCTGTATAAAAGGCACCTGGGAGCCAGAAATCTTTCTGATTGAGAGGGGTTCAAATACTTATTTCCCTCATTAAAATGCAAATCAATTTATAACATTTTTGACATGCGTTTTTCTGGATTTCTTTGTTGTTATTCTGTCTCTCACTGTTCAAATAAACCTACCATTAGAATTATAGACTGATCATTTCTGTGTCAGTGGGCAAATGTACAAAATCAGCAGGGGATCAAATACTTATTTCCCTCACTGTACAGCTGCAAGTCTCTTGGGGTATGTCTCTATAAGCTTGGCACATCTAGCCACTGGGATCTTTGCCCATTCTTCAAGGCAAAACTGCTCCAGCTCCTTCAAGTTGGATGGGTTCCGCTGGTGTACAGCAATCTTTAAGTCATACCACAGATTCTCAATTGGATTGTGGTCTGGGCTTTGACTAGGCCATTCCAAGACATTTAAATGTTTCCCCTTAAACCACTTGAGTGTTGCTTTAGCAGTATGCTTAGGGTCATTGTCCTGCTGGAAGGTGAACCTCCGTCCCAGTCTCAAATCTCTGGAAGACTGAAACAGGTTTCCCTCAAGAATTTCCCTGTATTTAGCGCCATCCATCATTCCTTCAATTCTGACCAGTTTCCATGTCCCTG
The DNA here is from genome assembly GCF_964263955.1 of Coregonus lavaretus. Classification (NCBI taxonomy): domain Eukaryota; kingdom Metazoa; phylum Chordata; class Actinopteri; order Salmoniformes; family Salmonidae; genus Coregonus; species Coregonus lavaretus. Next base: position 18,188,203 of record NC_139992.1, read on the forward strand.
CTGATGAAAAACATCCCCACAGCATGATGCTGCCACCACCATTCTTCACTGTGGGGATTTTCCATGATGGACAAAAAGCTCAATTTTAGTCTCATCTGACCAGAGTACCTTCTTCCATATGTTTGGGGAGTCTCCCACATGCCTTTTGGTGAACACCAAACTTGTTAGCTTATTTTTTTCTTTAAGCAATGGCTTTTATCTGACCACTCTTCCGTAAAGCCCAGCTCTGTGGAGTGTACGGCTTAAAGTGGTCCTATGGACAGATACTCCAATTTACGCTGTGGAGCTTTTCAGCTCCTTCAGGGTTATCTTTGGTCTTTTTGTTGCCTCTGATTGATGCCCTCCCTGCCTGGTCCGTGAGTTTTGGTGGGGGCCCTCTCTTGACAGGTTTGTTGTGGTGCCATATTATTTCAATTTTTTAATAATGGATTTAATGGTGCTCCGTGGGATGTTCAAAGTTTCTGATATTTTTTTTAGAACCCAACCCTGATCTGTTTGGAGAGCTCCTTGGTCATCATGGTGCCGCTTGCTTTGTAGTGCCCCTTGCTTAGTGGTGTTGCAGACTCTGGGGCCTTTCAGAACAGGTATTTGTACTGAGATCATGTGACACTTAGATTGCACACAGGTGGACTTTATTTAACTAATTATGTGACTTCTGAAGGTAATTGGTTGCACCAGATCTTATTTAGGGGCTTCATAGCAAAGGGGGTGAACACATATGCACGCACCAATTTTCCGTTATTATTATTTAGAATTTTTTGAAACAAGTTATTTTTTTCATTTCACTTCACCAATTTGGACTATTTTGTGTATGTCCATTGCATGAAATCCAAATAAAAATCCATTTAAATTACAGGTTGTAATGCAACAAAATAGGAAAAACGCCAAGGGGGATGAACACTTTTGCAATGCACTATATAGGGAATAGGGTGACATTTGGGACGCAGACAGAGAAAATGTAGACATTTATATCATGGCTTGTAAAAGAAAGGAACCTTTATTTAGGCTCCCTGCCCCTTGACTTCCTGTTATAATTCTACATCACCACCCAGCAAGATAAACTTTCTCATTGGCTCTGACCTTCTCCTCCAATGGGTTTTGAGAAGGAGGCACGGCAAGAGGAGTGGGGACGCGAGGAGTATGCAATTGAGATTCTCTCAAATACTTTATTTGTGCTTGATTGAGCTTGCCTGGCTTAATGGACCAATAGAATAGTTCCAAAACTGTAAACTCAGCCGATTTGGCACTGAAGGCAGGCTAGAGCAAACACTCAAGGTATTTGAAAGATTTCAAATAGTATTTGAAACCAGGTCTGTTGGCTCCCACAACCAGCCCTCAGTTGCTGCCCGATCCCGTTTTCACAAGGGGAACTCTGAGCACTTAATTGAATCAAAAGGTTAACAGCTTAACTCAATCAACTAGGCCCTAGGGTATAGTGAAAGCATATGGGTTAAGAAACAATGATATGCAAGAGTTATTCTGGACAATCTGGCCATTGAAAACATTGAAACACGAGGGCTTCCTCCCATGCTTCATTGATGTTTATTTTTCTGTGAGTGAGAATGAATGCTAATTGAATGCTGCTCTTCATGCCTTTGCTCTGCTCTGCTTTGCTCTTGTGGTTATTGTGTTTAAGTTACACTAAATACCAAAGAACAGATGTCTCCATTACCAGAGCGATGTCTCCTCCAGTCTGCTAACATGTGACCTGGGAACCCCTCTTAGCCCCTATTAACTGCTTCACCCCTCTGGTACCCCCTGTACAGAAGTGGAACCAAAGTGTTTGGGGAAGTTATTTATGGTTGCACTAAAACATTAAATCATCCAATAACTCAGAGAGGCACCGCTGGAATTCTGATATCTTTACAACCGAGGAAATAACTAAAAGCACATCCAATTCACGGAATGTGACATCAGTAAAGGTGTTCTTCACCTTGCTCCGGTTAAAGTCAGTGTGTGTGATAAGAACTTCTTGACCCTTGGCTGCAGTTGAGAATGATAATCAAGTAAGTATGCTGGTACCTACACGGGTGATTCTGCCAGATGCCAAGAGACATACTGAACTTGTAAAGTGGTGCACTGATTTACACGGCATGAAAATAGGGATTTACAGTTCTGATGTTATTGGAAAACAAGCCGCATTTTGCAGAGATTTTGCTTGCGTGTCATCCAGAACCACATGCTCCAAAACACAACTTGTAATATCTGGAAACGAACCACATTGATTTACGGATGATTTACAGAGCAGAAATTGAACCAACATCTTCCTGTGAACCAGAAGAACTGAGTCAGCTGACCTTCCTTGAAACTTCCAGTAGTGTTTAACAGTTACAACACGGTTCTAAGGCTAATGTAAATAGCTGTGATACTTGAATAGTTGGCCTTTAGACTGTGTAAAGTTTGGCCCGCAGCATCATCTCTGTTCAGTATTATTACACTGTGTAAATCCCAAATGGCACCCTTTTCCCACTTGTAAATCCCAAATGGCACCCTATTCCCTATGTAGTGCACTACTTTGACCAGGGCACTTAGGGCTCTGGTCCAAAGTAGTGTCAAGGCGTCAGTGTAATGCGGTAGGACGAAGTCAGGCGCAGGACACAGAGCTGATCGAAAAACGTACTTTACTCTGAGGTATCTCAATGAACATACCTCCACGCAGGGAGGAACAAACCCGCTCACATACGACAACCAAAACATGGACAAACACGCACAACACACAGTGTGAGCCAGAGGGTTAAATAGGGAAGACATAATTACATGATGGGAAACAGGTGAGACCAATACAGACAAAACAAGTAGAACATAGAGACATGGATCGGTAGCAGCTAGTACTCCGGTGACGATGAACGCCGAAGCCTGCCCGAGCAAGGAGGAGGGGCAGCCTCGGCTGAATTCGTGACAGTACCCGACCCTTGACGCGCGGCTCCAGCCGTGCGCAGACCCCGGCCTCGGGGACGGCCAGGAGGACGCGGAGCAGGGCAAGTCGGATGACTACGGTGGAAATCCCTCAACATTGAGGGATCGAGGATGTCCCTCCTAGGGACCCAGCACCGTTCCTCCGGACCGTACCCCTCCCACTCCACGAGATACTGCAGGCCCCCCACCCGACGCCTCGAATCCAAGATGGAACGGACCGAGTACGCCGGTGCCCCCTCGATGTCCAGTGGGGGAGGAGGAACCTCCCGTACCTCAGACTCCTGGAGTGGACCAGCTACTACCGGACTGAGGAGAGACACATGGAACGAGGGGTTCATACGGTAATTAGGAGGAAGCTGTAACCTATAACAAACCTCGTTCAATCTCCTCAGGACTTTAAATGGCCCCACAAACCGCCGACCCAGCTTCCAGCAGGGCAGGTGACGGGGAAGGTTTCGGGTCGAGAGCCAGACCCGGTCCCCCGGTGCATACACCGGAGCCTCACTGCGGTGGCGGTCGTTGCTCGTCTTTTGTTGCCTGATGGCCCGCTGCAGGCGTACATGGGCAGCGTTCCAGGTCTCTTCCAAGCTCCGAAACCACTCATCCACCGCAGGAGCCTCGATCTGGCTCTGATGCCAAGGTGCCAGGACCGGCTGATAACCTAACACACACTGAAAGGGAGAAAGGTTAGTGGATGAGTGGCGGAGTGAGTTTTGGGCCATCTCTGCCCAGGGGATAAAACCCGACCACTCCCCAGGCCGGTCCTGGCAATAGGACCGCAGAAACCTACCCAAATCCTGGTTAACTCTCTCCACCTGCCCATTACTCTCAGGGTGAAAACCTGAGGTCAGGCTGATCGAGACCCCCAGACGTTCCATGAACGCCCTCCAGACCCTTGAGGTGAACTGGGGACCCCGATCCGATACAATATCCTCAGGCACCCCGTAGTGCCGGAAGACGTGTGTAAATAGGGCCTCAGCAGTTTGTAGGGCCATAGGGAGACCTGGCATAGGAATGAGATGGCAGGACTTAGAAAACCGATCCACAACGACCAGGATAGGTGGGACCATGGCCGTTGTGGAACGGGTAGGGGTTGTAATTTCCCTCTGGGCAGGTGTCTAGGTGCCTTACACTGGGTGCACACCGAGCAGGAGGAAACATAAACCCTCACGTCCTTGGCTAAAGTGGGCCACCAGTACTTCCCACTAAGACAGTGCACTGTCCGACCGATGCCAGGATGACCAGAGGAGGGTGACGTGTGAGCCCAATAGATCAATCGATCGCGAACCTCGAGTGGCACGTACATACAACCCTCTGGACACTGGGGGGAGTGGCCTCGGTACATAACGCCGGCTCGATGTCCGCGTCAACCTCCCACACCACCGGTGCCACCAGACACGACGCTGGAAGTATGGGAGTGGGCTCAATGGACCTCTCCTCTGTGTGATACAGTCGGGACAGGGCGTCTGCCTTAGCGTTCTGGGAACCTGGTCTGTAAGTAAGAGTAAACACAAAACGAGTGAAGAACATGGCCCACCTTGCCTGTCCGCCTCAGCTGACCACTGCAGTCGCACTGGACCCCCTTCAGCAAGGAGGTAATGGGAGCCGCTACCTGACCAAAGCCCCGGATAAACCTCCGATAGTAGTTGGCAAAACCCAAGAATCGCTGCACCTCCTTCACCATGGTTGGAGTCGGCCAATTACGCACGGCCGAAATGTGGTCAATCTCCATCTCCAAACCTGACGCGGATAGGCGGTGCCCTAGGAAGGAGATGGACTCTTGGAAGAACAGACATTTCTCCGCCTTCACATACAGGTCATGCTCCAACAGTCAACCAAGCACCTGACGCACCAGAGACACATGCGTGGCCCGTGTAGCGGAGTATATGAGGATGTCATCAATATACACCACTACACCCAGTCCGTGCAGGTCCCTGAAAATCACATCAACAAAGGATTGGAAGACTGATGGAGCATTCCTCAACCCGTATGGCATGACGAGGTACTCATAGTGCCCAGAGGTGGTACTGAATGCTGTCTTCCCCTCATCTCCCTCCCGGATACGCACCAGGTTGTACGTGCTCCTGAGATCCAATTTAGAGAAGAAGCGCGCCCCGTGCAATGACTCGTCATACTAGCAATCAGAGGTAGTGGATAGCTGTACTTCACAGTGATCTGATTAAGACCACGGTAGTCAATGCACGGGCGTAACCCACCATCCTTCTTCTTCACAAAAAAGAAATTCGAGGAGACAGGGGAAGTGGAAGGCCGAATGTATCCCTGCCTCAGAGATTCGGTGACATATGTTTCCATAGCCGCCGTGACAGAGGATACACGAGACTCCGGGGAAGTGCAGCGCCTACCTGGAGGTTTATCGCACAATCCCCCTGTCGATGGGGTGGTAATTGAGTCGCCTTCTTTTTACTTTTTGGCGAGAGCCAAATCGGCATATTCAGGCGGAATGTGCATGGTGGAAACCTGGTTTGGACATTCCACCGTAGTTGCCCCTACGGAAACACCTACACACCTCCCCAAGCACTGACTTGACCATCCCTTGAGAGCCCTCTGTTGCCATGAAATAGTGGGGTCATGAGAGGTTAACCAGGGAATCTCCAACACCACTGGAAACATAGGAGAATCAATCAGATAGAGACTAATTTTTTCCTCATGACCCTCCTGCGTCTTCATCCAGAGTGGAGCTGTGACCTCCCTAATCAGACATGACCCTAAAGGGCGACTATCTAGGGCATGTATAGGGAAGGGCACATCAACTGGCACAATAGGAATCCCTGAACTACGGGAAAACTGACGATCAATAAAGTTCCCTGCTGCGCCTGAATCTACTAGTGCCTTATGCTGGGAATGAGGAGAAAACTCAGGAAATACAACATCTATACACATGTGCGCAACAGGGAGCTCTGAGTGAGTCGGGTGCCTACTCACCTGAAATGGTCCACCAGTGCTCTGCCTACTGCCTCGACTCTTTAAAAACCCTCCCCAGCACCGACCAGCAGTGTGTCCTCTGCGGCCACAGTTGGTGCAGGGGACGGCCCCTCTACCGGTCTCCCTAAGAGCAGCACCTCCGAGCTCCATAGGGGTAGGGTCGGAGGTGCTGGGGGATGGAATGGACGGCCCCTGATCCGGACGTCCGCGGGTGGCCAACAGGTTATCCAGCCTGATTGACATATCCACCAATTGGTCCAGGTTAAGGTTGGTGTCCCTGCAGGCCAGCTCCCGACGAACGTCCTCCCTTAGGCTGCATCGGTAGTGGTCGATAAGGGCCCTCTCATTCCATTCTGCGCTGGGCAGCCAGAGTCCTAAAGTCCAGTGCAAAATCCTGTGCGTTCCTCTTCCCTTGTCTGAGGTGGAATAGACGCTCACCCGCCGCTCTCCCCTCCGATGGATGATCAAATACCGCCCGAAAGCAGCGGGTAAACTCCTCATAACATACAGAGCGCTTTTCCGGACAGACAGGAGATGAGGGCGGACACGCTCTCGTATCCCGAGGGAGCCGGGTGGATAGTTGCCAGGTATAGCTCCACCTGGAGCAGGAAACCCTGACACCAGGTAGCTGTACCGTCGTATGCCCTCGGGAGCGAGAGCCGAATCCCACTGGACCCAGGTGGTGAAACGGTGGACAGCGGTGTAGGTGGTGGTGTAGTTGGAGGAGGTATAGGAAAACCTCCTCTCTCCCATCGCTCCATAGTATTCACCACGCGTTCCATTGCGGTGCCGAGAGCCTGGATCATGGTCGCTTGTTGTTGGACGCGTTCCTCCATCGATCCGGCTGGCATGGCTGTACCTGCTGACTCCATATTTGGGTGCATGTTTCTGTCAAGGCGTCAGTGTAACGCGGTAGGACAAAGTCAGGCGCAGGACACAGAGCTGATCGAAAAACGTACTTTACTCTGAGTTATCTCAATGAACATACCTCCACGCAGGGAGGAACAAACCCACTCACCTACGACAACCAAAACATGGACAAACACGCACAACACACAGTGTGAGCCAGAGGGTTAAATAGGGAAGACATAATTACATGATGTGAAACAGGTGAGACCAATACAGACAAAACAAGTAGAACATAGAAACATGGATCGGTAGCAGCTAGTACTCCGGTGACGACGAATGCCGAAGCCTGCCCGAGCAAGGAGGAGGGGCAGCCTCGGCTGAATTCATGACAAGTAGTGCACCATGTAGGGAATAAAGGGGTATCATTTGAGACGCAGACATTAATTTATACAACGGGTGGGTCTAATGCTGAATGCTGATTGGTTAAAACCGCATTTCAGCCGGTGTCTATTTCACAAGTTGCCACTGGCTAAATGTATGACATTAAAATGCCTATTTACTCTGTTCCATCTGACTGCGCAATCCACTGTTTCATCAGCCCAGCCAAGCAATTTATAAACTTGATCTCCACTATAAAAAGCATCTAAACATTATCTCACATTTCTTTTATACTAACATTTCTCTCCGACATTTGCAGCATTGTTTCAATATTCAAATTCCATCTCCTGCTGTCCCATAGTAATGAACGTGTCGGGAGTCAGGACGAGACAGACAGGCAGGCAGCGTTTCTCAGCCTGTCGAAATCATGAATCAGCTGGCATCATATTTATGGATATATATGTAAAAAAAATTGAATTCAAAAAAGGTCAAACGGAACGCAGCTAATTTGCAGTCTTTCCTGCTTCAGTTTGAAGTGATTGTGTTACTGTAGCTGTGTTGTTGGCTAGCTCCTCTGAACAACAGTGTCCTGACGAGTGAGCACACTTTCTATGCCAGGCGAAATCACGCCTCATTAGCTCATTGTTATGGATGTCTCCAAATAAATGTCACTAGAAAACAGTTTAAACAAATGCAAATGCAGCTACTTTGCTGTTATTCTGGCTGCACTTTTTGACGTGACTGTAAGTTAGCTGTAGTTGGCTAGCTAGCAAGCAAGGGATAAGAACGTTGCCAGCCAGTATGGCAATGGAACATTTAGAACGAATGTCCATAGATACAGAACAAAAAGACTGAACGACTGGGTCGCATCCATAGATACAGAACAAAAATACTAAATGACTGGGTCGTGTCTCTGGTAACCTTAGATTTGTGTCGAGACTATATCTTGTGAAAGGATGAAATAGTATGAATAAATTAAAGTGGACCCGTATAGAAACTGGGACACTGTTAAAAAACAACCCAACTACGTGAACCAATGCCTGCAACCCAGCAGTTGGGTCGTCCAAACAACAAACTTAAAGGTCATGAACAGTCAAAATCACGTTTTTCATGAGATATGATGATATTTTGATGAAACCAGACCAAAGTATGAAAAATTACTGTTGCTTATAGATTGATAAACTTTTATCAAAAAGTTACTGGTCCCCTCCCCTGTGTCAAACACTTGGATTCAGGAGGCGGGATTATTAAGGGGATAGGGTGACACACCCTAACGCTCTCATTTTAATACACCATTGGTAACATGATATTCTCTTACCTAATTTAAATAAGTACAGCCTTGTAACCATATTTGGAGAAGGCGTGTTCACTGTTCGGTAGTGATGGGGAAACGTAGTTTCCTGAAGCATTGAGGTTTTCCAGCCAATTGTGTCAAAATTAGGTTCATCACTCAAGGCTTTGATCAGCACACTGTACAATAGTGGCACCAGCTGGTCAAAATAATTTAGAGCAGACAAATTATTATAGATGACGTCCCACACTCTGTAGCGTTTGCGCAGCGTAGCCTCTTTGTCCTCTAACAAACCAATACCAAACCAATCAGGTGGTTGTTTGACGAAACAAAGCTTCTCAAGTCATTGATCACGTGCTTCTGATAAAGTGATACAGGTATCAGCATACTGCTTCAAAGTACACTGCTTAGCGATCTCAACACATATTTCGGAGCTCCGGTATCAAACATAACTGTCACGGTTTCGGCCGAGGCTGCTCCTCCTCCTTGTTCGGGCAGGTTTCGGCGGTCGTCGTCCCCGGAGTATTAGCTATCACCGTTTGATGTTTTCGATGTCTGTTTGGTTTTGTCTGATTGTGTACACCTGTTTCCTGTTTGGTTTATTATGTCTCCTATAAGTTTCTCGTTTGGTTAGTCTTGTGTTGTGTGTTATTGTCTGCCTGTCGATAGGAGCTGCGTGTTTTCGCTCTGTTTGTTTTGTTTGGTGTTTTTACGCATGGTTTGCGTAATCGCTCGCCTCTGTTTGTTTTCGAGGCCGTGTATTGTATTTTGCACTTTTGACTAGTAAAGTCTGTTGGACGAAGCCTCTGTGTCCTGCGCCTGACTCCTCCACCACATCCACATCAGTTCTTTTGACAGAATAACACACCACCTATGGAGTCAGCAGGAGCAGCGGCGGCACCCAAGTCGCTGGAGGAACGGATCAGCTATCAGGACACCATGATCCAGCAACTTGGGACCGCCATGAACGAGGTGTCTAACACTCTGCGGCGGTTGGTCACCGGAGAGGTGCCCACACCTCCGCACACCATACCATCACCATCGGCCAGTCCTTCTCTTCCAGCACTAGAACCCAGTGGTATTCGGCTCTCGCTCCCGAGGGCCTATGATGGTACCGCAGCCGGGTGTCAGGGGTTCCTCCTCCAGGTGGAACTCTACCTGGCTACCATACACCCGGCGCCCTCGGGATACGAGAGCGTCTCCGCCCTCATCTCCTGTCTCACCGGCAAAGCGTTGGAGTGGGCCAACGCCGAATGGAGGGGAATAGACACCGCCTCCATCACCTACGCGGAGTTCTCCCGCCGCTTCCGGGCAGTGTTCGACCATCCACCTGAGGGGAAGGCGGCGGGGGAGCGTCTGTTCCACCTCCGACAGGGGAGGAGGAGTGCACAGGAGTTCGCCCTGGAGTTCCGGACTCTAGCGGCGGATGCAGGGTGGAATGAGCGGGCCCTCATCGACCACTACCGTTGTAGTCTACGGGAGGACGTCCGTCGAGAGTTGGCCTGCAGGGATGCCCACCTCACCTTTGACCAGCTGGTGGACATGTCCATCCGGCTTGACACCCTGCTGGCAACCCGCGGACATTCCGAGTGGGGGTCGTCCATTCCACCCTCCAGCACCTCCGAGCCGAGCCCTATGGAGCTCGGAGGTGCTGGCTCTAGAGAGAGGAGGAGGAGGAGCCCGAGGATATAGTGTCTGATCGAGGTCCCCAGTTTACCTCCGGAGTCTGGAGGGCCTTTATGGAGCGTTTGGGGGTCTCGGTGAGCCTGACCTTGGGTTACCACCCGGAGAGTAATGGGCAGGTGGAACGTGTGAACCAGGATGTGGGTAGGTTTCTTAGATCGTATTGCCAGGGCCGGCCGGAGGAGTGGGCGAGGTATGTCCCCTGGGCAGAGATGGCCCAGAACTCTCTCCGCCACTCCTCAACCAATCTAACCCCTTTCCAATGTGTGTTAGGTTACCAGCCGGTTCTGGCACCGTGGCAGCAGAGCCAGATCGAGGCTCCTGCGGTGGATGAGTGGGTGCGGCGCTCGGAGGAGACGTGGAACACTGCACACGTCCACCTGCAGCGGGCCATCCGTCGTCAGAAAGCGAGCGCCGATCTCCGCCGCAGTGAGGGGCCGGTGTACGCACCTGGTGATCGAGTCTGGCTCTCTACCAGAAACCTGCCCCTCCGCCTGCCCTGCCGGAAACTGGGTCGGCGCTCGCTTTCTGACGACGGATGGCCCGCTGCAGGTGGACGTGTGCAGCGTTCCACGTCTCCTCCGAGCGCCGCACCCACTCATCCACCGCAGGAGCCTCGATCTGGCTCTGCTGCCACGGTGCCAGAACCGGCTGGTAACCTAACACACATTGGAAAGGGGTTAGATTGGTTGAGGAGTGGCGGAGAGAGTTCTGGGCCATCTCTGCCCAGGGGACATACCTCGCCCACTCCTCCGGCCGACCCTGGCAATACGATCTAAGAAACCTACCCACATCCTGGTTCACACGTTCCACCTGCCCATTTCCTGTTTGGTTTATTATGTCTCCTATAAGTTTCTTGTTTGGTTAGTCTTGTGTTGTGTTGTGTGTTATTGTCTGCCTGTCGATAGGAGCTGCGTGTTTTCGCTCTGTTTGTTTTGTTTGGTGTTTTTACGCATGGTTTGCGTAATCGCTCGCCTCTGTTTGTTTTCGAGGCCGTGTATTGTATTTTGCACTTTTGACTAGTAAAGTCTGTTGGACGAAGCCTCTGTGTCCTGCGCCTGACTCCTCCACCACATCCACATCAGTTCTTTTGACAATAACTACAATGCACATAATTAATTATGGTGCATTGTAGGAAAATGTGTGCGTCGAAAGTCTTTGGCTCATTTACATATTTTAAGGCTGAATTGTCAATCCGACATCAGCATTGGCCATGCAGCATTTACAGTGATACGGCCTCTGCAGAAGTCAAGGCATTCATACTTCTTGCGCTTCACGGAGCAGCAGCAGAGCTGTTGTGAAGGAAGTTGTCAAGGATGTGCGTTTGTGTTTATACAGGACCTCCCGCCCTCACCTACCTTCAACCAAGTATTGGTGCTAATTGTGTGTTAATGGATGCTAGCTTGCTAGTCAGCTACGGCGTCATAGCTAGGTATCGTGGGTAGCTACTGTGTCTTGGCAGTGTCTTCCGCCGTGCCGGCTGTAGCACGAAGCGAGCTAATTAGCCGTTTTTTCGAACAGAGTCAGAGTCAACACAGTAGCCATTGTGTGCCGGGTGTAGCACGAAGCTAGCTAGCTAGCCGTTCTTAAAACAAAGCCAACACAGTGGCCATTGCTAGCTACCCAGCACGACCTAGCTACCCAGCACGACCAGCGAACGGTACGGTAGCAGCTAATTACAATATACTTGTCCTAGCTAGCCAATGTTGAATCATTGCTGCGTCATGAAAGGAACTTGACACAGACACGAATGATCTGTTTAGTGTGTTATCACACTATTGGTGGTTTGCTGTGACCAAGTGTTTGTGCTTGGCTGTGTGTTACTGGATGCTGGCATGCTGGTTAGCTAGTTAACACACTATTGGTGGTTTGTTGTGAGTATTTGTGCTTAACTGTGTGTTAAACTGTATGTTATTGGATGCTAGCATGCTAGTCAGCTATGGTGTCATAGTTGGCTAGCTGAATAAAGTGGGTTTGAGTTTATTCCTTTAAACATTGAACAACTGTTCAGTGAAACAATTTTAGTTTCTGAGGTAGAAGTTTTTGGTGAGGGAGGCCCCCCTCTCTCCTCTCCCAGATGCTTAGCTCATTTCATTCCGATCTCCTCTGCATTTTTGTAGCCATTTGCTACAGCCTGTCAACTATGCCTCTGCCTATCCCTGTTCTCTCGTCTCTGCACAGGCTACACAAACAACGCACAACATCGCGCGGCTGCTGCCTCTCCAACCTGGTGGTCCCTGCTCGCACCCCTCACCTGGAGTTCCAGGTCGCAGGCAGCCTCTGGAACTGCCGTTCTGCTGCCAACAAAGCTGACTTCATCCCAGCCTATGCCAACCTCCAGTCCCTCGACTTCCTGGCGCTGACGGAAACATGGATCACCACTGAAAACACGGCTACTCCTACTGCTCTCTCCTCGTCTGACCATGTGTTCTCGCATACCCCGAGAGCATCTGGTCAGAGGGGTGGTGGTACAGGAATCCTCATCTCTCCCAAGTGGACATTCTCAATTTTTCCCCTAACCCATCTGTCTATCTCCTCATTTGAATTCCATGCTGTCACAGTCACTAACCCATTTAAGCTTAATATCCTTGTCATCTATCGCCCTCCAGGTTCCCTTGGAGAGTTCATCAACGAGCTTGACGCCTTGATAAGTTCCTTTCCTGAGGATGGCTCACCCCTCACAGTTTTGGGGGATTTCAACCTCCCTATGTCCACGTTTGACTCATTTCTCTCTGCCTCCTTCTTTCCACTCCTCTCCTCTTTTGACCTCACCCTCTCACCGTCCCCCCCTACTCACAAGGCAGGCAATACGCTTGACCTCATCTTCACTAGATGCTGCTCCTCTACTAATCTCACTGCAACTCCCCTCCAAGTCTCCGACCACTACTTTGTTTCCTTTTCTCTCTCGCTTTCCTCCCACACTACTCACTCTGCCCCTACACAGATGGTAATGCGCCGCCGCAACCTTCGCTCTCTCTCTCCCACTACTCTCTCCTCTTCCATCCTATCATCTCTTCCCTCTGCTCAATCCTTCTCCCTCCAATCTCCTGATTCTGCCTCCTCAACCCTCCTCTCCTCCCTTTCTGCATCCTTTGACTCTCTGTGTCCCCTATCCTCCCGGCCGGCTCGGTCCTCCCCCCCAGCTCCGTGGCTTGATGACTCACTGCGAGCTCACAGAACAGAGCTCCGGGCAGCGGAGCGGAAATGGAAGAAAACTAAACTCCCTACCGACCTGGCATCTTTTCACTCCCTCCTCTCTACATTTTCTTCATCTGTTTCTGCTGCTAAGGCCACCTTCTACCACTCTAAATTCCAAGCATCTGCCTCTAACCCTAGGAAGCTCTTTGCCACATTTTCCTCCCTCCTGAATCCTCCTCCCCCCCCCCCCACCTCCTCTCTCTCTGTGGATGACTTCGTCAACCACTTTGAAAAGAAGGTTGACGACATCCGATCCTCGTTTGTTAAGTCTAATAACACTGCTGGTCCTGCTCACACTGCCCTACCCTATGCTTTGACTTCTTTCTCCCCTCTCTCTCCAGATAAAATCCTGCGACTTGTGACTGCAGGCCGCCCAACAACCTGCCCGCTTGACCCCATCCCCTCCTCCCTTCTCCAGACCATCTCCGGTGACCTTCTCCCCTACCTCACCTCGCTGATCAACTCATCCTTGACCGCTGGCCATGTCCCTTCCGTCTTCAAGAGAGCGAGAGTTGCTCCCCTCCTCAAAAAACCAACACTCGACCCCACTGATGTCAACAACTACAGACCAGTATCCCTTCTTTCTTTTCTTTCCAAAACTATTGAGCGTGCCGTCTTTAGCCAACTCTCTTGCTATCTCTCTCAGAATGACCTTCTTGATCCAAACCAATCAGGTTTCAGGACTGGTCATTCAACTGAGACTGCTCTTCTCTGTGTCACGGAGACTCTCCGCACTGCTAAAGCTAACTCTCTCTCCTCTGCTCTTGTCCTTCTAGACCTGTCTGCTGCCTTTGATACTGTGAACCATCAGATCCTCCTCTCCACCCTCTCCGAGATGGGCATCTCCGGCGCGGCTCACTCCTGGATTGCGTCCTACCTGACCGGTCGCTCCTACCAAGTGGCGTGGCGGGAAGCTGTCTCCGCACCACGTGCTCTCACCACTGGTGTCCCCCAGGGATCGGTTCTGGGCCCTCTCCTTTTCTCCCTATACACCAAGTCACTTGGCTCTGTCATATCCTCACATGGTCTCTCCTATCATTGCTACGCTGACGATACACAACTAATCTTCTCCTTTCCCCCTTCTGATAACCAGGTGGCGAATCGCATCTCTGCATGTCTGGCAGACATATCAGTATGGATGACGGATCACCACCTCAAGCTGAACCCTGGCAAGACGGAGCTGCTCTTCCTCCCGGGGAAGGACTGCCCGTTCCATGATCTCGCCATCACGGTTGACAACTCCGCTGTGTCCTCCTCCCAGAGTGCGAAGAGCCTAGGCGTGACCCTGGACAACACCCTGTCGTTCTCCGCCAACATCAAGGCGGTGACCCGCTCCTGCAGGTTCATGCTCTACAACATTCGGAGAGTGCGACCCTGCCTTACACAGGAAGCGGCGCAGGTCCTGGTCCAGGCACTTGTCATCTCCCGTCTGGACTACTGCAACTCGCTGTTGGCTGGGCTCCCTGCCTGTGCCATTAAACCCCTACAACTCATCCAGAATGCCGCAGCCCGTCTGGTGTTCAACCTTCCCAAGTTCTCTCACGTCACCCCCCTCCTCCGCACACTCCACTGGCTTCCAGTTGAAGCTCGCATCCGCTACAAGACCATGGTGCTTGCCTATGGAGCAGTGAGGGGAACGGCACCTCTGTACCTTCAGGCTCTGATCAGTCCCTACACCCAAACGAGGACATTGCGTTCATCCACCTCTGGCCTGCTGGCTCCCCTTCCTCTGCGGAAGCACAGCTCCCGCTCAGCCCAGTCAAAACTGTTCGCTGCTCTGGCACCCCAATGGTGGAACAAGCTCCCTCACGACGCCAGGACAGCGGAGTCACTCACCACCTTCCGGAGACATTTGAAACCCCACCTCTTTAAGGAATACCTGGGATAGGATAAAGTATTCCTTCTAACCCCCCCCCCCCCCCCCCCCCCCCCCCCAAATTGTAAAGTGGTTATCCCACTGGCTATAGGGTGAACGCACCAATTTGTGAGTCGCTCTGGCTAAGAGCGTCTGCTAAATGACGTTAATGTGCCCTTGAGCAAGGCACTTAACCCTAATTGCTCCTGTAAGTCGCTCTGGTTAAGAGCGTCTGCTAAATGACTAAAATGTAAAATGTAAATGTAACCAATCATGTTAATTTTTTTGGGATGCGCACAGCAATGTGGTACGGAGCTCAATTTGGCCTCTGCATGCCTCCGGAGGCTCCGCAATTGTGTCACATCCTCCATATGGAGCCTCTGCCCACATTTACGGATCAAGCAGAAATTGGCTTTAAGAGGCTATATTTGCTTCACAAGTGAGTGAGAAGGCAGTACCCCCACAGAATACAGTGATATACTGTATTTTAGGAAGAGGCGCGGAGGAGGGACCAAAGCTGTAACCTTCACCCAGAGTGAGCAGACCACAGGGGAGTGCCACCATATTGATCATCGGGTCTAGGGCTTCCTTGTGGGTCTGCCCACTCCTCAGGTTGTCCTTCCTCCCGTCTGCAGACCCAGCACCAACCCAGTTCCCAGTTTCCAGTACCAGCACCAGACCACCAGACGAGGAGGGAGCAAACATCTAAGCTTCAACCGGAGAGAGCGGACCATAGGGGAGTGCCACCATTGACCTCTGGGTCTAGGGCTCCCTTGTGTGTCTGCTTGCTCCATAGGTTGTCCTTCCTCCCCTCTACAGACCCAGATCCCGACCCAGCACCTGCCCCAGCCTCAGTTCCCGGTTGCTGGTTCCCAGATCCTGTTTTTCCCCAGTCCCAGCACCAGACCCAGCACCAGCCCCTGGTTTCCAGCCCTGGTCCCAGCACCAGCATGAATCCCGGTCCCAGCCCCAACACCAGCAACAACCCTGGACAGAGCTACGAACAACCACAACTGCCCAGTCTATACAGCAACTGCCAGCCTAGACCCCACCCCTCCCCCAACACAAAGACACAGACACATCGTTTTATTTTTTATATAGACACAGACACATTGTTACTTCTGATTCTTTTTTTAATTGATTGCGTTTCAATATGCTTTGCGTTGTAGTCACGACAGACAAAGATATATAGTTAAGCAAACTTTGCTTGGCATGTTGTCAACCCGCACATTCATACAGTAAGTCCCAACTGGTTTCCATTTCCTGTGTAACATCAATATGAGTAACATCAGTATTGCTACAGATTGCTTTTGTTTTTTGCTTTTGTTGGACTGGATGACCATTTGGTTTGCCTAATTTGAATTGTTTGCTTATTGTTTGAATTGTTTGAATTTTAACTTATTGAAAATTTTACCTGGAAGAATTTTGAAAAACCAAATAAAATGACCTTTAATGGTTGAGTATTAAGCCATGTCCTTTTGATCTCTTTTGCCCTGTAGTCACGCCCAGTTTGGAAACCTTTGTTAAGGCCTCTAGAAGTGCAAGTGATATTAAACACCTTTGTTTTCATTTATATGCTGTAATATACAAATGCCTAGCAGCCAACCTGCTTGCTCCATTCCCTTCTAATTACAGTATAATACTCTAAATAACTTTCTTACAGTTTATTACTCACTTTTACGGTAATGTACAGGAAGCTGGCATCAAGTTACCATGAATAGCTCAGTAATATATTGGCACTATCCAAAGATAGTCAGCGATATATTATCATAAGATATCTTGTTGTTGTAACAATTATTTTGAAGACCACTGTATCCTTAACTACAACAACATTTTCAGTAACGGTTACAGAAACGTTTTACTTACTATGACTGTGGTATGTGTTTTTTTAAATCAAACTTCGTTGAATGCACCGACTGTAAGTTGGTAAGGACAAGAACACTGGCTAAATGACCAAATTGAAAGAAAGAATTTTAACTTGCAAAGAACACGCAGTAATATGTCACTGGGCTATTACAGTAATATGCTGTAATTGTATATGGTACTGTACATTTTAGAGGAAATGTTTTACAGTGTTGTTATGTCAGTGTGGGCAATTGGAAATGTGAATTAGTAAGAGTCATAGCAGGGTGTAGAGAAGGTGAATGGAGTTAACCTGGTTGCCGTCTCTGTTCCGCTATTACATTCCCCTCCTTTCCACTCCTGTCTTTGGCTAATGGCAGGAGTAGCAAGGAGTGGAATGTTAGCTAATAAGACTGAGACCAAGACAATAATGAAGTAAGGTGTGGTTCTTATGTTTTTTCTTACTATGACCCTATTGGTCACACACTACAATGGCTATTTGATGCCATTGTAGTGTGTGGCTAGAGAAGGTTAATTGAGTGAGGTGTGGGATAGGGAATGGCTGGCAGGGAGGTAGCTCAGTTGGTAGAGCATGGCGTTTGCAACGCCAGGGTTGTGGGTTCGATTCCCACGGGGTATGATTGTTTATTAATTAAAAATAATGTTAGTTGCTCTGGATAAGAGTGTCTGCTAAATGACTAAAATGTAAATGTGTGGTTCTTATGTTTTATCAGATCACAATCCCTGTTGGTTTTAGCCCCAAAGTGTCTCTGGTGTTGATGCTTGGTGTGGGGAGGCTGGGGCTAGTTGATATTATGTGTTCCTGGCGGTTGTGCTGGAGGAGGCTGAAACTCCCTGGAGGGGTTTTGGGGATGTGGGATGCGGACCGATGGACACTGTGGGACACCATACATGAACTTTGACTTCTGCTGCTTCCTGTTTGGCCCAGGCCCAGCGCTGAAGAATGTGGGAGAGAAAGAGTCAGGGCTGGGAGAGTGTTGGGAGAGACAGGTTCCTTCTGTACACAGTCTAGAACATTAAGGTCCCTTGGAGAACTCTTGCCCGATAAAGAACCTTTGAGTTAAGTGTGGGGTTCTTGACATGGCATCTACAGTACTTCAGAATTCTAAATGGTTCTTGAAATGTATGGAAGCCTGCAGATCTCTTTCATAGCACACAGAAAATTGCCCAATGTTAACTAAAGTTAAATTAACCGAAATAGACCAGAGTTGGTCTTAATAACCAGAGTTGAACCGAAACTACTCCCACCAGCATGCTCTGTTGTAGGTAGATTTTTTGCATGTATACTGAACAAAAAATATTAACACAACATGTAAAGTGTAGGTCGCATGTTTCATGAGCTGAAATAAAAGATCCCAGAAGTGTTCCATACGCACAAAAACCTTATTTTGTGCACAAATTTGTTTACATCCCTGTTAGTGAGAATTTCTCCTTTGCCAAGATAATCCATCCACCTGACAGGTGTGGCATATCAAGAAGCTGATTAAACAACATGATCATTACACAGGTGCAGCTTATGCTGGGGACAATAAAAGGCCACTGTAAACTGTGAGGTTTTGTCACACAACACAATGCCACAAATGTCTCACGTTTTGAGGGAACGTTCAATTGGCATGCTCACTGCAAGAATGTCCACCAGAGCTGTTGCCAGATAATTTAATGTTCATTTCTCTACCATAAGCCGCCTCCATTTTAGAGAATTTGACAGAACGTCCAACCGGCCTCACAACCGCAGACCACGTGTAACCACGCCAGCCCACGACCTCCACATTCAACTTCTTCACCTGCGGGACAGTCTGAGACCAATCACCTGGACAGCTGATGAAACTGTGGGTTTGCACAACCGAATAATTTCTGCACAAACTGCCAGAAACCATCTCAAGGAAGCTCATCTGCATGCTCGTCGTCGTCACCAGGGTCTTGACCAGATTGCAGTTTGGCGTCGTAACCGACTTCAGTGGGCAAATGCTCACCTTCGATGACCACTGGCACGTTGGAGAAGTGTGCCCTTCACGGATGAATCCCGGTTTCAACTGTACCGGGCAGATGGCAGACAGCGTGTATGGCATTGTGTGGGTGAACGGTTTGCTGATGTCAATGTTGTGAACAGAGTGCCCCATGGTGGCAGTGGGGTTATGGTATGGGCAGGCATAAGCTACGGACAACGAACAAAATAGCATTTTATCGATGGCAATTTGAATGCACAGAGATAATGTGATGAGATCACCTCATGTTTTAGCATGATAATGCACAGCCCCATGTCGCAAGGACCTGTACACAATTCTTTGAAGCTGAAAATGTCCCAGTTCTTCCATGGCCTGCATACTCACCAGATATGTCACCCATTGAGTATGTTTGGGACGTTCTGGATCGACGTGTCCGACAGCATGTTCCAGTTCCTGCCAATATCCAGCAACTTCGCACAGCCTTTGAAGTGAAGTGGGACAACATTCCACAGGTCATAATCAACAGCCTGATCAACTCTATGCGAAGGAGATGTGTCGCGAGGCATGAGGCAAATGGTGGTCATACCAGATACTGACTGCTTTTCTGATCCACTCCCCTACTTTTTTTAAAGGTATCTGTGACCAACAGATGCATATCTGTATTCCCAGTCATGTGTAATCCATAGATTAGGGTCTAATGAATTCATTTCAATTGACAGATTTTCTTGTATGAATTGTAACTCAGTAAAATCTTTGAAATTGTTTCATGTTGCGTTTATATTTTAGTTCAGTTTATTAATTAATCGTATGCTACTCAAATATAAATAACGTACATTTTCTAAACTATTCCAATCTGTTACTTGGATTTATTGCACCCACTTCTGAAATGGTTGTTCTAGTTTAGATGTTTAAGGTAGTGTCGTAACGTAGACTTCACAACCCTGGCAGTCATTCTGAATGCAGGTTGCGGGTGAATAAGAATTCAAAATGTTTGATAGGCCCACTCTGGCTGGGTTCCAATAGGAATTACGCATATTTTGCAAACCAGCATAACGTGACTTGCAGGCCTGATTTGGCCTGTAAACTATGAGTTTCAGACCAACGTATTACAGAAAAACTAGGCCCTCTAAAGAAGGCCTTATGAAATATGTTACCAATTGTCTTAAAGAATAACAGTTTAAAGGTCATGAACAGTGAAAATCATGTTTTTCATAAAATGTTATGATATTTGAAGGAAAACAGATCAAAGTATGATGACCAAAGTATGAAAAATTATAGTTGCTTCTACATTGATAAAGTTTTATCATAAATTTACTGGTCCCCTCCCCCATGTCATATACTTGGATTCATTATTAAGGGGACAAGGTGACATCATCTTAACTCTCATTTTAATACACCAATGGTAACATGATATTCTCTTACCTAATTTAAATAAGTACTGCCTTGTAACCATATTTGGAGAAGGCGTGTTCACTGTTCGGTAGTGATGCAGAGGGGCGTGGTTTATATTTACAGTGCCTTCGGAAAGTATTCAGACCCCTTGACTTTTTCCACATTTTGTTAGGGTACTGTCACGAGTGTCAGTGTAATGCGGTGGATCGAAGTCAGGCGCAGGACACAGAACTCGAAGAAACTTACTTTACTGAAAATGAGTAAAGAATACAATACAGAAAATACCTCCACACAGGAAGGAACTAACCTGCTCACCAACGACACACAAAACGAAAACAACCACGCACAAAACACATTGGGAGCCACTGGGTTAAATAGGGAAGGCGTGATTACAATAATGGGCAACAGGTGTGTGACAATAGACAACAGGTGCAACATAGAAACAGAACATAGATCGGCAGCAGCTAGTATTACGGTGACAACGAACGCCAAAGCCTGCCCGAGCAAGGATGAGGGGCAGCCTCGTGACAGTACCCCCCCCCCCCAGCTTCCGGCAGGGCAGGCGAAGGGGCAGGTTTCGGGTCGAGAGCCAGACCCGGTCCCCCGGTGCATACACCGGAGCCTCACTGCGGTGGCGGTCGGCGCTCGCCTTCTGCCGCCCGATGGCCCGCTGCAGGCGTACATGGGCAGCGTTCCAGGTCTCCTGCGAGCGCCGAAACCATTAATCCACCGCAGGTGCCTCGATCTGGCTCAGATGCCAAGGTGCCAGAACCGGCTGATAACCTAATACACACTGAAATGGAGTAAGGTTAGTGGAGGAGTGGCGGGGTGAGTTTTGGGCCATCTCTGCCCAGGGGAGGAAAACCGACCACTCCCCCCGCCGGTCCTGGCAATACGACCTCAGAAACCTACCCACCTCCTGGTTGACTCTCTCCACCTGCCTGTTACTTTCGGGGTGAAACCCTGAGGTCAGGCTGACCGAGACTCCCAGACGTTCCATGAACGCCCTCCAAACCCTCGAGGTGAACTGGGAACACTGATCAGACACTATATCCTCAGATATCCCATAGTGCCGGAAGACGTGTGTAAATAGGGCCTCAGCAGTCTGAAGGGCCGTAGGGAGATCGGGCAGAGGAACGAGGCAGCAGGACTTAGAAAACCGATCCACAATGACCAGGATCATGGTATTCCCTTGTGAGGGGGGAAGATCCGTCACGAAATCCACCGATAGGTGGGACCACAGTCGTTGTGGAATGGGTAGGGGTTGCAATTTCCCTCTGGGCAGGTGTCTAGGAGCCTTACACTGGGCGCACACCGAGCAGGAAGAAACATAAACCCTCACGTCCTTAGCTAAGGTGGGCCAACAGTACTTCCCACTAAGACAATGCACTGTCCGACCGATACCAGGATGACCAGAGGAGGGTGACGTGTGAGCCCAATAGATCAAACGATCGCGGACCTCCAGCGGGACGTACACACGACCCTCTGGACACTGGGGAGGAGTGGGTTCGTTTTCAACGCCCGCTCGATGTCCGTGTCCACCTCCCACACCACCGGTGCCACCAGACACGACGCCGGAAGTATGGCAGTGGGCTCCACAGAACTCTCTTCCGTGTCATACAGTCGGGACAGAGCAGCTGCCTTAGCATTCTGGGAACCTGGCCTGTATGACAGGGTGAAACAAAACCGGGTGAGAAACATTGACCACCTTGCCTTGCGACGGTTTAATCTCTTCGCCGCCCGGATGTACTCCAGATTGCGGTGGTCAGTCAAAATGAGAAAAGGGTGGTTAGCCCCCTCAAGCCAATGTCTCCACGCTTTCAGGGCTTGGACCACGGCCAACAGCTCCCGGTCCCCCACATCATAGTTGTGCTCCGCCGGACTGAGCTTCTTAGAAAAGAACGCACAGGGGCAGAGCTTGGGTGGCGTGCCCGAGCGTTGGAAAGTACAGCACCTATCCCAGCCTCCGACGCGTCCACCTCAACCGTGAAGGCCAAGGAGGGATCCGGATGAGCCAGCACTGGAGCTGAGGTAAACAGGTTCTTCAGATGATTGAATGCCCTGTCCGCCTCCGCTGACCACCGCAGACGCACCGGTCCCCCCTTCAGCAACGAGGTAATGGAGGCGCTACCTGACCAAAGCCCCGGATAAACCTATGGTAGTAATTGGCAAATCCCAAAAATTGCTGCACCTCCTTCACCGTGGTTGGAGTCGGCCAATTACGCACAGCCGAAATTCGGTCACTTTCCATCTTCACCCCAGACGCGGACATGCGGTACCCTAGGAAGGAGATAGACTCCTGAAAGAACAGGCATTTCTCCGCCTTGGCCTACAGGTCATGCTTCAACAGTCGTCCAAGTACTTTACGCACCAGGGACACATGCTCGGCCCGTGTAGCAGAGTATATGAGAATGTCATCAATATACACCACTACACCCTGTCCGTGCAGATCCCTGAAAATCTCATCGACAAAGGCTTGGAAGACTGATGGAGCATTCATCAACCCGTATGGCATGACGAGGTACTCATAGTGTCCTGAGGTAGTGCTGAACGCCGTCTTCCACTCATCTCCCTCCCAAATACGCCCCAGATTATACGCGCTCCTGAGATCCAATTTCGTGAAGAAGCGCGCCCCGTGCAATGATTCCGTCATACATGCTATCAGAGGTAAGGGATAGCTGTACTTGACAGTGATTTGATTTAGCCCACGGTAATCAATGCACGGGCGTAACCCACCATCCTTCTTCACGAAAAAGAAACTTGAGGAAACAGGTGAAGTGGAAGGCCGAAAGTATCCCTGTCTCAGAGATTCGGAGACATATGTTTCGATAGCCGCCTTCTCCGCCTGTGACAGAGGATACACGTGACTCCGGAGAAGTGCAGCGCCTACCTGGAGATTTATCGCACAATCCCCCGGACGATGGGGTGGTAATTTAGTCGCCCTCTTCTTACTGAAGGCGAGAGCCAAATCGGCATACTCAGAAGGAATGTGCACTGTGGAGACCTGGTTTGGACTCTCCACTGTAGTAGCCCCCAAGGAAACCCCTACATACCTCCCTGAGCACTGACTGGACCATCCCTTAAGAGCCCTCTGTTGCCAGGAAATAGTGGGATCATGAGTGGTTAACCAGGGAAGTCCCAACCCCACAGGATACGCAGGAGAATCAATCAGATAGAGACTAATCCTCTCCTCATGACCCCCCTGCGTCCTCATTAAGAGTGGTGCGGTAACCTCCCTGATTAGACCTGACCCTAGCGGGCGACTATCTAATGCGTGGACAGGGAAGGGCACATCAACACGAACAGTAGGAATCCCTAACCTATGAGAATATTGACGATCAATAAAATTCCCAGCTGCGCCTGAATCTACTAGCGCCTTATGCTGGGAATGAGGAGAAAACTCCGGAAACACAACCTCTATACACAACTGACCAACAGGGAGCTCTGGGTGAGTCGGGTGCCTACTCACCTGAGATGGTCAACCAGTGCTCTGCTTACTGCCTCGACTCCCTGGGGACCCTCCCCAGCAGCGGCCACAGTTGGTGCAGGGGATGGCCCCTCTCCTGGTCTCCCTAAGCGCAGCACCTCCAAGCTCCATGGGGGTAGAGTCGGAGGTGCTGGGGGATGGAATGAATTGGCCCTGATCAGAACGTCCGCGGGTCTCCAACAGGTTATCCAGCCTGATGGACATCTCCACCAGTTGGTCCAGGTTGAGATTGGTATCCCTGCAGGCCAGTTCCCGCCGAACGTCCTCCCTTAGGCTGCACCGATAGTGGTCGATCAGGGCCCTCTCATTCCATCCGGCGCTGGCTGCCAATGTCCTGAACTCCAACGCAAAATCCTGGGCGCTCCTCCTCTCCTGTCGTAGGTGGAACAGACGCTCGCCTGCCGCTCTCCCCTCCGGTGGATGATCGAATACCGCCTGGAAGCGGAAATCCTCGTAGCGGACCGATGCAGCGTCAATTCCTCCCCACTCGAGCGCCTTCCCCGACAGACAGGAGATGAGGGCGGACACGCTCTCGTATCCCGAGGGCGCCGGGTGAAAGGTTGCCAGGTAGAGCTCT
This sequence comes from Coregonus lavaretus, assembly GCF_964263955.1. Classification (NCBI taxonomy): domain Eukaryota; kingdom Metazoa; phylum Chordata; class Actinopteri; order Salmoniformes; family Salmonidae; genus Coregonus; species Coregonus lavaretus. The sequence goes on from NC_139992.1 coordinate 18,212,581, forward strand.
ACCTGGAGAAGGAAACCCTGACACCCGGCTGGTGTACCATCATATGCCCTCGGGCCGAATCCCACTGGGTCCAGGTGGCGAAGGGGTGGACTGTGGTACGGGTGGTAGAGTGGTTGGAGGAGGTGTGGGAAGGCCATCTCTCTCCCAACGGTCCATAGTATTCATCACCCTCTCCATTGCGGTGCAGAGAGCCTGGATGATACTCTCCTGTCGTTGAAATCGTTCCTCCATCGACTCGGACTGACTGGCTGTACCTGCTGACTCAATAAATGGTGCGTGGTTCTGTCACGAGTGTCAGTGTAATGCGGTGGATCGAAGTCAGGCGCAGGACACAGAACTCGAAGAAACGTACTTTACTGAAAATGAGTAAAGAATACAATACAGAAAATACCTCCACACAGGGAGGAACTAACCCGCTCACCAACGACACACGAAACGAAAACAACCACGCATAAAACACATTGGGAGCCACTGGGTTAAATAGGGAAGGCGTGATTACAATAATGGGCAACAGGTGTGTGACAATAGACAACAGGTGCAACATAGAAAATAGATCGGCAGCAGCTAGTATTCCGGTGACGACGAACGCCGAAGCCTGCCCGAGCAAGGAGGAGGGGCAGCCTCGGCAGAATCCGTGACAGGTACAGCCTTATTCTAAAATTGATTAAATTGTTTTTTTTCCCTCGTCAATCTACACACAATACCCCATAATGACAAACCAAAAACTGGCTTTCAGAAATTTTAGCAAATGTATTTAAAAAATGGAAATATCACATTTACATAAGTATTCTGACCCTTTACTCAGTACTTTGTTGAAGCACCTTTGGCAGCGATTACAGCCTTGAATCATCTTGGGTGAATCTTTGCCCCAGACTGAGGTCCTGAGTGCTCTGGAGCAGGTTTTCGTCAAGGATCTCTCTGTACTTTTCTCCATTAATCTTTGCCTCAATCATGACTAGTCTCCCAGTCCCTGAAACTGAAAAAACATCCCCACAGCATGATGCTGCCACCCCCATGCTTCACCATAGTGATGGTGCCAGGTTTCCTCCAGACGTGATGCTTGGCATTCAGGCCAAAGAGTTCAATCTTGGTTTCATCAGAGCAGAGAATCTTGTTTCTCATGGTCTGAGAGCCCTTTTAGGTGCCTTTTGGCAAACTCATGGCGGGATGTCATGTGCCTTTTACTGAGGAGTGGCTTCCGTCTGGCCACTCTACCATAAAGGCCTAATTGGTGGAGTGCTGCAGAGATGGTTGTCCTTCTGGAAGGTTCTCCCATCTCCACAGAGGAACTCTAGAGCTCTGTCAGAGTGACCATTGGGTTTTTGGTCACCTATCTGACCAAGGCCCTTCTCCCCCGATTGCTCAGTTTGGCCGGGCGGCCAGCACTAGGAAGAGTCTTGGTGGTTCCAAACTTCTTCCATTTAAGAATGATGGACGCCACTGTGTTCTTGGGGACCTTCAATGCTGCAGAAATGTTTTGGTACCCTTCCCCAGATCTGTGCCTCGACACAATCCTGTCTCGGAGCTCTACGGACAATTCCTTCCACCTCATGGCTTGGTTTTTGCTCTGACATGCACTGTCAACTGTGGGACGTAATATAGACAGTTGTGTGCCTTTGCAAATCATAGCAAAGGGTCTGAATACTTATGAAAATCTGTTTTCTTTTGTCATTATGGGGTATTGTGTGTAGATTGCTGAGGAAATTGTTTTATTTCATCAATTTTAGAATAAGGCTGTAACGTAACAAAATGTGGAAAAAGTTAAGGGGTCTGAATAGTTTCCGAAGGCACTGTAATTGATAATGCCAGAGAATCCGGTGTCATTATTCAAATAATGATTTACATATTTTCATTAAACCTCCCGTTGTCCTAGGGTCAAAATGACCCGCCACTGTGTTGAACCAACTTTATTTAATTTTTATATTTTTTGGATCATTTGTGAGAAGGAGGCAGTGATACTTTCTTTAAAGTCTCACTGCCTCCTTCTCACAAACGACCCCCAAAATATAAAAATTAAATAAAGTTGGTTCAACACAGTGGCGGGTCATTTTGACCCTAGGACAACGGGAGGGTTAAAAACGTTTTTTTGATTAATTTATTCATACTATTTCATCCTTCCACAAGATATAGTCCCAACACAAATCTAAGGTTGCTACCCAATCCGGCTGGGTACTATCCAGGTGTGTAAATAAGCTCTTAGAGACTTACCCAGAAAGACTCACAGCTCTAATCGCTGCCAAAGATGATTCTACCGTATTGATACAGGGGGTTGAATACTTATCTAATCAAGATATATTAGAGTTTTATTTTTCATATATTTTTTACAAATGTTAGCTTTTTTCTTCCACTTTGACATTACAGAGTATATTGTAGAGATTGTTGACAATAAATACATAAAGAGAATTAAAATAAATTAAATACATTTTAATACCACCTTTTAACACAACAGTGTTAATACTGTACTTTCTGAAGACGATGCAGAATGTTCCCCTAACTAACGGAAAACTGGACACTCAAACATCAGGGGAACATTACAGGTAACATAACAATCTCAATCTTAAATAAGCATGCCCCATTCAAGCATGCCCCTGGTTCTCCTCAGACTTGACTGCCCTTGACCAGCACAAAAACATCCTGTGGCGTACTGCATTAGCATCGAACAGCCCCCGCGATATGCAACTTTTCAGGGAAGTCAGGAACCAATATACACAATCAGTTAGGAAAGCAAAGGCTAGCTTTTTCAAACAGACATTTGCATCCTGTAGCACTAACTCCAAAACGTTTTGGGACACTGTAAAGTCCATGGAGAATAAGAGCACCTCCTCCCAACTGCCCACTGCACTGAGGCTAGGAAACACTGTCACCACCGATAAATCTACAATAATCAAGAATTTCAACAAGCATTTTGCTACGGCTGGCCATGCTTTCCTCCTGGCTACCACTACCCCGGCCACCAGCTCTGCACCCTCCGCTGCAACTTGCCCATGCCCCCCCCCCCCCCCCCCCCGCTTCTCCTTCACACAAATTCAGACAGCTGATGTTCTGAAAAATCTGGACCCCTACACATCAGCTGTGCTAGACAATCTGGACCCTTTCTTTCTAAAATTAGCCGCCGAAATTGTCGCAACCCCTATTACTAGCCTGTTCAACCTCTCTTTCGTAACGTCTGAGATCCCCCAGAGATTGAAAAGCTGCCGCGGTCATCCCCCTCTTCAAAGGGGGTGACACTCTAGATCCAAACTGTTACAGACCTATATCCATCCTGCCCTGCCTTTTAAAAGAATTTGAAAGCCAAGTTAACAAACAGATCACCGACCATTTCGAATCCCACCGTACCTTCTCCGCTATGCAATCCGGTTTCCGAGCTGGTCATGGGTGCACCTCAGCCACGCTCAAGGTCCTAAACGATATTATAACCGCGATCGATAAAATAAAGTACTGCGCAGCAGTCTTCATCGACCTGGCCAAGGCTTTCAACTCTGTCAACCACCGCATTCTTATTGGCAGACTAGCCTTGGTTTCTCAAATGACTGCCTCGCCTGGTTCACCAACTACTTCTCAGATAGAGTTCAATGTGTCAAATCGGAGGGCCTGTTGTCTGGACCTCTGGCAGTCTCTATCGGGGTGCCACAGGGTTCAATTCTCAGGCCGACTCTATTCTCTGTGTATATCAATGATGTCGCTCTTGCTGCTGGTGACGCTCGGATCCACCTCTATGCGGACGACACCATTTTGTATACATCTGGCCCTTCATTGGACACTGTGTTAACAAACCTCCAAACGAGCTTCAACGCCATACAACACTCCTTCCGTAGCCTCCAACTGCTCTTAAACACTAGTAAAACTAAATGCATGCTCTTCAACCGAACGCTGCTTGCACCCGCCCACCCGACTAGAATCACTACTCTCGGCGGGTCTGACCTAGAGTATGTGGACAACTACAAATACCTAGGTGTCTGGTTAGACTGTAAACTCTCCTTCCAGACTCACATTAAGCATCTCCAATCAAAAGTTAGATCTAGAATCGGCTTCCTTTCTCGCAACAAAGCCTCCTTCACTCATGCTGCCAAACATGCCCTCGTAAAACTGACTATCCTACCGATCCTTGACTTCGGCGATGTCATTTACAAAATAGCCTTCAACACTCTACTCAGCAAATTGTATGTAGTCTATCACAGTGCCATCTGTTTTGTCACCAAAGCCCCATATACTACCCACCATTGTGACCTGTACGCTCTTGTTGGCTGGCCCTCACTACATATTCGTCGCCAAACCCACTGGCTCCAGGTCATCTATAAATCACTGCTAGGCAAATCCCAGTCTTATCTTAGCTCACTGGTCACCATAGCAACACCCACCCGTAGTCTGCGCTCCAGCAGATATATCTCACTTGTCATCCGCAAAGCCAACACCTCCTTTGGCCGCCATTCCTTCACGTTCTCTGCTGCCAATGACTGGAACGAACTGCAAAAATCTCTGAAGCTGGAGACTCTTATCTCCCTCACTAACTTTAAGCGTCAGTTGTCAGAGCAGCTTACCGATCACTGCACCTGTACACAGCCATTCTGAAATTAGACCACCCATCTACCTCATCCCCATATTGTTATTTATTTTGCTAACTTGCACCCCAGTACCTCTATTTGCACATCATCTTTTGCACATCTATCATTCCAGTGTTAATACAAAAATTGTATTTTGCACTGTGGCCTATTTATTGCCTTACCTCCATAACATACTTCATTCGCACACACTGTATATATATTTTCTGTTGTATTTTTGACTTTATGTTTTGTTTACCCCATATGTAACACTGTGTTGTTGTTTTTATCGCACTGCTTTGCTTTATCTTGGCCAGGTCGCAGTTGTAAATGAGAACTTGTTCTCAACTGGCTTACCTGGTTAAATAAAGGTTAAATAAAATAAATTAATAAAAAATAAATTTGTAAAGAGGAGCTCCATATATTTTGGTCTCTGTAGTTTTCAGGCATGTTTGGGCTGACCTCAGGCAGCGTATTTGTACTTTAATGATGACCACAGGCCTGGTCTTGTACTGTAGTAAAACAGTTTGTAATTGTCTTTTTGTTTAGCAGTAAGTAGTGTGGAAACAATAGAGAGAGATTCTGGAGGTATAACAGCGTTCTCCCACTGTCGTTTAATATGCATAATGTGGTTTTTCAGTACATAGGGCCTCGCGCTCCCTCTCCCCTGCTTGGCTTTAATCCACTCATCAAACAATCCCGCAAGCATCCCCTAGGCCTAATACTGCACACAACACATCCCCACATAACCCCTACTACGCTCTATCCTCCATAACACATCTCTATCCATATGCCATGTTATTCAAGTCCCTTGAGAAGTTTCCACAAGAACCCCTGTAAGATGCTGTACTGATCTTAAAGTAAAGTACATTCTCTATAAACTCTAAATTCTTACAAAGAGTTTGAGCAGTGATAGCCAATCAGATGATCACAGGAAGTGTGACCATACTGGTGTTAATCTCCAGAACATTCTATGGTTAGGAAAAGTGTTTTTTCTATTCTTTCTAAATCATCTAAATATCAGAGACGATGACAGATGAATGCCAACATGTCTACCGGAGGAAGGTGACAACTTTTACACCTCCTGTCACTTCCACCACAGACTCTGGTCTAGTGATACTTACCTTTCTCCTTCTCATCACCTTCTCTTCACAGGAAGGCGTCGGGGGTTCCTGCTGATCACGCCGATGCTTTGACATGGTTTGCCATTAGCTGTGGCTGTCATAAATGGTGTGTGCGGTGTGATAGCTGTGTGTGCGGTGAGATTGCGGGGTGAAATCTAGTCGGAGGTGGTAATGAATGTACCAGTGAAGTTATTTATACTGTAATGTGCAGAGACGCTGTCAGTCAGTCACTTACCACACTCGGAGACCGCACACACAAGCAGGCACGCACGACCGCACACACAAGCAGGCATGCACGAATGCACACACACAAGCAGGCACGCACGCACGCACGAACGCACACACAAGCGTGCACACGCATACACACGCATACACACGCATACACACGCACACAGCCTATATCAGTCATTTACCACACTCTGAGCTAGAATTCTTCTGACACAGAAGAGAACAGAATGGGGCGGCAGGTAGCTTAGTGGGTAAGAGCGTTGTGCCAGTAACCGAAAGGTCGCTGGTTCTAATCCCCGAGCCGACTACGTGAAAAATCTGTTGATGTGCCCTTAAGCAAGGCACTTAACCCTAATTGCTTGTGTAAGTCGCTCTGGATAAGAGCGTCTGCTAAATGACTAAAATGTAATGTAAATGAATGCAGCATGTCTCCATAAATGGATTCCTATGCCAGAGTTTGTTATTTTGTTAATTACAAAGGAGTGGGGGGGGGGGGGGGTCGTCCCTAATTAGATACACATTAAAAATATTACATATTTTCTAAAAGTGTAGTTTTCAGTTTCCCCCTCCCCACTCAGACTACTCCCAGGCTGTCCTAGCAAAATTCATGTTTGAGAAATTGTTTTTTGCCAAAAAGCTATTTTGCCCATTTTAATGGAAATCTATTACAGCAGGGTAATTAATTGTTACCCGAAATGATTTGATATTGATATAAAATGGCTGCATTGGGCCTTTAATGTTATCCACTTGAAGAGAAAAAGTGGAACATTTCATTTTTCTTTATGGAAAAGGGGTTTCTCCCTTATCGTTTCTCTCCCCCTCTTTACATTTAAGTCATTTAGCAGACGCTCTTATTCAGTGCAACTTACATGATCAATTAGGGTTAAGTGCCTTGCTCAAGTGCATAATGACAGATTTTTCACCTAGTCGGCTCAGGGATTTCAACCAGCGACCTTTCGGTTATAGGCCCAATGCTGTTAACCGCTAGTCTCTCTCACTCTCGCTCATAACAGCAGCTTCTGTTCTGTTGAATGTCTCTCTGCTGACTGGCCATCAGACTTATCAGATGTTCCTGCCTGGTTTTATTTCACAGGCAAATCTCCCTGTCATACTGAATTACTGAGGGAAGCAGCAGGTCCTGGCTTTATACTCCTGTGTCTGTTTGTTTCCCTACCGGCCTGGCCTCCTTACAGAAGGAATTTTTGGAATTTGGGGGTGAGAGTCAGAGTGGACAGAGGTGAGGTCTTTAAATGGCCAGAGGTACTGGGGAGTACCGGCTTACTTCACCCTAAAGATAGCACTGATTGTTTTTAGTTGAAATGTGGCGTATAATCTAGATTTGATGAAAAGCAGATCAAAGCATAGAACATTCTTTGTATGGTCCGAGAGAACTGGAATCTAACACAATAATCTAACTCAAAGGTCACATGTTATCCACTCCACATCAACCTCAAGAGAGCTTTTTGTAAGTATGCAACAATCTAAGAACAATAAACACACCTGCTATTTACGCCTGATTTCAATTGAAATTGACTGTGTTGAAATGGAATCGACAGTTGCTATTCTATTCCCAATCATGCTATCCACTAGCACACAATGCTAAACTGCAGATACCTGTCTAAACCATACCTAATGTATTTCATATAACTAGGTGACATTCAGTAAAACAACAATGGTTAAAGGTCACTATTTTAACATATTCTAATGAGACCATGGTCTCAATAGCTCTATGTGAATGAAACACTGGAAGGATCTCTTCAAAGATAATGTTTTTAATTGACGGTCCACATGGCAACTGTTTGAGCTGTGAGAGGGTTTTGACTGGGTGGTATACAGCTACGACCAGAAGTGACTTTTTCATAGTAGGTTAGGAGAATTATGCAGCAGTTTAGGAAAATTAAAGTAGCAGGTTAGCAGAATTAGGTTAAGGTTGGTAAAAGGGTTAAGGTTAGCTAAAATGCTGTCCTAACCTGCTACAAAAAGTCACTTCCGGTCATAGCTGTACTCCATCTAGTCACAACCCTGTTAGAGCTGTGAGAGCCCAGGGAGTCCCAGGTAGTGGGTGTTGTTTATTCAGCCCTGAATGTGAGGCTCTACTCTTCAGATGTTAGCCCCCACTGGAGGCTCTCTCCTCTGGCTCTGGCCTGATGACCCCTAGAACACGGAGTGTGTGTTTGTGTGAATATTTGTGCGTACGTGTCTGGCCTGCTGACCTCTCAGGAATCCTCCATGGGGAGCTCAAAGGAGAGGGAAGCAGGTTAGACACTGGGGAGGGATACTGCCATTTGGATTGCATTTTGTAAAAGCTAAAGGTTCTCACTTGTTCTCAGTGTCGTCCTCCTCCAGATGCTGTCCATTGTTGAGAGAAGACTGTATTGATCAAAAGTCTTCCTGTGAGAGAAGAAGAAACAGTAATGAATGAATTCTTGAAAGTTACATTTGGACAACATTTCTCATTTACAGGTGCTGAAATATTGTATGTTTAACCATATGGACTGATGCGGCATTCTGAGGCTTAGGGTCTTTTCCTGGTTCAGTAAAGGTACAAAATACTGTATCATGGCCAGGCACGACTCCAACACCATCATTAAGTTTGCCAACGACACAACAGTGGTAGGCCTGATGACCGACAACGATGAGACAGCCTATAGGGAGGAGGTCAGAAACCTGGCCGTGTGGTGCCAGGATAACAACCTCTCCCTCAATGTGATCAAGACAAAGGAGATGATTTTGGTCTACAGGAAAAAAAAGAGGACTGAGTACGTACCCATTCTCATCGACGGGGCTGTTGTGGAACAGGTTGAGAGCTTCAAGTTCCTTGGTGTCCACATCACCAACAAACTATCATGGTCCAAACACACCAAGACAGTTGTGAAGAGGGCACGACAAAGCCTATTTCCCCTCTGGAGAATGAAAAGATTTGGCATGGGTCAGATCCTCAAAAAGTTATACAGCTGCACCATCGAGTGCATCCTGACTGGTTGCATCACCGCCTGGTATGGCAACTGCTCGGCCTCCGACCGCAAGGCACTACAGAGGGTAGTGCGTACGGCCCAGTACGTCACTGGGGCCAAGCTTCCTGCCATCCAGGACCTCTATACCAGGCGGTTTCAGAGGAAGGCTTTAAAAATAATCAAAGACTCCAGCCACCCTAGTCATAGACTGTTCTCTCTGCTACCGCATGGCAAGCGGTACCGGAGCGCCAAGTCTAGGTCCAAAAGGCTTCTTAACAGCTTCTACCCCCAAACCATAAGACTCCTGAACAGCTAATCATGGCTACCCGGACTTGGAGCAGGCTAAAAATAGATTTCGGCTTGGGAAAGTTTAATATTTTCAAAAGGAGTTGGGTAATTGCTTAAGGGAAAAGGATTGGAGGGAAAGAGAGAGGAGGTTGAAAAGACTGAGTGAGGCAGAGGATGGGTTTGAATCTGTTGAAGCTAGCAATAACAAGGGAGAGGGTATGTTGAGGAAGATTAGTGTCAAGTTCAAACAGTGAGCCGGACGCCAGTTCGAGTTCTGGAGGTGAAATGGAAGGGGTAGAAGGTGTTGTGAGGAGCACGGAGCCCTAGCCTTGCATTGATTGATATAGTTATGATAAAGATACGTTTGGTCCAGTAGGAGGGACATTTTTGGAGAAAGTGGATCCTTGCCTTTTTGCTGATCCATTTGTGGTTTCAGGGTGGGAAAGGAGTTGGGTGCAGTTGAATTAGTGAAGGTAACCTGTAGTGGACTAGTGATATTTGTTTGTGTTTCTTCTGACCAGAGGGAGCGGGAGCTTGAGGGGGCTAGAGTCAGAGTAGTGCAGAATGTGTCGTATGCTGAGGCAGTGAAGAAAGTAGAGGAGGATGGGTCAAGGGTGAGGGAAACTGAGAGGATCCCTGTGAATAGTAGATTTGTGCCAGCACAGAGGGATAGGCCAATTAGTGATATATGCTTCAGTAAGTTTGGCTTCTTAGCGTCCATAGCAATGATTATCAACTGTACCGCAGAAATTGAACATAAATCACAGAATATACAGTGCATTCAGAAAGTATCTCTGCAGCACTCCACCAATCAGGCCTTTATAGTCGAGAGGCCAGACGGAAGCCACTCCTCAGTAAACGGCACATGAAAACCCGCTTGGAGTTTGCCAAAAGGCACCTAAAGGACTCTCAGACCATGAGAAACAAGATTCTCTGCTCTGATGAAACCAAGATTGAACTCTTTGGCCTGAATGCCAAGCGTCACGTTTGGAGGAAACCTAGCACCATCCCTATGATGAAGCATGTTGGTGGCAGCATCATGCTGTGGGGATGGTTTTCAGCGGCAGGGACTGTGAGACTAGTTAGGATAGAGGGAAAGATGAACCGAGCAAAGTACAGAGAGTTCCTTGATGAAAACCTGCTCCAGAGCACTCAGGACCTCAGACTGGGGCAAAGGTTCACCTTCCAACAGGACAACGACCCTAAGCACACAGCCAAGACAATGCAGGAGTGGCTTCAGGACAAGTCTCTGAATGTCCTTGAGTGGCCCAGCCAGAGCCCGGACTTGAACCCAATCGAACATCTCTGGAGAGACCTGAAAATAGCTGTGCAGCGATGCTCCCCATCCAACCTGACAGAGCTTGAGAGGATCTGCAGAGAAGAATGGGAGAAACTCCTCAAATACAGGTGTGCCAGGCTTGTAGCGTCATACCCAAGAAGACTCGAGGCTGTAATCACTGCCAAAGGTGCTTCAACAAAGTACTGAGTAAAGGGGCTGAATACTTATGTAAATGTGATATTTACGTTTTTAATTTTATACATTTGCAAAAATTTCTAAAAACCTGTATTTGCTTTGTCATTATGGTGTATTGTGTGTAGATGGATGAGGGGGAAAAAAACAATTTAATCCATTTTAGAAATCAAGGGGTCTGAATACTTTCCGAATGCACTGTAGATGTTGTGGTGGCAGCTGCAGAGAAGTACTTGGGGGTACGAGATTTGACTTCAGAAGAGTTACAGAGTGTGTTGAGTGGTAGTGTCCCGTCCTCTCAGGCCATTGGGTTAAAGTGCAATGGATCTATACTATAGTTCAGTTGGGGACAGTAAAGGAACATATTGGATGCCAACCGCCGTTAAACCTCACAGAAGAAGAAGAAGAAGAAGAAGAAGAAGAAGAAGAAGAAGAAGAAGAAGAAGAAGAAGAAGAAGACGACTAGGCCTGTAGAAAATGCCTAGTTGTATGCCTCTTGAGTAAATCTGAGCTGAAAAAACATTTCAGGCTATTCTATTAAAACAACTAGAGCCTATGCGCACTTTGTACTTAAAATTAAGATCTTAATTGGTGCATTTCAAACTGTCCTTTTGTGATGCGTAGCCGGAACTAGTTCTGTCCGATGGCGAGTAGTGGGGTCGATAAACCAGGAGGATTCTCCATCATCGTTACATTTCCAGTTTGGGAACATTTTGTCTTCCCAGTAGATTAGTGTACAATTGCAATAGACAGAGAGAGTATGAAACCGTACTGCCGCAACCACAATGATTTATATCTTCCTAGAGCTCAGTTGGTAGAGCATGGCGCTTGCAACGCCAGGGTTGTGGGTTCGATTCCCACGGGGGGCCAGTATAAAAAAATAAAAAAAATAAAACATGTACAGTGACGGAAAAAAGTATTTGATCCCCTGCTGCTCCGCGAAGCACAAGAAGTATGAATGCCCAGAATGCAGAGGCCGTATCACTTTAAATGCTGCACGTCCAATGCAGATGGCGGATTGACCATACAGCCCCTTTCACTGCTATTAGCCCATAGAAACGCATACATGGATAAATAGATAGTCCCAAAGAAATCTAAAGGAAGTTTGTTCTGAAGTGTCTGTCCTATATCTGAGAGATATAAGAAAGATCAGGAAACTATATATTTTTGGACATGTATTTAACCCCTTATTTTAGGCATTAAACTATCTTCATATTGTATATACAGTACTTCCATTAATTTTTGAAATTGGTACCCGACTACCTTCAGACTAGTCTTGTAAGGCTTGTGGGCAAAAGAAGAGCAAAACAATGTATGTATTCGTGAGAGACTCACCTTTCCATAGAGAGGTCATATTAGTGTGTAGCCCAAACTGTTCGGACACTACAGACAGAAGTTGTCAGATTGGCTGTACCGACTACAGACGAATCCTGTGACGCTTGTGGAGGTCGTAGAGCACAACGGAGAACACCATCGTGTTCGTGAGAGTCTCATAATAATAGTATGTAGGCCAAACCTTTTGGACGCTACTGACGTTTTCGTGAGAAGACCAATTTTTGGGATGTCTCATGGTCTGACAAACATCGCTCTAGCTCTGCCACCTTTCACCGCAGACGCGGAAGGGTGACATCGGTGGATGTGGTGGATATCTCTAGATTAAATTGATGGATTTTGATGGGGATTTTTGTATTATGCTCTAGGGGTTTAACGTGACAGCTCATCACATTACCCCGGAGTGGGAAATGAGAAGTACCGTGCTACAGACACGCCCCCTTTATGAGAGTCACATAAGTGTGCATCTTTTTCTCTTTGTAAGAAAACATAACATATATGCCTCTATACAATGTCTGAGCCATGTTAACATGTTGAATTCACACGCATATTGCACTTTATTTTAGGGTTGTTGATGATCCAACCTGGATTTAGGAGTAGGAATAACATAGTAAATTTAAATCCGGGACACTCCAATTAGTATGATATGCTACGTTTCATATGGTGTGTATTCATTTGTGGATGTCCATCATTAATTTCATATGATATGTTACGAACTGCAATTCATACAATATGTTACGAATTTGCTAAATGTATGATATGTTACGAATTCCAGTTTGTTGTGGCTAACATCGGAAGTCAGAGATTTCCCAGTTCCCAGTTCCCAGTTGTTTTGAACGTGGCATTAATGCTCAGAGACAGACGGCAGGGTGGCAGTGGCTTCTTCCTTGCTCAGCGGCCTTTCAGGTTATGTCGATATAGGACTCGTTTTACTGTGGATATAGATACTTTTGTACCTGTTTCCTCCAGCATCTTCACAAGGTCCTTTGCTGTTGTTCTGGGATTGATTTGCACTTTTCGCACCAAAGTACGTTCATCTCTAGGAGACAGAATGCGTCTCCTTCCTGAGCGGTATGACGGCTGCGTGGTCCCATGGTGTTTATACTTGCGTACTATTGTTTGTATAGATGAACGTGGTACCTTCAGGCGTTTGGAAATTGCTCCCAAGGATGAACCAGACATGTGGAGGTCTACAATTTATTTCTGAGGTCTTGGCTGATTTCTTTTGATTTTACCATGATGTCAAGCAAAGAGGCACTGAGTTTGAAGTAAGACCTTGAAATACATCCACAGGTACACCTCCAATTGACTCAAATGATGTCAATTAGCTTATCAGAAGCTTCTAAAGCCATGACATCATTTTCTGGAATTTTCCAAGCTGTTTAAAGGCACAGTCAACTTAGTGTATGTAAACTTCTGACCCACTGGAATTGTGATACAGTGAATTATGAGTGAAATAATCTGTCTGTGAACAATTGTTGGAAGCATTACTTGTGTCATGCACAAAGTAGATGTCCTAACCGACTTGCCAACACTATAGTTTGTTAACAAGAAATTTGTGGAGTGGTTGAAAAATGAGTTTTAATGACTCCAACATAAGTGTATATAAACTTCCGACTTCAACTGTATATACAGTGAGGGAAAAAAGTATTTGATCCCTGCTGATTTTGTACGTTTGCCCACTGACAAAGAAATGATCAGTCTATAATTTTAATGGTAGGTTTATTTGTACAGTGAGAGACAGAATAACAACAACAAAATCCAGAAAAACGCATGTCAAAAATGTTATAAATTGATTTGCATTTTAATGAGGGAAATACTTTTTTGACCCCCTCTCAATCAGAAAGATTTCTGGCTCCCAGGTGTCTTTTATACAGGTAACGAGCTGAGATTAGGAGCACACTCTTAAAGGGAGTGCTCCTAATCTCAGTTTGTTACCTGTATAAAAGACACCTGTCCATTGAAGCAATCAATCAATCAGATTCCAAACTCTCCACCGTGGCCAAGACCAAAGAGCTCTCCAAGGATGTCAGGGACAAGATTGTAGACCTACACAAGGCTGGAATGGGCTACACGACCATCGCCAAGCAGCTTGGTGAGAAGGTGACAACAGTTGGTGCGATTATTCGCAAATGGAAGAAACACAAAAGAACTGTCAATCTCCCTCGGCCTGGGGCTCCATGCAAGATCTCACCTAGTGGAGTTGCAATGATCATGAGAACGGTGAGGAATCAACCCAGAACTACACGGGAGGATCTTGTCAATGATCTCAAGGCAGCTGGGACCATAGTCACCAAGAAAACTATTGGTAAAATACTACGCCGTGAAGGACTGAAATCCTGCAGCGCCCGCAAGGTCCCCCTGCTCAAGAAAGCACATATACAGGGCCGTCTGAAGTTTGCCAATTAACATCTGAATGATTCAGAGGAGAACTGGGTGAAAGTGTTGTGGTCAGATGAGACCAAAATCGAGCTCTTTGGCATCAACTCAACTCGCCGTGTTTGGAGGAGGAGGAATGCTACCTATGACCCCAAGAACAACATCCCCACCGTCAAACATGGAGGTGGAAACATTATGCTTTGGGGGTGTTTTTCTGCTTAGGGGACAGGACAACTTCACCGCACCAAAGGGACGATGGACGGGGCCATGTACCGTAAAATCTTGGGTGAGAACCTCCTTCCCTCAGCCAGGGCATTGAAAATGGGTTGTGGATTGGTATTCCAGCATGACAATGACCCAAAACACACGTCCAAGGCAACACAGGAGTGGCTCAAGAAGAAGTACATTAAGGTCCTGGAGTGGCCTAGCCAGTCTCCAGACCTTAATCCCATAGAAAATCTGTGGAGGGAGCTGAAGGTTCGAGTTGCCAAACGTCAGGCTCGAAACCTTAATGACTTGGAGAAGATCTGCAAAGAGGAGTGGGACAAAATCCCTCCTGAGATGTGTGCAAACCTGGTGGCCAACTACAAGAAACGTCTGACCTCTGTAATTGCCAACAAGGGTTTTGCCACCAAGTACTAAGTCATGTTTTGCAGAGGGGTCAAATACTTATTTCCCTCATTAAAATGCAAATCAATTTATAACATTTTTGTCATGCGTTTTTCTGGATTTTTTAGTTGTTATTCTGTCTCTCACTGTTCAAATAAACCTACCATTAAAATTATAGACTGATCATGTCTTTGTCAGTGGGCAAACGTACAAAATCAGCAGGGGATCAAATACTTTTTTCCCTCACTGTACAGTACCAGTCAAAAGTTTGGACACACCTACTCATTCAAGGGTTTTTATTTAATTTTACTATTTTCTACATTGTAGAATAATAGTGAAGACATCAAAACTATGAAATAACACATGTAGTGACCAGAAAAGTGTTAAACAAATCAAAACATGTTTTATATTTGAGATTCATCAAAGTAGCCACCCTTTGCCTTTATGACAGCTTTGCACACTCTTGGCATTCTCTCAACCAGCTTCACCTGCAATGCTTTTCCAGTAGTCTTGAAGGAGTTCCCACATATGCTGAGCACTTGTTGGCTGCTTTTTCTTCACTCTGCCATCCAACTCATCCCAAACCATCTCAATTGGGTTGAGGTCGGGTGATTGTGGAGGCCAGGTCATCTGATGCATCTGATGCAGGTGCTGCAATGTGATAGCCACGGAACCACCACAGCAGGCAAGTGTAGCCTCGCAATTCCATTCTTAATTGTGGTGGAAATAGTCTCTAGAACGCTGACTACTTCATGCAGCACTCCATCACTCTCCTTCTTAGTCATATTGCCCTTACACAGCCTGGAGGTGTGTTGGGTCATTGTCCTGTTGAAAAACAAATGATAGTCCCACTAAGAGCAAACCAGATGGGATGGCATATCGCTGCAGAATGCTGTGGTAGCCATGCTGGTTAAGTGTGCCTTGAATTCTAAATAAATCACAGACAGTGTCACCAGCAAAGCACCCCCACACCATCACACCTCCTCCTCCATGCTTCACGGTGGGAATCACACATGCGGAGATCATCCGTTCATCTACTCTGCGCATCACAAAGACATGGCATTTGGAACCAAAAATCTCAAATTTGGACTCATCAGTCCAATGGACAGATTTCCACTGATCTAATGTCCATTGCTCATGTTTCTTGGCCCAAGAAGGTCTCTTCTTCTTATTTGTGTCCTTTAGTAGTGGTTTCTTTGCAGCAATTCGACCATGAAGGCCTGATTCATGCAGTCTCCTCTGAACTGTTGATGTTGAGATGTGTCTGTTACTTGAACTCTGTGAAACATTTATTTGGGCTGCAATTTCTGAGGCTGGAACATATCCTCTGCAGCAGAGATAACTCTGGGTCTTCCATTCCTGTGGCGGTCCTCATGAGAGCCAGTTTCATCATAGCGCTTGATGGTTTTTGCGACTGCACTTGAAGAACCTTACAAAGTTCTTGAAATGTTCTGTATTGACTGACCTTCATGTCTTACAATAATGATGGACTGTCGTTTCTCTTTGCTTATTTGAGCTGTTCTTGCCATAATATGGACTTCGTCTTTTACTATCTTCTGTATACCACTCCTACCTTGTCATAACACAACAGATTAGCTCAAACGCATTAAAAGGGAAAGAGATTCCACAAATTAACTTTTAACAAGGCACACCTGTTAATTGAAATGCATTCCAGGTGACTACCTCATGAAGCTGGTTGAGAGAATGCCAAGAGTGTGCAAAGCTGTCATCAAGGCAAAGGGTGGCTACTTTGAAGAATCTCAAATATAAAATATATTTTGATTTGTTTAACACTTTTTTGGTTACTACATTATTCCATATGTGTTATTTCATAGTTTTTATGTCTTCACTATTATACTACAATGTAGAAAATATTAAAAATAAAGAAAACCCTAAAATGAGTTGGTGTGTCCAAACTTTTGACTGGTACTGTATATATATTTTCTTTGGGGGAGGATTCTCCCGCCCCATTTTCAAATCAGGTGGTCGTGACCCCTAGTTTGGGAAGCGCTGGGTTAGGTTTAAGGTTTGGGTTAAGGTTAGGGTTAGGAGTTAGGTTAAAGGGTTAAGGTTAGGGGAAGGGAAAGCTAACCTGCTAAGTAGTTGCAAAGTAGCAAGTAGTTGCAAAGTTGCTAATTAGCTCAAATGCTAAAGTTGTCCGTGATGAGATTCAAACACACAACCTTTGGGTTGCTATGCATTCGCGTCATATGTCTAACCATCCATTTGACCAACCACCCTACTTTAGTTTTTACCTTAATTAACCTTCTGTCTCATGGAACCATACCAAACGTAATGTATCATACTAATTTAAGTGTCCAGGATTTACATTTACTATGTTACGTCTAGTTTATGAGACCAGGCTGGTTGATAATAATGTGTGTTTTCATTTAAGAAAATACAAAGTGTTGGTATTCCTGATTGTGCTCTCATCAGGCATTACATGACTCATGATCATATATGGAATCAGGAATACCAACACTTTGTACAGCATTTTCTTAAATAAACAAAAATTAACTACAGTAACTGTTGGCATTTCATTTTCCGCTGTACCGAAACCGAACCATGAGCCCAAAACCGCAATACATACCGAACCGCGGATTTGGTGAACCTTTACACTACTAGTAGCAATACATCCACGGTGGCAGTAAACAGTAAACTACAGTGGCTAGACATCCACAGTGACACATGTTTTACCGTAAACCACAGTAGCTGTACATCCACAGTGTTCAACACTAGGCCTAATCCTAACCTAATCCTAATCTATGGGCTTCGTCCAAAATGGGACCCTATTTCCTATATAGTGCACTACTTTTCACCAGGGCCCATAGGGAACAGGATGACATTTGGGACGTAACCTATAAGGGAAGGCAGCTGTTCTCTTCTGTTCAATTGTATATTTTTGAGAACGTTTACCAAGAATGTGTCTAAAGCGCAGTTCGCTCAGTTCTTGGGAAGTCATTTGTGACCAAGACCTGTGAAATCAGCAAGATACATGGGTTTTAGCTAAAATAATGTTGGTACTGTAAGGGCTATATCCATACTCTGTAGCTGTACATAGAGGTCCTACTGTATCAAAGTCATTGGTGGGCTGTCTAAATGTCTCTACGTGTGCAGCACAAATGACACCCTATTCCCTATTTAGTGCACTACTTTTGACCAGGGTCTATAGGGCTCTGGTCAAAAGTAATGCACTATATAGGGAATAGGATGCCATTTGGGATGCACCCTATACATCTTTTTGGAAACGTAGAGAAAAACACCAGTTAAAGCCAAGCAACCCCTAGAATTGACTACCTATGCAAATTATTTAACACCAGCAGGATGAGGGAAGTTACTGTAGTTACAAGGGTTAAAAGGACCTAACCCCGCACATTGACTCAGTACCGGTACCCCCTGTATATAGCCTCGTTATTGTTATTTTATTATGTTACTTTTTTTACTTTAGTTTATTTAGTAAATATTTTCATAACTCTTATTTTCTTAAAATTGCATTGTTGGTTAAGGGCTCGTAAGTAAGCATTTCACTGTAAGGTTGTTGTATTCGGCGCATGTGACAAATCAAATTTGATTTGATTTGATAGCGTGTGTAATACAGTATGTTTATTCTGTGAACACTAGACAGCAGTGTGCTGTGTTCAGATATCGGTGGGCAAAGGGGGTTGGGGGGGTCACTTTTGGCCCCCCTGGTTAACAACTGCCAGCTGTTGGTACAATGTGTGAGTGAGTGTGTGTGTTCTCATTTCTGCCCAGCTCGCAGGCTTGCTGTGGGCCACAGCGGTTGGCAGCAGTGTCCATATGTTCCTCCTCCTCCTCTCACTCGCCCTCTCTCACACACACACGTCCTCCGGCCCTCATTATCCCAGCTTTTACTGACCGCTGGGGCTGTGTAGTCGTGTGCTGAATTGGTGGCTTTCACTGCTCGCCCTGCAGGCTTCATTTGTTTGTGTTATCTCCCTATTAGATAGAGACACGGAGAGAGAGAGAGAGAGAGGGGGGGGGGGGGGGAGATAGATAGAGAGAAAGACATCCTGCTCTCTGTCAATGGCAGAGAGGGGAGGGATGGAGTGAATGATCATTTTGTAAAGGAAACATACTGATAGTAGCCTTCACATTGAAATGGAATTGAGCATGACTGGAATATCTTGATTTGACATTCCAGAATCCTGTGAATTTCTAAACTTATCTGAAATACCTTGTTATGTCAAGGCTTAAGTGTTGTAAGAAGAGATTAATTAAAGATTTTCTGACAGCTGGAGAACCAGTAGTTCGAAATATAAAGAGACTATAGGAAATATACACTGCGTGTACAAAACATTAGGAACACCTTCCTAATATTGAGGTGCACCCCCTTTTACCCTCAGAACAGCCTCAATTCGTCGGGGCATGGACTTTACAAGGTGTCGAAAGCATTCCACAGGGATGCTGGCTCTAATACTTGAAGTTGGCTGGATGTCCTTTGGGTGGTGGACCATTCTTGATACGTATGGGAAACTTTTGAGCGTGAAAAACCCAGCAGCTTTGCAGCTCTTGACATACTCAAACCGGTGCGCCTGGCAGCTACTACCATACCCCGTTCAATGGCACTTAAATATTTTATCTTGCCCATTCACCCTCTGAATGGCACACATACACAATCCATGTCTCAATTTTCGCAAGGCAAAAAAATAATTTTTTAACCTGTCTCCTCCCCTTCATGTAAGCTGATTGAAGTGGATTTAACAAGTGACATCAGTAAGGGATCATAGCTTTCACCTGGATTTACCTGGTCAGTCTATGTCATGGAAAGAGCAGGTGTTCATAATGTAACTCAGTGTATGAGATAAAGTATGTGGTACACTAAATGATCAAATTAGCTGTTTTGAAAATATTATAACATAGGCAAAGCAAGAAGAGGGGATATAGAGTAATTGAGACATTTAATGTTGACATTTCAGCTCTAGAGATTATAACATAAAAAGGATGCAGGTTTTTCAAGCCCACACCCCACACACTGTCATCTAAAATAAACAGGATTTTGTCCCTCCAGAAGCCTTATGTGCCAAAGAAAACTTGATGTGGAATCAGTCTTGGCACCCACAAACCAGCCTGCTCAGACCACAGAAACCAGCTGGGGTATCCTGTATGGGAATTGGATACCCACTTTATTTCATGCTAGCCATAGCTAGAGAAAAACCGTCATGAGGTAGAAAGAGCTGGAGAAGACTGCCCAGAAAAGAGTTCAATGGAAAGGAGTAGTCGATGGCCTTGGTTCCCTGAGGAGCAATGGGCTTAAGCAAGTATAGTTAGGGTTGCAAAATTCCGGTAACTTTCCCAAAATTCCCAGGTTTTCCTGAAGTTCTGGTTGGAGGATCCTGTTTATTCCCTCCAGATTCCGGGGAACCTTTCCAAACGGCATTCAGTAAAACCTGGGAATTTTTTGTCTGTTTTCCAGTAGTGAACGATGAATCGGCCCAAAATTAAAACCAGATTCAGTGCATATACAGTGGGGAAAAAAAGTATTTAGTCAGCCACCAATTGTGCAAGTTCTCCCACTTAAAAAGATGAGAGAGGCCTGTAATTTTCATCATAGGTACACGTCAACTATGACAGACAAATTGAGGAAAAAAAATCCAGAAAATCACATTGTAGAATTTTTAATGAATTTATTTGCAAATTATGGTGGAAAATAAGTATTTGGTCACCTACAAACAAGCAAGATTTCTGGCTCTCACAGACCTGTAACTTCTTCTTTAAGAGGCTCCTCTGTCCTCCACTCGTTACCTGTATTAATGGCACCTGTTTGAACTTGTTATCAGTATAAAAGACACCTGTCCACAACCTCAAACAGTCACACTCCAAACTCCACTATGGCCAAGACCAAAGAGCTGTCAAAGGACACCAGTAACAAAATTGTAGACCTGCACCAGGCTGGGAAGACTGCATCTGCAATAGGTAAGCAGCTTGGTTTGAAGAAATCAACTGTGGGAGCAATTATTAGGAAATGGAAGACATACAAGACCACTGATAATCTCCCTCGATCTGGGGCTCCATGCAAGATCTCACCCCGTGGGTTCAAAATGATCACAAGAACGGTGAGCAAAAATCCCAGAACCACACGGGGGGACCTAGTGAATGACCTGCAGAGAGCTGGGACCAAAGTAACAAAGCCTACCATCAGTAACACACTACGCCGCCAGGGACTCAAATCCTGCAGTGCCAGACGTGTCCTCCTGCTTAAGCCAGTACATGTCCAGGCCCGTCTGAAGTTTGCTAGAGTGCATTTGGATGATCCAGAAGAGGATTGGGAGAATGTCATATGGTCAGATGAAACCAAAATATAAATGTTTGGTAAAAACTCAACTCGTCATGTTTGGAGGACAAAGAATGCTGAGTTGCATCCAAAGAACACCATACCTACTGTGAAGCATGGGGGTGGAAACATCATGCTTTGGGGCTGTTTTTCTGCAAAGGGACCAGGATCCGTGTAAAGGAAAGAGTGAATGGGGCCATGTATCGTGAGATTTTGAGTGAAAACCTCCTTCCATCAGCAAGGGCATTGAAGATGAAACATGGCTGGGTCTTTCAGCATGACAATAATCCCAAACACACCGCCTGCGCAACGAAGGAGTGGCTTCGTAAGAAGCATTTCAAGGTCCTGGAGTGGCCTAGCCAGTCTCCAGATCTCAACCCCATAGAAAATCTTTGGAGGGAGTTGAAAGTCCGTGTTGCCCAGCGACAGCCCCAAAACATCACTGCTCTAGAGGAGATCTGCATGGAGGAATGGGCCAAAATACCAGCAACAGTGTGTGAAAACCTTGTGAAGACTTACAGAAAACGTTTGACCTGTGTCATTGCCAACAAAGGGTATATAACAAAGTATTGTGAAACTTTTGTTACTGACCAAATACTTATTTTCCACCATAATTTGCAAATCAATTCATTAAAAATCCTACAATGTGATTTTCTGGATTTTTTTTCTCTCATTGTGTCTGTCATAGTTGACGTGTACCTATGATGAAAATTACAGGCTTCTCTCATCTTTTTAAGTGGGAGAACTTGCACAATTGGTGGCTGACTAAATACTTTTTTCCCCCACTGTACTGTAGTCTTAACAAAGCATCCATCTTACAGTGCTGTGGCAGTCACATATGGCCTGGTCTGTTCTAGTCTGTTCTCTGTATATTACTAGTGTTTACTGGCTCTGGCCTAGAGTAAAAGTTTCCCATTTGACTCATGTCTCTTGAGAGTTCTTTATTTGTTTTTTTCACGCTGAAGTGCGCTCGAGCAAGGACAGAGCTGTTTTTACAAGACAAAAGTCAACTCCCCTTTCACACATTATTCATTGATACATATGTGGTCTGTTGGTCTGTTGGTAAAGTTGCTCTGGTTATTGATGAGGTGGTGAGTGTGGTCCATGACCTTCAGTTAACCTCTCTTTCACCCTCAGCTCCCTTCTCAGCCTAGCCTGCCATGGCCTGTAGCAAGGAGGGATCGTCCTCAGTGAGGCTGGCTTCTGCCGCTGTAAGAACGTGTCTAAAGTTCAGTCTTTGGGAAGTCCTTCATGCTCAAGACGTAACAAATCCACATGGCTCTGGGGGTTTGTTAGAAAAACAAAGCTGCTATAACACCTACTGTATATCCATATTTCTGTTGTTAACATGGAGCCGATGGAAGGGCCAAATCACCTCTGTTTCCCACCAGTCCTCTGGATATGCCTGGCCTGGACTGTAGCAGGGAGGGAGGGAGGGATCTTCCTTGGCGAGGCTGGCTTGGGTCTACTCTGCGTGGGCAGTGGGAACAGAGAGCAGGGCTGCTCTGGCTCTGGCCTGGGTTAGGCTGGGTTCACTCCCAGACTGGCCTTATTAGGTCCTAACAGGGACGCCCCTGGGGCCAGACTGATCTGGAATTCAGTTGGGAAGCTAGAGGGAGGGGTGAGGAGAGGTGAGAGGAGGGGGGGAGGGATAGGAAGGGTCGAGGAAGGTGGAGGAAGGGTGAGAGACGGGAGGGAGAGGGTTTAGGAAGGGGTGAGGATTGGGAGAGGAAAGGGTAGGATGGGTTGAGGAAGGGAGAGGAAGGGGAGAGAGGAAAACCCATCTGCAACCTTTCATTGAGTCATTTATGAGAGATTCCGGCGTTCCAATGCAATGTCTGGCTTCCAATGGAACATTCCTACTGGAGACACACCCTGCCACTTTGCCTGTGCTGGCCCCTAATACCAGGCAGTCACTGTATCTGGACTGAGATCTCAGAGAACCGGGGCTGTGTTTCGAATGGCACCCTATTCCCTCTATATGTCGGCAATAGGGTGCTATTTGGGATGCAACCATAGACTGGGAAACAACTCACCCATGTCAAGTTTTTGTTCTTTTGGAGTGGGAAACAATGCAATCATGAACAAACCACAAGTGCCCCTTTGTTTTTTAAACCTTGTTCAAATAGCAAACCACACCACTTAGGAATACTATACATTGTGTGGCTGTTGGGCTGTGTTCAATTAGCGTTTGTATTGTATCTGTGAAAAAAAAAAAGGTAGCAGCAAAAGCAAGCACTAATGACTTAATATTTGTCATTAACTTCCACCATATGAGCATTATAGTCTGACAATGCTGCTTATTAGGCATGTTTCTTGTTTGTCTGTGTATTGTATCACATTACTAATGTGTGTGTCTGGGGCTGATGTGAGTTCATGTGAGTCGTGGAGCAGAAGAAGACTTGCAAATCCAGCTGGTTGACATGGAGTATGTATCTCTCTGTGTGGCCCCTGCTAACACAAAGCACAAAGCCCAGGGAGAGCCCCAGACAGCCAGCCACAGACACGCTCCCACCTGGCAGCCTCGCTATAGCCCCGCTAGCTGGAAACAAAGCAGCTGGGAGAGGCAACATGCGTCACTTTGCATTTTCCACTCGGGTTCCCTCCTCCAGAGTACCAAGCTGAGCTGGAGCACATCAGCAGCAAACAATACCACTGCAGCTCCTACACAGAACCCAGAAGACACTGATGATGCCTTCCTAGAAACTGTACTGGAGCCTACATCTAGCAGTGGTGCAGTAGCCTCGTTCAGTCCAGCAGTGGAGTGCAGTAGCCTCGTTCATTCCAGCAGTGGAGTGCAGTAGCCTCGTTCATTCCAGCAGTGGTGTGCAGTAGCCTCTTTCATTCCAGCAGTGGAACGCAGTAGCCTCGTTCATTCCTGTGAAATGAAGGCTATTCCATGCGAGAAATTGCCAACAAATTGAAGATCTCGTACAACGCTGTGTACTACTCCCTTCACAGAACAGCGCAAACTGGCTCTAACCAGAATAGAAAGAGGAGTGGGAGGCCCCGGTGCACAACTGAGCAAGAGGACAAATACATTAGAGTGTCTAGTTTGAGAAACAGGCGCCTCACAGGTCCTCAACTGGCAGCTTCATTAAATAGTACCCGCAAAACACCAGTCTCAACGTCAACAGTGAAGAGGCGACTCCAGGATGCTGACCTTCTAGGCAGAGTTGCAAAGAAAAAGCCATATCTCAGACTGCCCATCTTAATCTTTTCTTTTTATTGGCCAGTCTGAGATATGGCTTTTTCTATGCAACTCTGCCTAGAAGGTCAAAGTATTGATAGCCAGGTGTAGCAGTGGTAAGGTGTTGCGACTCTGCTGTTGGGACAGCTTTATGTAGGCCCTAACAGTTTGTGTGCACCGTTATAGTGCAATTAATGTGTTGTTTAGGGTTGTGTTGTGTAGTGGCTTTGCTGGCATGCATCCCACATATATTTATTTTTTGCCCCACCAAGATTGACATGCTAAAATCGCCACTGGAAGTGGGTATGTTGAGTATAAAAGCAATAATTTGAAACAGGTCCTAAATGCTAGAGTTATTTGGCAACTTTAGTTGTGAATGATACCAACCTTAGAATGTCTAAGAAATCATAACATGTTTGGGCTGCATGATGCGACTAAAGGCTATTGATGATTTGAGACAGTAGCAAAAAAAGCTTGTGCTTTGTTCCTTGCCTCAGGCTGCACAGCTGTTCTCTCATCAAGTGATCATGTTTTCATGATTCAGACTATTGTCAATTTAATCTTGTATTTACTAATATGTAAAAATGTGTTTCGATTTAGAACTGGCCATTATCAAATGGGCAGGAACAGGGGCAGGGTTAAAAATACATGTCATCTGTATGCACTCGAATGGGGGCCGCGCGTTTTCCCGCCAGTTCGTTTTTCAATGATAACTGGTAGGCTACTTCGGTTTTATAGCGGAGCATGTGCTTAATATGAGCAGCTGATTAATAAATATAAGAACACTTATTTCACTCCACACATTAACCACTGTTTGAGGAGCATGCTCTCGCTGGGTGACAGGTGATATTCCGCCCAAAGTATGTATGCCATGGGCTCGCCAACCCTGTTCCTGCAGCTACCCAGTGCTTAATTTTGGAAACCAAGTGAAATCTGTTCGGGAACATTAATAGTAAAATGTTTTCGCAACTAAATATATTTAAATAAACTGTTGACAGCCCCTCTGCGCGCTGTAGAAAGGAATAAAGGAGAGAGAGGAGGAGATAGAAATGCATGGTGGTGAGATATTCTGTATAGCTAAAGGTAATGTGTCACCCAATTAATTATGAAAATATAAAACATTCCCTATTACTTGGTTATTCATAATCTGACTCAGAGCTATAACAGTGTTTTACATCGGAACTTGAAACCATCAATGGCACGCGTCCTATAAACAACTCCAAATATAGAGAATAGTGTTCAGAATTTCTGCAAGGCAACATGCTCAGTTACAGACTCAGTCGGCTCCATTTGAGGTCAAAAGACCTCGAGAGATTTTTGAGAACCCCCAAGTTCAACTTTTCAACTTTAGCTTTTATTTTTTTATTTTGGTAGAATGCCATTTGTGTTCAAAGCATCTGTTAATTACAGATAAATATTGTAACATTGATTTATGACCATGCATTGTTACTGTAATGTAGTTAGAGTTCTTCAAAGCAAAGTCAAGTTCTACTATTGGTGGGAAAATCTCCCATGGTTCCTGTCAGCTGTGGGAACCTTGTAGGCAGGAAGAGCCTATTTGGACAACAATTAAAGCTTCCATTTATATCTAGACCACTGATACACTGTGACACAAGTTACATTTATAATCATGTGTGTGTTTGCGTTCATGGTTGTGTGTTTGTGTGTGTGTGCCTATGTGTCTATGTGTGTGTGCGTACGTGCATATGTGTGTGCGTATGTGCATGTCTGTGTGTGTGTATGGCACTGAGAATCTGTTTGTTTGTGAAGATGACAGCAAGCCAAATATAAATTAATCGTCTGGCAGAAAGCTCATCGTCAACATTTGATCTCTGCATTTAGCTCCCTGCTTGGTTACTAGTTCCTTTGGTAATGTTGCTGCTGTTGCTTTATAAAGTGGGTCAAATAAAGATAATGTCAAATGAACTGTGTACCGTGCTCACTTTTGTTTGTCATAGAGTGCGCCCCCCCAAAAAAAATATATTATGTGAGATGAATACAGCGATTCCATGCCTAGGATGTCTGGGAACCTTATTTTGGTATCTACTGTATATGTTCTCAGTCTATGGGTTCCGCGCCATGCATCACTGTAGAGGACGAGGGCAGGTCAGCTGAGGTCCACACTGCCCTGCAACATTCTGAGTCTAGTCTAGGATTCTCTCAGACAGCACAGGACAGGAGAACTCTACATTTGTCACAGTAAAAATAAACTTAAATAAAGTCTAGATGTCTTTTTACAGTAGCATGGCAGACTGACTTATTCCCCACCAGGCCAGGCCACACCAGAGAGGTGGTAGAGAACTCTGATGGTGGGCTCATGTGCCAGTGTTGGCTTCTTCCCCTCGGGTTACACTGACCTGGATTATATCCAGCTGTTTGATACAATACCCTCTGATGTTGATTAGAACCATTAACTACAACATGATTATCGAGTTTGTTCTTCTAGACCGATATATCAAGATAATGTTGTATGAAGTGCTTGTGTTTTGATAATGTAAATACAGACAGACATGAACAGAGCACTTCAAACCTCTTGTAACGATGCAGTCAGATCCTGTGTTCTGCAGTGAACTATCGTCCTATTGCTGTGGAAACAACAGTGAAATACATACAGGAAAACTTGTGGTTAGTCAGTGCAGAAGTCAGTGCAGATTAGAAATGTTTAGCGAAAGCACCACCCTTTTGGCACTTTGGCATTGATTCAAAAGACTGACGATAATAAGCTGTTGTTTTGCACTAACGAGCTCTAAGGTTCTGAGGCTATGCTTTTGAGAGATTGCTCAACTTTGACTGTTGTGGTATCTTGATAGCTGAAGAAAGACCAGAGTTCAAAAACTGTGTTTTTATATTAAAGAATGTGAAGCAAGACCAGCGTGTTCGAGGAAAGAATCAGTCTATAATCAACCCATTAGTTATTTACGTCCGAAATGGCACCCTATTCCCTGTCTGCGTCCAAAATGGCACACTATATAGTAAATAGGGTGCCATTTGGTACACACACACAGTCTCCATCTCCTGTAATGTGTTTTAAGTACCCTACTTCCTTCCCCATGTTGGGGAAATGGGCAACGCCAAACATAAGCAGCAGTTAACGTTAACAATGCTTTGTCTGCTTCCTCCTCACTATCAGCAGCACAATATTGTAGTTTACACAATCGCATACAGTACGGGTTGGGGAAGTGGAATTGACTCTAAGCTAACACATTAACAATGCTTTGTCCCTTTCCTTCAAAGTAGTTGTGGATGGATGGTCCCCCTATGTTTTATCTGTTGCAAACAAGCTAACACAAAGTAGTTATGGTACCCTTGTGTTTTACAGATATACTATCTTAATTTGATCACTCGTCACAGAGAATTTTCCTGCACAGCAGGTAATGCAAATTGTAGTGTATTCAAGGTTTAAAAAGGCTTCTACATTTTGTAATTTCCACTTTAAAGATGTCAGACTTGATATATCCTAACAAAAAATGTATCAACCCCTACAAAAATGTCCATTATTTATAATCCATACAATAATTAACATTTCCTGTTGGGGCAGGATTATTTTTCTGTTGTGAGAAAATTAAGATTGTGCATCT
This sequence comes from Coregonus lavaretus, assembly GCF_964263955.1. NCBI lineage: Eukaryota > Metazoa > Chordata > Actinopteri > Salmoniformes > Salmonidae > Coregonus > Coregonus lavaretus. The sequence continues at coordinate 18,240,564 of NC_139992.1, forward strand.
GTGATATAGGAATTAAAATATATACAGGTTAAAAGTAATGACTAAATGTTCCACCCTTAAATATAGTTGTGAAATGTTCTTGTTTTAAGTATGATTAGTACTTTCTTAGTAGTGACTAATTATTACACCCTGAAACTGTGTGAAATGTGTTCGAATGTGTGAGTGTAGGACCAGTAAAGACTATGACATTGAGCTACTATTTAGCAATGTGAGTAAGAGTTAGACCAGACAACAAAGGACAAGGAGAACTGTCTACAGACAACTGAGAAACCAAGATAAAGAGGCCTCCCAATGTAGGGAGGACAGAAACGGTTAGGCTTTTTAAGGAGTATGAGGACGGCGATAACTAAGGAATGCATGTGTGTGTATGTATGTATGTGTGTGTATGCATGTGTGTGTGTGTGTGTATGTATGTGTGTGTGTGAACTGATGGTCAGGAGAGCAATTATAAAGTGAAAAACTACAGCCTGCCTAAAGAGGGGAGGGATTTTTGTATGACGTATGAGTATAAAAGATGGACTCTGAAATTGTGATGGCAGAATTCTCAATGAATAAATCTCTGACTATGCAGACCAGGACTCTGTCCGTTTCTTGATTTTGGGAGACGCACAGAGACACTGAAATAGTTTGTTAAATAATTCACATAACAGCTTGGTCCTTCTGAGCCGGAATCCAATACCTGCCTCTGTCATTCCAGGTAACTCTGAAAACCGTCGACGGGCGAATTATACATTCGTAAATAGAAAGTCCTGCCCTTTGACATTAAGGGTTAAGACAGGCCAGAGGACACCTGATTAATGACAGAGACGGTGACGGAATCCAGGGACGGTTAAGATCACTAGGAGAGGGAGAACCCATTTCTGTTGTATGAGACTGACGGAATTGTCAACATTACATTTGAGGGGATAAATTCCTCCATAACGGAATGAGATCATTCTGGGGGACTAGACAAGACTACATATACAGGAAAGGGTGATTCCAATTGTTGTGTGAAAGTGTTTTGAAGAACTTGTTATATAGAAGTCAAACTGTTCGCTGCTCTGGCACCCCAATGGTGGAACAAGCTCCCTCACGACGCCAGGACAGCGGAGTCACTCACCACCTTCCGGAGACATTTGAAACCCCACCTCTTTAAGGAATACCTGGGATAGGATAAAGTAATCCTTCTACTTGTAAAGTGGTTATCCCACTGGCTATAGGGTGAATGCACCAATTTGTAAGTCGCTCTGGATAAGAGCGTCTGCTAAATGACGTAAATGTAATGTAAATGTAGAAGAGGTGGCTAAGGGATTTTTAACAGTACCAGCCATGGGAGGCAAATCCTCACAAGAGGTCCCAGAATTTACTGGGGACGAGAAATACATGGAAATTAGAGACAAACGAAATGTGTATTATGGACCTAATGAAAAAAAAATGGCTTTACTGGGCGACTTGATGTAATTAAACTGGAATCCATGATTAAACAAATGCATGTAAATTGTGGTATTGATCTAAATTAAACAGAAAAGAGAGTAATTAAACTAGAGTCCATGATTAAACAAATGCATGTAAATTGTGGTAATGATCTAAAGAAACAGAAAAGAGATGAACAGGAGGATTCAGAGCTAAGCTCAGGAGGGAGTCAGTATGAGTCAGGAGATGAGAGAGTAGGAGGGGGCCAGTACCCACTGATAGCCTTACCTAATCTATTGGCAGGGAATGAAAGGGGCCCCAGCAACTTTAAATGTATACAGGCCATGAACACAGAGGAACATGGCCAGAGTGGTAAAAGGAATGACGTACCCCAAAACAGGAATAGTAAGGAATGGGCTGCCGTTAGAGGGCAGTGGGTTTCAGAGGATGCCCAGAGGGCACTTTTGCCATGGGCCGATCACGGAGAGTAGTTCAAATGATAGGAATATAGAGCGACTTCCTATTTGTAAGTCGCTCTGGATAAGAGCGTCTGCTAAATGACGTAAATGTAAATGTAAATGGAGAGTATGTTGGGAAAATAACTGAATTGTGTAATAGCCTCAGAGAACATTACCATCGTCATGCTTCTCTAAAGTACATGAGTGTAAACAAGAGGATAGTGAGACTGTCAGCCAGTACTTAGAGAAGCTTAAAGATGTGTTTAACGTAAACAGTGGCATACCCGAGCCAGCCCAGAGACAGGGGAATGATACGCCCTACCATCAGCAATTAAAAATATAGTGTTCCTCAGTGGAATGAGACCAGAGATAAGCAGGACCATTAAAAATAATTTGATAGGGTGGAGAAAAGCACAGCAACACATATTGAGGTTAAAAGGTTTGCAGTTTACCAAGAGCAGATTGGGAGAGACCTTAAGGGAGTGCCAACTCTCGGGGAGATAGTGAGGCCAGAAACAAAGGGGCAGTGTCCTGGAAATCACAGTCTGTTTTTTTTTTTTTTTCAGTTCTGCTGGGAGTATATTTGATGATGGGGATTTGTGTTGAATGAGAGGCTAGAGACTTCATAAAATAATCATTGGAAGAATAATTATATATTGACTTGATCACCCAAACATAGATATACGTCATGGGTGAGAAAAGAGATTGTCCTAGCAACACATAGCGGTTAGTATAACAGAATAGTTTAAGTTGCAGCTCTGGGAACATATGTTTTGTTTGTTTTGACTAAAAGTTAAAAATAATGTGGTTATAGAAGTAATGTATAATATAGTAGAAAGCCAATATAGGGTTCCATTGAACTATTATGGTTTATTGGGCATTTCAATGGCATAAGGTGAAATCTGTATGTATGAGTTGAATTCAACTGCTGGTATGGGTGGTAACCGGATACTACTGAGTATTTGGTTTGGTGATGTTGAATGGAAGATTTGTAGCGTGGTTTGGGTGAAATAGAAAGACTCACTTATTCAACAGGAATAGGTGCGGGGAGAGATAGTTTTTGTGTTGCTGAATGAGGTGAGCGCTAGTGCGGTTTTCATTTGGTGACGTCACTTACTCTATGAACTGGAAGTAGTTGCTTTGAAAGGATTGCGGATTTTGTGGAGTGACTGGCAATGTACAGTGGGGAAAAAAAGTATTTAGTCAGCCACCAATTGTGCAAGTTCTCCCACTTAAAAAGATGAGAGAGGCCTGTAATTTTCATCATAGGTACACGTCAACTATGACAGACAAAATGAGAAAAAAAAATCCAGAAAATCACATTGTAGGATTTTTTATGAATTTATTGGCAAATGATGGTGGAAAATAAGTATTTGGTCAATAACAAAAGTTTCTCAATACTTTGTTATATACCCTTTGTTGGCAATGACACAGGTCAAACATTTTCTGTAAGTCTTCACAAGGTTTTCACACACTGTTGCTGGTATTTTGGCCCATTCCTCCATGCAGATCTCCTCTAGAGCAGTGATGTTTTGGGGCTGTCGCTGGGCAACACAGACTTTCAACTCCCTCTAAAGATTTTCTATGTGGTTGAGATCTGGAGACTGGCTAGGCCACTCCAGGACCTTGAAATGCTTCTTACGAAGCCACTCCTTCGTTGCCCGGGCGGTGTGTTTGGGATCATTGTCATGCTGAAAGACCCAGCCACGTTTCATCTTCAATGCCCTTGCTGATGGAAGGAGGGTTTCACTCAAAATCTCACGATACATGGCCCCATTCATTCTTTCCTTTACACGGATCAGTCGTCCTGGTCCCTTTGCAGAAAAACAGCCCCAAAGCATGATGTTTCCAACCCCATGCTTCACAGTAGGTATGGTGTTCTTTGGATGCAACTCAGCATTCTTTGTCCTCCAAACATGACGAGTTGAGTTTTTACCAGAAAGTTATATTTTGGTTTCATCTGACCATATGACATTCTCCCAATCCTCTTCTGGATCATCCAAATGCACTTCAGACGGGCCTGGACATGTACTGGCTTAAGCAGGGGGACACGTCTCGCACTGCAGGATTTGAGTCCCTGGCGGCGTAGTGTGTTACTGATGGTTGGCTTTGTTACTTTGGTCCCAGCTCTCAGCAGGTCATTCACTAGGTCCCCCCGTGTGGTTCTGGGATTTTTGCTCACCGTTCTTGTGATCATTTTGACCCCACGGGGTGAGATCTTGCGTGGAGCCCCAGATCGAGGGAGATTATCAGTGGTCTTGTATGTCTTCCATTTCCTAATAATTGCTCCCACAGTTGATTTCTTCAAACCAAGCTGCTTACCTATTGCAGATTCAGTCTTCCCAGCCTGGTGCAGGTCTACAATTTTGTTTTTGGTGTCCTTTGACAGCTCTTTGGTCTTGGCCATTGTGAAGTTTGGAGTGTGACTGTTTGAGGTTGTGGACAGGTGTCTTTTATACTGATAACAAGTTCAAACAGGTGCCATTAATACAGGTAACGAGTGGAAGACAGAGGAGCCTCTTAAAGAAGAAGTTACAGGTCTGTGAGAGCCAGAAATCTTGCTTGTTTGTAGGTGACCAAATACTTATTTTCCACCATAATTTGCAAATAAATTCATTAAAAATCCTACAATGGGATTTTCTGGATTTTTTTTCCTCAATTTGTCTGTCATAGTTGACGTGTACCTATGATGAAAATTACAGGCCTCTCTCATCTTTTTAAGTGGGAGAACATGCACAATTGGTGGCTGACTAAATACTTTTTTCCCCACTGTATGTAGAGGGTCCCTGGTTCGAACCCAGGTAGGGACAGTGGGTAAAGCTTTCGCATTGGGGCTATGGACCTAGATTACTAGGTGGATTGGGAAATGTGAAAGGTTGAATTAGATAGCTTAAGTAGATGAGTATTCTAGAAAGGTCTCTGAAAATATGTTATTAAGTAGTAATGGGTTGTGGTTACAAGTACTAATGATATGATTTCGTAAGAAGGAAGATGATTAGGGCAGGTCACCGCGGGGGAGGGGGGGGGGGGGGGGGATGAGAGACAGTACATAGTTCAAATGATAGGAATATAATTAAATGTATGCTTATCAACAATAGCAAGTATTTGTTTTATTAATTAGGGCCTAATCAGAGAGAACAGTTAAAGAAATTGAATAGCGAACTGAAAATTGCTATAGAGTTGGGATAATGATTTGAATTGAGAACAAAGGAAAATAATTTATGGTTCTAGTTCGCGGGTAAAAGAGTTGTACTTGCTTGACGGTATCAAGCAGAAGTTTGAATAGTTGAATGAAAAGCATTTCTTTGACAAATTCTAATGGTTATTACTTTATTGTATAGGTTGGGTAACACCAGTGGTGTATGAAAATAATTGGTGATTTCTAAAACGATAATCTGTTTATGGTACATTGAACAATGGGATATAGTTGTGACTATTAGGATGATGGATTGAATAAACATTGGTTATAAGTATGAAGTTATTAAACAATAGGTTTATATTTTAAAAACATCAATGCAACAGGTTGCGATGATTAAATGAATAGAAAGGGGTTATAGGTTTATATTAGAAGGTGTAGTGAACTTAATGAAACGTGGTATTATATAGTGTCTTCCAGGATGATGGAAGTCTCCTATAGCATTATGTTAAGGGGATGCCTGGGATAAAATATAATGTCTTACTTACACGGAGTATGTGATTGTATTGGCTAATGAATGAAATATGACATTTACAGGGGCGACAGGAACAATAGAAGGGGAGACAGATTTTTCTATGGTGTTGATCAAATAATTGATAATGGATCATTTGAGATGAGATCACATGGAGCAGACTTAGGGGTTCAATAATAATTGTGAGATTTAAAGAGGATATGATCTGAAGGGTAATCAATTAAACATAATCATTGTATACTCGAGGAATTTTGAATGGTTTTATGGATTAGTTATGAGGAATTAGATTGATACAAACGATTATTGATGAGTTAGGACTGGGGATATCTGTATCATGTTTTGTGTGTACTTACCATCTTTAGATTACTGATGGTAATTGAAGGTTAATAAAATGTATAATTTCTCTTCCAGGAGAAAGAGATTCGCTTATCTCATTGGAATGTTGCCCAGGGCTAGGGGGAGCAGTTTAGTGGAGTTAGGCAGTATTTAGGTCGTAAAAGTGAGCTACCAAATTAAGTGGGGCCTGGCTATTTTTGGTTGTTGTTTTTCAATTGGGTTTTTCAAATAAAAAACAAGACACCTGGTATGATGTTTATAAAGGGTTGTTATTTTGATTTTAGGGGGTTTTCAACAGGTCAAAGGTGATAAGTCTTAAAGGAGCACACAGTGAATTCTATGGAGTTTTTCTGTTTTGACTGAGTTTAGGGTATATATGATTTCTTATGAGAACAAATGTCATGAGGACTTAATGAACACTTGGGATAAGTAACATTTATGAAATATTTAGAATGATGGTAATGTTTAGTATACTACAGGGAAGGATAGCGTTACTTTGGGGAATGCAAAGGCGGATGAGGAAGCGAAGAAGGCTGGGTCGAAACACTTCTCTGGTTCCAGTCAGCTGTCAAAAGAGGAAGTTTCGATAGACAGGGATCTACTTATAGAGAGCTACAGTAGGGCCCCAATTAAGGAAGTTCACAGATGGGTGAAGCAAGGCGCAGTAAATAAGGAAGGAATATGGGTCAAAGACAGCTTACCAATTCTCCCGAAATTACTGTTTAGATATGCTGCAATATTGACACACGGGCAGAGCCATGTGTCAACGGGAGGGATGGATGGTAGAGCAGATTAGACAACACTTTGTTGCATATGGGATTACTAATTATAAATAAAAAAATAAAACAAAAAAAACTTTGTTCAAGATGTGTTATCTGTGCTCAAAATAATCACAAGGGCAGACAAAGGGCACCTCAGGGTGAGTATCCTCCAGCTAAGTACCCCTTCCAGCAATTGGAAATTGATTTTATAGAGTTATCACGGAGTGAAGGGAAGAAATTTAGAGTAACCCCAGATAAAGATGGGTTATCCCCCTTTGAGAAAGTGTTTGGAAGAACTTACAGAATGCCACAGTTGGCAGGACCAGAACAGGCAGACATAGAACTAGAGAATACACTAGCAGAACACATGAGAAAATTGTTCATTAACCGTATGTCTAAGAATTTGTGTCCTACAGGAGAATTAAAGGAGAAGGTGATTCATAGTATATAACCTGGAGACTGGGTGTGGATCCAATCGTTGAGGAAAAAGGATTGAAAGCAGTCACGCTGGGAGGGACCATACCAAGTCCTATTGGTAACTGCCTTCGCTATAAGAATAGCTGAGAGAGCCACTTGGGTCCACGTTACCCACTGCAAAAAGGTAGGCCCACATACCAACACCGTTGAACACACACAGAGTTAAAGAGAAGAACTGACCCACTAGGGTTCGGGGGTAAACTCTGTTAACTAAGAAACCCTACCCCGACCTTTCATCACTGTGGGGTGTTTATAGAGGTGTGGGTATGGGGAAGTACCAGGCAGGTGGGTCAGGGACAGGATTATGATGGCGGTTTTGGGGATTTTGGGGGACTCTGAGCTGCATCATCATGTTAACCATATTATGGATTAATCAAGGTCAACCTAAACAGGGAAATGATGCACTGATTCGATCTCGTAGAAATACTGAAACCAAGAAAGACTATAGGGGAAATTATTATTTTAATAGTTAAAGTCAGTTTAGGACAAGATGGGGAATTCAAGATACCATTCAACTTCTCCCATGAAGAGATAGGAGGTTTTGGAGGCTTTGGTAAGAAGGGGGCGTGTACAAGAAAGTTAGGTCCTAGAAGGTATGGTAAATACATTTGCACTGGGGAACGCTCATGTCCTTGGGCAAGGGTGTTTAAACATACCTGGGGAATGGACACAGTACACCGATGGGGAATTAAACAAACCCATGATAAATGTAAAACGGAACTGGTGATAACGGTAAAGTCAATTATGCAAGATGACATAGCAAGGAACTATTGGGCCTGTGTTGATGATTTCGTGGCAGACAAATGTTTGAGGTTCATTTTTCAGGAGAGAAATGAATCTTCCACCCCGAGACAGAACAGCAGGTAGATCTAATGTTATCACCAGAGGTATCAATAAATAGTCTAATACCCCCTGGAAGGCCCTCGGAAGGAATCCTAAATAGCACTAAACCACCAAGGGTAGAATATTTCCTCTTGCAGGAAATGAACCAAGGAGAAGTAGAAGGAATTTCAAATGAGAACTTCTGGGTAAGGTGGATGAACTACACAGCTAGGGCGTTGGGTCAAACTAATTGTTATGCCTGTTCAACAGGTTGGCCAACCCTTGTAACTGCACCTATGCCTCAGGTTCTCTGCACCTATGCCCCATGTTCTCTTGTGTGATATATTTGGGATCAAACCAAACCTCACCTAATTGTTCTGATATTAAAATAACCACTCTTAAAAAGGATAATACTAAGTCACCCCAATTTACCATGAACCCTGGAGATTATCAATGTTATAGACACCAAAGTAATGCGAATCACAGATCAAATTGGAAAAGGGTTTACAACAACGTTTTTCTGGTGGGTTACAATTGATAAAAATGTTGACTGGATTAATTACATCTACAAATGTTTGTTAATTAGACAAGGGATGCAGTGAAGAGAATCTCAGGCCAACTATCCGCCACCTCACTCATGACCTGCAGAATAGTTTGGTTCTCGAAATGCTTTTAGCAGAAAAGGGAGATTTTGCAAGATGGTGGGAGGTCATTGTTGTATGTTTATCCCCAACAATACAGCCCCAGATGGTACAGTAACTAGAGCACTGGCAGGTCTCACTGCATTAAGTAAAGAATGGGCTGAGAACTGGGGGGTGAATACATCAATGACTGGTTGGTTTGATAAATTGTTTGGTAAATGAAAAACTATTGTTGTAACTATTTTAGGCGCGGCAATCATGTCTATGGGTATGCTTGTTCTTTGTGGATGTTGTCTTTTTCCCTGTGTCCGAGGGTTGGTGAGCAAGGTGTTTGAGAATGCAGTATCACAACAGATGGTGAGATACGGCCCAATCCCGGACTCCGACCTAAGGAATGAAGAATATGACCCACTAGGCTTGGTGGAGGCCGACGACGATTCAGATAGTTTGAGACTGGATGTTTACCTAGAACTATAAATCTCTAGTTAAAAGTAATTGTAATGATTTTCTGTGTATTCAAGTGTGGATAATTTAGTCAAAGGGTGGATTGATATAGGAATTAAAATATATACAGGTTAAAAGTAATGACTAAATGTTCCACCCTTAAATATAGTTGTGAAATGTTCTTGTTTTAAGTATGATTAGTACTTTCTTAGTAGTGACTAATTATTACACCCTGAAACTGTGTGAAATGTGTTAGAATGTGTGAGTGTAGGACCAGTAAAGACTATGCCATTGAGCTACTATTTAGCAATGTGAGTAAGAGTTAGACCAGACAACAAAAGACAAGGAGAACTGTCTACAGACAACTGAGAAACTAAGATAAAGAGGTCTCCCAATTTAGGGAGGAGAGAAACGGTTAGGCTTTTTAAGGAGTATGAGGACGGCGATAACTAAGGAATGCATGTGTGTATGTATGTGTGTGTATGTATGTGTGTGTGTGTGTGTGTGTATGTGTGTGTGTGTGTGTGTGTGTATGTGTGTGTGTGTGAACTGATGGTCAGGAGAGCAATTATAAAGTGGAAAACTACAGCCTGCCTAAAGAGGGGAGGGATTTTTGTATGACGTATGAGTATAAAATATGGACTCTGAAACTGTGATGGCAGAATTCTCAATGAATAAATCTCTGACTATGCAGACCGGGACTCTGTCCGTTTCTTGATTTTGGGAGATGCACAGAGACACTGAAATAGTTTGTTAAATAATTCACATAACAATCTGTAACTATGTACAAGCCAACAGAGAGCAGTTGTGGATAGTACCCTTGTGTTTTAGCTAACATAAAGTAGTTGTGAACGATCCCCTGTGTTTTAGCTGTACATGCACAGCTGTATCAACATACTGTAGGCCTAACCTGTACAGTGTAAGCTGTTTATCTTGGCGGTGATAACAGTGTGTACTGACTGAATACATGATGAAAGCTAAACGATCCATCATGGGTTAGTCCTGTCACTCACTGGGTGCACCACCATCACTATGAGAGACATTATCAATACATGAATCACATAGAGGAGAAAGTGTCTGAAAGTGGTTATGTGGGAGGCAAAGGACGTTCATGTATTCATACTGAACTAGTATTTTCCAAATTGATGGTCTCACAACCTATGACAATAACCCATCATGAGGCATTTTGCTTTCATTATTACATCAGGGGTCGGGAGACAGGGGATACAGGGGACATACAGCCTTAGTCATAAACATACAGATGTAGGACCTTAATTTGATCCCCCTGTTGCAGGTTGACTTTCCTGCAATGCAGGAAATGTAAAACTTGTAGTGTATTTGAGATTTTAAAAGGCTTCTGAGGTTTGTATTTCCACTTTGACATTTCAGACTTGATTTTCCATTACGAAAAATGTATCAACCCCTAGAAAAATTGCCATTAATTAGAATCCACCTAATAATTCACATTCCCTGTTGCTGCAGGATTATTTCCTGCTGTAGCAAACTGGCTAAAATTAAGATTGTACACCTGTAGGCCATACACCCCTGGCCTGAACCCTGCCAGTCATGCTCTGGAGTCATGGCCAGCAGCATCATAGAGAGAAACAGGCTATGAGGGGTCATACAAATTTTGTGAATTACGGGGGTCCCAGGCGGGGTCTCAGACCCCCTGAATGAGACACGAGTCTCCCTAAATGCAACAAAGGCCATTTTCACATCAGTGGAGGCTGATGAGGGGAGGACGGCTCATAATTATGACTGGAATGGATTTAATGGAATGGTATCAAACACATCAAAGACATGGTTTCCATGTGTTTGATACCATTCCATTGTCTCCATTCCAGCCATTAATATGAGCCGTCCTCCCCACAGCAGCCTCCACCGTTTCACATTGACGATAGCAAACTTTCTATAAATAATGATAATTGAACCATTCTCCTTTTTGTTTAAATGCAATTTGTACTGCTACAGTGGTAAATGTAAAAATTAAAGCTTATTCCAAATTAAACGAACACCCCCACCTTGTGTCATGGTTTAAACATATTTATTCCATGTGGCTGCACTAGTCATCCCGGGACAGTCCCGTATCTCAGCCCCTTTTCAGGTGACCCAACTTTTCTACTACAAAAAAGGTCATTTTGTCAGGAAGACTAATCACTGAATTCGGCTACAAGAGTGTTTTGTAACAGATGTCTCTATTCATCAAATGGCACGAGTGCACAGTGCACTCTTTCTTTGCTGGAATTATTTTGGAGTGGACAAACATGCACAGGTAGCCTTCTGTTTGAAGTAAATTACTGGTTGTGTTCATGCCAAATTAAAAGGTAATAAAAAAATTACAGTTAAAACACGTCTAATAGGTCCATAAAACATTTTTGCAAGCACCTGCAAACATAGGAGGTCCCGTGAAAGAAATTGAGACCCCGCCCCGAATTCACACTGCATATAACATCCATACATCCATAGTCTTTCCCTGAATTCTGTCTGTCATGTTCTGGACTGGTCATGTTCTGGGGTTGTGGTCTTCAAAGCTTCCTCTTTCCAGCCTAGTCATCAGAGGCAGAGGCCCTCTTCCCTTCCTCCACCTGTCTGTCTGTCTGAGTCAGGACATTTCCCTCTGTGTACTCCTCACTGCAGAGTCATACTCTCTGGAGTCATGGTCAGCAGATAGTACAGTTAAGCAATAATCAAATCAAATCAAATCACATTTTATTTGTCACACGCGCCGAATACAACAGGTGTAGACCTTACCGTGAAATGCTTACTTACAAGACCTTAACCAACAATGCAGTTCAAGAAATAGAGTTAAGAAAATATTTACTAAATAAACTAAAGCTAAAAAATAAACATTAAAAGTAACACAATAAAATAACAAAACCGAGGCTATATGCCGGGGGTAGCGGTACCGAGTCAATGTGCAGGGGTACAGGTTAGTAATAATAATACAATAATAGATGAGATGTGTTATGACATATTTATCATGGCTGTGATGTATGTTCTCTAGTCAACCCAGTATCACAGATTATTGTGAAATAGACACAAATTGCTTATTGGAAATCTGTGACAGGCACACGAAAATGTATATTTTTTCATGTGCAGTACACGATTTTGTATACAGTGCACTTCAATCACAGATAAACACAGTAGGTTACTTAAGACAGAAACAATAGGAGGGAGGTTGGTCGGGGTGGATGGGTTGGCATATAACGCGAACGTCTAGCAGCCCAAAGGTGTTGTGTTTGAATCTCATCATGGATGACTTGAGCATTTTCGCTAATTAGCTACTTTGCAAATACTTACTACTTTTTAGCTACTTTGCAACTACACAATTGTGGACACCCATTCAAATTAGTGGATTTGGCTATTTTAGCCACACCCATTGCTAACAGGTGTACAAAATTGAGCACACAGCCATGCAATCTCCATAGACAAACACTGGCAGTAGACTGGCCCGTACTGAAGAGCTCAGTGACTTTCAACGTGGTACTGTCATAGGATGCCACCTTTCCAACAAGTCAGTTCATCAAATGTCTGCCCTGCTAGAGCTTCCCTGGTCAACTGTAAGTGCTGTTATTGTGAAGTGGAAACGTCTAGGAGCAACAACGGCTCAGCCGCGAAGTGGTAGGCCACATAAGCTCACAGAACAGGACCGCCGAGTGCTGAATGCATAGTGCCAACTGTTTGGTGGAGGAGGAATAATGGTCTGGGGCTGTGTTTCATGGTTCGGGCTAGGCCCCTGAGTTCCAGTGAAGGGAAATCTTAATGCTACAGCAACCAATGACATTCTAGATGATTCTGTGCTTCCAACTTTGTGGCAACAGTTTGGGAAAGGCCCTTTCCTGTTTCAGCATGACAATGCCCCCGTGCACAAAGTGAGGTCCATACAGAAATGGTTTGTCGAGATTGGTTTGGAAGAACTTGACTGGCCTGCACAGAGCCCAGACACAGAGCCATGTACTTAACATGTTAGCTAGGCCTTTCCCTAACCATAACCATAACCATAACCTTAACCCTTTAACCTAACTCCTAAACCTAACCCTTTAACTACTTAGCTAGCCCTAACCTTAACCTCTAACCCCTAAACCTAACCCTAACCCTAAACTTAACCCCTAGCCTAGCTAATGTTAGCCACAACAAATTGGAATTTGTGTAATGTATACGAATGCGTTATGAAGAAAGAAAATCGTGTAATACACATAAAAACTATTTTGTGTGCCTGTCACAAATTTCGAATTAGTAATTTGTGTCTGTTTCACAATAAGCTGTGATAGTGTGTTGTCTCTAGTATATCATGGGCAGGATAGGCTCTAACAATGGGAATTCGAAATCACCCATTTAAGCAATAAGGCCCGAGGACATGTGGTATATGACCAATATACCACAACTAAGATACCACAGCCAATATACCACAGTTGTGCATACCAACGTAATTAGACCAGTAAAAAGTATTTTTTTGTGATACCCGTGGTACACGGTCTGATATACCACGGCTTTCAGCCAATCAGCATTTAGGGCTCAAACCACCCAGTTTATAATAGTATATAATATATTAATCATAGAGAATGGCTTTATGGGAGACAGGGAACCCCTGAACTCTGCCAGTCATTTTCTCTGAAGGACATTTCTCTCTGTGTGCTACACCCTGGAGGGAGGAGCAGCAGGACATTTCTCTCTGTGTGCTACACCCTGGAGGGAGGAGCAGCAGGACATTTCTCTCTGAAGAGAGGCAGAGGCTCCCTTTCTCCTGTCTGACTGACTCTCTGTACTACTCACTGAGGTAGTGGTCCCTCTGCCTCCTTTCTGACACAGGACATTTCCCTCTCTGTAACTACAGAGGTAATCAGCTGCAGTGATGTTTCTGCCCCTCAGCCAGCCAGCCAACACTCCAGAGGTGGATCCTCTCCTCTAGACATGTCCCCATGGATGTTGTGACATAATTATCTCTCCCTCCTCCCTCCAAGGGTTCCAGTGAGAGTGATAGACTTACCCACCCAGCCACTCCCCCTTCTCTTGTTGAGAGAATTGTCTCTTCTCTCCTGGCTGGCAGGTCCCTTTTCCTCCTTCCTCATCCTACTCCTCTGTCTTCCCCCCTTCCCTCCTCTTCCCTCCTCTTCCCTCCACCTCCCTCCTCCTCCCTCCTCCTTCTCCTCCAGTCCAGACTATGTCTCTTGCCTGTAGGCCAGGACAGCTGTTCTAGGGGCTGGACACCGATGGGCACCACTGGGGATGTTGGGGGCCCAGAGCTGGGGCACCACTGCCAGTCATTCACATCTCAGTCACAGCTGCCACACTGATCTCAGAGTAATATACACAGCTCAATTAACGAATGTCACAAACAAGAAAAACACTGCAAACTTTTTTCGTCCCTGACTTCCTGATATTTCATTATGCTACGCCCGTCGTACTCATCGTACTGGAAGTGGTTTTCCTTCCCTATCCTCCCTCTTTCTCCTATTGCTTTGGGACAGGAAGATACCCCCCATTCCCTGCCTCCCTGCCTCCCTCCCTCCAAACCCTCTGTCTCCCTCCCTCCAAACCCTCTATCTCCCTTCCTCCAAACCCCCTGCCTCCCTCCCTCCAAACCCCCTGCCTCCCTCCCTCCAAACCCTCTGCCTCCCTCCCTCCAAACCCTCTGCCTCCCTCCCTCCAAACCCCCTGCCTCCCTGCCTCCCTGCCTCCCTGCCTCCCTGCCTCCCTCCCTCCAAACCCCCTGCCTCCCTGCCTCCAAACCCCCTGCCTCCCTCCCTCCAAACTCCCTGCCTCCCTCCCTCCAAACCCTCTGCTCCCTCCCTCCAAACCCCCTGCCTCCCTCCCTCCAAACCCCCTGCCTCCCTCCCTCCAAACCCCCTGCCTCCCTGCCTCCCTCCAAACCCTCTGCCTCCCTCCCCCCACAAAGGGCTCTCTTTACAAAAGGTCTCAGAGTAGGTCTACTGATCTAGGATCAGCCCTCCTACTCTGAGATGCTTTTTGAATAGGAACCGAGAGCTCCCTCCCCTTTCCATAGCCCCTAGAGCCTAACAGACTTCCATGCGTAACAGCAGGCAGGTAAAAGGACTGTACATAATAAATGACCAGCCCTAGCAGAAAGAAACAGGGAATGGGGGAATAGGGAATACTAGGGCTAGCTATCCTAACGTACATATGGAAACCACCTCTCCCTTCCCTCACAGACCAACAGAGCATGACTTCACTCCATGAGTCATCGCTAGCTTCAAACTCAACCTTTAATCACTCAGCAGTTTGGGTATGGCACAGCCTTGGTCCCTGGATGGGTAATGGCGGAGTGATGGATGTACACTACCGTTCAAAAGTTTGGGGTCACTTAGAAATGTCCTTGTTTTCGAAAGAAAAGCAATTTTTTTGTCCATTAAAAGAACAGCAAATAGATCAGAAATACAGTGTTGACATTGTTAATGTTGTAAATGGCTATTGTAGCTAGAAATGGCTGATTTTTTATGGAATATCTACATAGGCGTACAGAGGCCCATTATCAGCAACCATCAGTCCTGTGTTCCAATGGCACGTTGTGTTTGCTAATCCAAGTTTATCATTTTGAAAGGCTAATTGATCATTAGAAAACCATTTTGCAAGTATGTTAGCACAGCTGAAAACTGTTGACCTGATTAAAGAAGCAATAAAACTGGCCTTCTTGAGACTAGTTGAGTATCTGGAGCATCAGCAATTGTGGGTTTGATTACAGGCTTAAAATGGCCAGAAACAAATAACTTTCTTCTGAAACTCGTCAGTCTATACTTGTTCTGAAAAATGAAGGCTATTCCGTGCGAGAAATTGCCAAGAAACTAAAGATCTCGTACAACGCTGTGTACTACTCCCTTCACAGAACAGCGCAAACTGGCTCTAATCAGAATAGAAAGGGGAGTGGGAGGCCCCAGTGCACAACTGAGCAAGAGGACAAATATATTAGAGCGTCTAGTTTGAGAAACAGACGCCTCACAGGTCCTCAAATGGCAGCTTCATTAAATAGTACCCGCAAAACACCAGTCTCAACGTCAACAGTGAAGAGGCGACCCCGGGATGCTGACCTTCTAGGCAGAGTTGCAAAGAAAATGCCATATCTCAGACTGGCCAATAAAAAGAAAATATTAAAGATGGGCAAAAGAACACAGACTCTGGACAGAGGAAGATTGGAAAAAAGTGTTATGGGACAGACAAATCGAAGTTTGAGGTGTTCAAATTACAAAGAAGAACGTTTGTGAGACGCAGACCAAATGAAAAGATGCTGGAGGAGTGCTTGATGCCATCTGTCAAGCATGGTGGAGGCAATGTGATGGTCTGGGGGTGCTTTGGTGGTGGTAAAGTGGGAGAGTTGTACAGGGTAAAAGGGATCTTGAAGAAGGAAGGCTATCACTCCATTTTGCAACGCCATGCCATACCCTGTGGACGGCGCTTGATTGGAGCCAATTTCCTCCTACAACAGGACAATGACCCAAAGCACAGCTCCAAACTATGCAATAACTATTTAGGGAAGAAGCAGTCAGCTGGTATTCTGTCTATAATGAATTGGCCAGCACAGTCACCGGATCTCAACCCTATTGAGCTGTTGTGGGAGCAGCTTGACCATATAGTATGTAAAAAGTGCCCAGGAAAAAAAAAAAAGTGCCTTCAGGAAGCATGGGGTGAAATCTCTTCAGATTACCTCAACAAATTGACAACTAGAATACCAAAGGTCTGCAAGGCTGTAATTGCTGCAAATAGAGGATTCTTTGACGAAAGCAAAGTTTAAAGACACAATTATTATGTCAATTAAAAATCATTATTTCTAACCTTGTCAATGACTACATTTCCTATTTATTTTGCTATATTTCCTATTGAAACTCATTTCATGTATGTTTTCATGGAAAACAAGGACATTTCTAAGTGACCCCAAACTTTTGAACGGTACTGTATGTATGCGTGGGGCTGCCTCGCTGCAGCCGGACATGAGATAGGACACACACACACACACAGGGAGTTGTGAGATATTAAGAAAGCAGGAAAGGAAAGCCATCACAATGAGGTCACCGGATGGAGAGAGAGAGAGGGAG